>NC_136518.1:12465057-12550057 GCF_053919585.1 Euprymna scolopes | reverse complement strand
TTCATCATCCCTACCCCTGCCTTTCTAATGACACAAATATTTGAAACAAAATTGTCACTAGCAGTCAAACATGACACCACCACCATCCTCCCGAACATACTAAGAGATTAAATTAAATCCATTTTATATATATATAGATAATGAACTAGCAGGGAGACTCGACGTTGCCCGGAATTGAATGATCAACGAATGCTTCACACTCCCATATTTTTGTCATTGAAATCTGAAGTTTTCCATTTTTTCAATCGAATCGATTGTTTGCTCTTGCACCAAGAGGAAACTTTACATGCCTTACTGCAGTAACTTTGTCCACAATACATTATAGTCTACATTGCACTGTAGAGAACCTATTTATTTCATAAAATTATTTTTATATATAATTTCCTTAATTTTTAAAATGCAAAAGTCAAGTATCCTGCTTCAATTGTGCTTTAAACAGAAACGCTCATTGCGAATGCACCCCCTGTCATATCACAGAACCTACTGTTGATTTTATGTGTTGGGCTTTTCTGCTTGTGTGGTAATAAAACTTCTCAAATGCATTTGTGCTGTTAGGTTGTGTAAGGTGTTAACTTTAGTCAAAATCGACTGTTCATTCTTTCATCGGATTTTTTTTTAATTAGCTGTTATTGATATTTATGAAAGATATTCCATTACAAAACCTGTTTAAGAACACTACCAGACACTTAAAGTGCATGTGTGAAATTTCATGAATCGGCTCCGCCGTTCATTGGGAATGAACTCGAAGTACCTTTTATATAATACAGTAGAACCCCGGGATACGGTGACCCTAGGATACGTTTTTTCCCCAGGATGTGGAATACGATGTTTTACCCCTGGTTACGGTATTTGCCCCACCTTAACGGTGTTATTTATGCTATTTGATTTATATACACGTGTATTATATATTGTACTGTATTTTGTTACTTATTTTGTATCCAGGGTTCTACTGTAGTAGATAAATGTAAGTTATTTATCTACTTTTTTTTTTTTATATTTCCCTTTTTTTTTATATTTCCCTTTTTTTTTTATATTTCCCCTTTTTTTTTATATTTCCCCTTTTTTTTATATTTCCCCTTTTTTATATATATTTCCCCTTTTTTTATATATATTTCCCCTTTTTTTTATATATATATTTTCCTTATATATATATTTCCCTTATATATATATTTCCCTTATATATATATTTCCCTTATATATATATTTCCCTTATATATATATTTCCCTTATATATATATTTCCCTTATATATATATTTCCCTTTTTTTTATATTTCCCTTTTTTATATATTTCCCTTTTTTATATATTTCCCTTTTTTATATATTTCCCTTTTTTTTATATTTCCCTTTTTTTTATATTTCCCCTTTTGTTATATATATTTCCCCTTTTTTTATATATATTTCCCCTTTTTTTTATATATATATTTCCCTTATATATATATTTCCCTTATATATATATTTCCCTTATATATATATTTCCCTTATATATTTCCCTTATATATATATTTCCCTTATATATATATTTCCCTTATATATATATTTCCCTTATATATATATTTCCCTTATATATATATTTCCCTTATATATATATTTCCCTTTTTTATATATTTCCCTTTTTTATATATTTCCCTTTTTTTTATATTTCCCTTTTTTTTATATTTCCCTTTTTTATATCTCCCTTTTTTTTATATCTCCCTTTTTTATATATTTCCCTTTTTTATATATTTCCCTTTTTTTTATATTTCCCTTTTTTTTATATTTCCCTTTTTTATATCTCCCTTTTTTTTATATCTCCCTTTTTTTTATATTTCCCTTTTTTTTATATTTCCCTTTTTTATATATTTCCCTTTTTTTTATATTTCCCTTTTTTATATATTTCCCTTTTTTTTATATTTCCCTTTTTTTTATATTTCCCTTTTTTATATATTTCCCTTTTTTATATATTTCCCTTTTTTTATATTTCCCTTTTTTTATATTTCCCTTTTTTTATATTTCCCTTTTTTTATATTTCCCTTTTTTATATATTTCCCTTTTTTTTATATTTCCCTTTTTTATATATTTCCCTTTTTTTTATATTTCCCTTTTTTTTATATTTCCCTTTTTTTTATATTTCCCTTTTTTTTATATTTCCCTTTTTTTTATATTTCCCTTTTTTTATATTTCCCTTTTTTTTATATTTCCCTTTTTTTTATATTTCCCTTTTTTTTATATTTCCCTTTTTTTTATATTTCCCTTTTTTATATATTTCCCCTTTTTTTTATATTTCCCTTTTTTTTATATTTCCCCTTTTTTTTATATTTCCCCTTTTTTTTATATTTCCCCTTTTTTTTATATTTCCCCTTTTTTTTATATTTCCCCTTTTTTTTATATTTCCCCTTTTTTTTATATTTCCCCTTTTTTTTATATTTCCCCTTTTTTTTATATTTCCCCTTTTTTTTATATTTCCCCTTTTTTTTATATTTCCCCTTTTTTTTATATTTCCCCTTTTTTTTATATTTCCCCTTTTTTTTATATTTCCCCTTTTTTTTATATTTCCCCTTTTTTTTATATTTCCCCTTTTTTTTATATTTCCCCTTTTTTTTATATTTCCCCTTTTTTTTATATTTCCCCTTTTTTTTATATTTCCCCTTTTTTTTATATTTCCCCTTTTTTTTATATTTCCCCTTTTTTTTATATTTCCCCTTTTTTTTATATTTCCCCTTTTTTTATATATATATATATTTCCCTTATATATATATTTCCCTTATATATATATTTCTCCTTTTTTTTTTATATATATATCCCTTTTTTTTTTCTTCTTCCTTATCTTGCTTTATTTTACTTTTTTTTTCTGTCTCCCCCCCCCTCTGTCCTAGATTGGGAAATGCATCATTAATTTCTAATCCCTGTTGACTCCCGTGTTCTTGATATCTCCCCTACCCCCAATGATCAAATTTTATCCAACTTTCACCACGAATGATCGCTAAGTGGTTATGTTGCACTCCTTAACCTTTATCCTCAGTAGTCTTTGAGCCTTGATAAGCGGCGACTCCCCTAATAAGCACAAACCTTTAAGCGTTCTAATATATTAAACTCTCTGGGGTTAGATAGTTCATGTAGTATCCCCACCTCACTCTGTTATAAGCTTTTATTTAAATAGAAAGGGTTAGATCATTCCATCGCTCCACTAAGTATCTCATTGCTGATGCAACCCTCTTTCTGTAAGAGCCAGGTACGTCCTAAAATGGAGTACTCTTGTCAGATCTGGACAGGAGCTGCTTGGTGCACCCTATCTTGTCTTGAGAGTTCAAAACCGGCTTTGAAACTTTTTTTTTTTTTTTTTACATGAAAGTTACAACTTATCAAGACCCGGAAGCCACTCGGGGATAAGGGTTATTGCGTGCACAGTAATTAATGGGATAGTATCATAGTAATCTTAGAAAGAAGCTTTGTTCATGAAATCTACGTTTTGATTTAAGCACAGATAAAGAATTGGGAAAATTATTGACTGGTTTCAGCTAGTCGGGTGTTTTTCGTGAAAGATTGGCGAGGGGGGGGCAGAGATTAGAGCTCAGACGAGCACCTGCCATGGAAATATACAAAGACAGGCTCGCAACATCTCTTCTGTGGGAGAGAGGTTGTAGGAAAGAGAAAAGGGCATCCCCCATTAAGCCACGAAGTCTATTTTGTACTCTGCCAAGGCAGGATAGGTTGTTTTTAGCAGCTCCTGCCCAGATGTGGCAGCAGTACTCCATCCTTGGATGTACTTGGCTTTTATATAGATAGAGAATTGCATCAGCAGTGAGATATCTTCTGGAGCGGTAGAAGGATCCCACCATCTTTCCAGCGACCTTAGCAACAGACTTGATGTACGTGTTCCATTTCAGGTCAGGAGTAAAGGACAAACCCAGGAGCTTGTCAAAACATGGAGCCTCCCCTAGACGAGAGCCATCTATTTCAATACCAGATGGAGATCAGAGCATTGGTAGGAGCTTGGTTTTAGATGCATTAAAAGTAACCAGCCACCTCTTCCTCCACTGTACTATGCGCTCGAGATCAGAGGAGAGAGAATCAGAAAGAACTTTGTCATTTACGGCCTTTGATGTGTTGCCATAGATAGTCGTGTCATCAACTTAGTAGGTGATGCCCTTTTCTCTTCCTAGCAACCTCTTTTCCACAGAAGGGATGTTGTGAGCCTGTCTCTGCTCTACGGCTATTTTCAAAGCAAGTGCTCAACTGAACTCCAATCTTTGGTCCCCCACCCCACCCCCACTTGCCAGACTTTCATAAAAAAAAACACTCAACTAGCTACAACCACTCTATCTGCGGCGATATCTAACTGCAGATTCCATGAAAAAAAAACTCCTTCACCAGAACTGCCTGTCTGTGAAACTCTGTTCCATTAGCCTGCTTCCTGGCTGAATACAACATGGTAACCTTCAAATCCAATGTAAACAAGTTCTTGTTGAGCCGTCTCCATAAATAATCAAATTTTCAAATCCAATGTAAACAAGTTCTTGTTGAGCCGTCTCCATAAATAATCAAATTATACCCAATTTACGCCATTAGCGATTATTGTACTACCACCTTACATTTATTAGCCCTTATCCTCGAGTGGCCTTTGGATCTTGATAAGTGGTGACTCCCAAGTAAAAACAACAACAAAAAAAACACTTTATCTTTATTGTAGTTTGGATTTTTATATTGTTTTTCCTAAGATAAAGAAAAAAAAAAAAGTCCCTAACATTAAAAATTTTTTTGTTGGCTTTCAAAGATTTGTTTCTGTGTGGCTAATTAATCTCATAATTATATCCATGTTTTCAGCTTAATTTCTCGCTAGCTGAACATTTTCCGTGTTTGCTTAAGTCAGTGATCGTTTTATTACGATTTGTTTTTTGTTTTTTTTTGTTTGTTTGTTTTTTTTTTTTTTTTTCTAGAAGAAAAATTTTCCCTATTTTAAGCCGTCTGTAGCTCAAAATGATCAACTCTGATTTGAAACCGCTTGTTTTTTTTTTTGTTTTTGTTTTTTTGTTTTTTTTTAAATGATCTATTGTATAAAAGAAAATTGTCCGGTTATTTTATTATTAAGCTTTTGGGGATCTAGCGGAGAAGTCAACAAATAAAAAAACGGGTGTGTTTAAAAAAAAAAAAAAAAAAAAAAAAAAAAAGTTCGAATATATATATATATATATATATATATATAAACAAATAAATGTTACCAAAGACAACATAAGTTATTCTTCTTCCTACTTCGATAAGTTTTGTGTGTTTAAGGTATTTTAAAGCTTTTATTCAGTTCAAAAAAACGTCTCATGTTTTGTGAGAATAAGAAAAAAAAAATGGCTACGATTTTACACTTATCTTTGAAGTCTTGCTAATGACCGAAAAAAAACTAAATACTGGTAGAAACACAATAAATGTTGCGATAACATTTATGCTATATATTCGAATTTTGACCACTATTTTTTATTTTTTTTATTTGTTGGCTTCTCTACTAAATCACCAACTTTTTTATATTTTATTTATTCTGCAGCTAGCAGTATAGACACTAACATGCCCCCCAAGCCGTACGATTTGGGGCCAAGATGTTTGCTTGGTTTATATCCATTCACATTATCTATTTATCTTTTGTCAAACTTTCGATTGGCTACTTTTTATGTTATGACTAGGCCTATGACAACAGCATAATCTTGTCATTGTTTTAATTCTCGAGTATATATCTGATACAGTTGGACACAGTTATTCAACCGAGAACCACATCACTCTATATAAAAGCATATAAGATATCAACGGATACACACTAGAGAGTTAAACAATGAAAAGAATATGCTGTTGTCCTAGCCATAATTATGACTTCAACGTATATTTTTCATAGTTCCATATTAAAACGCTTAACATGACCAATTGCAAGGTTTTACATTTTATGACAAAGGATAAATGAGATGCCAATGAGTTTTCCAAACTCTGTGAAACTGATATGATCAACTAGCAAGGAGACCCGCACGTTGCCCGGAATGAAATAATGTGAAACGAATGTTTCACGCTCCCATATTTTTATTGCCATCAAAATCGGTGAAATCGGTTGCTTGCCTTTAGTTGCTGACCCATTATCGTGCACCGGGCGGAAGCTTTGCATGCCTCCCTGCAATGACTTCGTCCACAATACATTGTAGTTTACATTGCACTGTAGAGAGCCTACTGTTTTATAAAATTATTTATAATGGCCTGAAGTTAAGTTAAAAATGAAAAAATTCAAGTATAATGTTGCAATTGTGCTCTAAACAGAAACATTCATTTCGAATACGCCCCTGTCATATCAAAGAACCGATTGTTGATTTTTATATGCAGGGCTTTTCAACTAGTGTGGTAATAAATTTTTTCAAATGCACTTGTGATGTTAAGCTGTGTTAACTTTTGATCAAAATCGCCTGTCCCTTCTTCCACTGGATTATTTTGATTATCGATACTTATCGAAGATGTTCAGATACAAAACCTATCTAAGAACACTGCCAGGCACATGAAGTTCATTCGTGTGAAACTTGATCAAAAAAAAAAATCAGCCCAGCCGTTTTAGAGTTCATAGG
This sequence comes from Euprymna scolopes, assembly GCF_053919585.1. Lineage (NCBI taxonomy): Eukaryota > Metazoa > Mollusca > Cephalopoda > Sepiida > Sepiolidae > Euprymna > Euprymna scolopes. The sequence continues at coordinate 12,543,496 of NC_136518.1, read as the reverse complement.
GAATGAACACACAATTCCTTTTTATATAATTGTAGAAATAGAAATCGTGCATAATGTGGCTTCGAAAAGTTTCCACATTTTAAGTGTGAGACTACAGGAATGACAAACATGCGTCATAGATTTTCATTTTGATTTCGTATGGTTTGCATTTCTTGTGAAGGTGGCCCAATCTAAATTGAATCTGTCGTCTATGACTGTTTACTCGGTGTTAGATAAAGACAGCTACTGCCCAAGATAAACAAACTCTATAGCTAGCTTGATTTTGTTGGTTGTTTGGGCTAACAGGAGGTTTTGTTTTTAATCAGGGGGCATGCATTTAAGGCTTCGACATGTTGATGGAAAAAAAAAAAAAACAACTTTCGTGTATTTCACAAACTTATCCAGAAATAACAGATTTGAAATCAACGGCACCAATGTTTTTCTGACCTATAAAATTTTAATATATATATTTATATATATATATATTAGAACCCCAGGATATGGTGGCTCTAGGGTACGGATTTTCAGGTTACGATGTGGAATACAATGTTTTTCGGCCCCTGGTTACGGTATTTGTCCTGCCTTACAATGTTATTTATGTTATTTGATTATATACATGTGTATTATATATACTGTACTGTATTTTGTTACTAATTTTTAATGCCGTATCCAGGGTTCTACTATGTGTGCGTGTGTGTGTGTATATATATATATATTATATATATATATATATATATATATATATATATTTTTTTAAAAAATATAATTATCCACTGACACGTGTTTCGTCGTCCACGACTCATCAGAGTGGCTGAATCTAGCGAGATTCGGAAGCGGCACCTCGTGATAAGAAGCCTAAACCTCTACCACGGTGCTAACCTCGCCGGACTACTAAATGTATCACTTTTATGTAGATGTTTTTATTTGTTTTTGTTAGCGATACTTTCTTGAATGTATATATATTGGAGACCACCACAAAATCCTCGCATAAGCCTGATGAATCCTAGCGTGGATGAAACGTGGAATATTCTGTGTAGCTTAAGTGCCATATATATTTTATAACTTACTACCTAGCTCTACTTACGTATTGAGCACTGAAGTAAACACTTAAAGTTTACGCATAAATTTATACTTTCGTATATTGATTTGTGATTAAATATATATATATATATATATATATGGACTAAACTTTTGTATAAGCAACATCGTCTGAAGAGTTAGTTGTAACTGGCTGACCGAAACATGCTCATGAATGTGTAGCGACATATTATTGCTTATGTAAAACAAAAAAGTATATCTTGCTCTACTTCGGTATTGAGCACTCTTGTATTAACCCCGTTAAAACTTCATTGGTTGCTTTACTTCTGGAAAATATTAACCTGGAATTATAAGTAAATACAGAATTAATCTGTTTTCAATCATAAATAAAAAAAAATCCATAATAAAAATTAAATTAATATGAAATATATTAATTTAAAAAAAAAAAAATAAGACAAAATATAAATTAGTGCAAAATTAAAATATTTTATTTTCTGCGGAATCTATTATCTGCAGATTATTATCTCTTAAGGAACAGCCATCTTGGAAAGTTACTTAGTGTTTTTTCTCCTGAAATATCAATATTTTCCACCGTCCCAGATTCTATCTGGTTGATAAGTTCTTGCGGGTTTTTACTTTTTTAAATTCAGATGAACATATCTCGGCTCAAACAAAAATTTATTGGTCGAAATAAGCACCATCAGAATTAACACACTTTTGCCAACGCAAAGCTAATGTATTTATGTCAGTGACATAAAAAATCATACGTTCTGGTGGCAATGAAGGCGTTTTTGATATCACTTGGGTTTTTGAAGAATTTCTCACACAGAAAGTTGTCAAGATGCTTGAAAAAGTGGTAGTCGGTAGGTGAGAAGTCGGGGGGAGTATGGTGGATGAGACAGTTTCGTAGTCCAGTTCATTCAACTTCTGCAGGGTCGGTTTAACAACGTGCGGTTGGCATTGCTGTGTCGGAGTATTGGGCCTTTTCTGTTGACTAGTGCTGGGTGTTGTCGAAGTTTCTGATGCATTTCATTCATTTGTTGACAATACTTCGCCATAATAGTTTTGCCTGCATTCAAAAAAAACTAATCAATGAGACTGGTTGCAAGCCACCAAACAGTTAGCATGACCTTCTTTCGGTGCAACTCTGGCTTCGGGAAGTGTCGTGAAGCTTCGTCTGTGTCTAACCACTGAGCTGAGCATCGCTGATTGTTGTAAAGAATCCACTTTTCATCACACATCAAGAAACGGGTCGTTCTTGTTGTTTAAAAGAAAGGAGGATGACACTTCATAATGGTGTTTCATTTGCTTGTCGTTCAATTTGTAAGGCAGTCATTTATCAAATTTTTTTGTCATTCCAATCTCAAGTGGTTGGAAATTATCGTGAATAGCAATTTGCAGTTAATTAGAAATAACCCTTATTAATGAAAATCTGATCCCAAAATTAAAGAATATTTTAACATGTATTTTGTATTTTAACATGTATTTTGTATGATTAAGATATACAAAAAAAAAACGCTTTGAAGTAACAAAAGTTGACTGTAAGAGCCAAATACGTCCTAAAATGAAGTACTGTTGTTATATCTGGATGGGAGTTGCTTAGAGTAGCCTATCCTGCCTTGACAAAGTTCAAAACTGACTTTGAAACCTAGTATGCAATGCTTTTTTTTTCTTCCCTGCAACCTCTTTCCAGCAGAAAAGATGTTGCAAACCTGTCTCTGCTCTATTGTACTTTTCATGGTAAGTGCTCGTTTGAGCTTCAATCTATGCTGACCATTTGCCAAACTTTCACAAAAAATACACTCGTCTTTCTACAACCGTTTCCTACACTTTATCTGTGCCTAAATCTAAACGCAAATTACATGAGGAAAACTTCTTTCCTAGAACTGTCCATCTGTGGAACTCTGTTCCACTGCCCTGCTTTTCAGCTGACTACAATAAGGTTTCCTTCAAGTCCAATGTAAACAAGTTTTTGTTGAGCCTCCCCTCCCTTAAATAATACATTTCTACCACTAACTATTTAATACACCAAGTATGAACATGAAATGTCTAAGCAGATTGTCATATAGACATTTTAGTTTCTGTCTGAAGTATTTTGGTGCCTAATTTCTCGGTTATATTTCCTCTCTCCCGGGGTAAAGGTAATGCACCTAAATGTGATAAACCTATCCTGGGACGGGTATTTCACCTAATGCTTGTTATTATAGCCATCTCTCTCTCACACACACACATACACACACACATTGTATGTGTGTGATCTGTCATGTCCCTCCCCCATCCTCTTCAAAAATGGTGGATTGCTGTAAATATCCCAATTTTCTTGAGTCGTATTTCTTTAGGTGAGATGGTTAGCATTTTCCGAATTCCTCGAGTCAATAACATTTTTATTTGATGTCGATCAAATTTAGTTTGTCAAACATTTTTTTTCTTCTCTTTTCCTCTTTCTCAGAAGCAATCTTGGATTATAATCATGCAAGTAGACTACACACACGTGCCTAGCAACGATGCAGAGCTCTTTATAAAAAGAATAGAGCACTCTCGGCAGTTCCTGATGCAGGTGTAAACAATACATAGGCGTTATTAATTATTCATAAGTAATCAAACATAGTTCATTCCCATGTCACCCTTATCCTTGAGTAGCGCTTAGCCTTACTGTATTGTACCAAAGCAGCACCCACTCTAAGCAGATTGAACCAGCTTATTCCTAAAGAGTTTCATGGAGGCCTGTGTTCATGTCGGACGTCCAGTAAAATAAAAAAATTCCTACAAGAATATAATTAGAATTTTCATGGGTATTGCTACGAGAATTATGATTATGCGTTGATTTGTATTAACTGCCGAAGAGTGCTCAATTCTTTACAAAAACTTTGTTTGGATTTGTAGCATCCGTCTATACCCTTACTAGAGAGCTCAACGTTCAAGAGGAATCCAGCTTTTGCTTTGATTTGTATTATTGACTGCTGAAATTTTTTTTTTAACAGGGAAGTTGCCACTTATCAAGGTCCAAAGGTTACTCGAGGATAAGGGTTAATGAGTGTACATACAGTGGTCACTGAGAAGATAATAGCATAGTGATCGTTAGTGGGTGGAAATTGTGTAGAATTTGATTATTTAAGGGGGCGGTACAAGAACTTGTTTACATTGGACTTGAAGACGATTATTTTGTATCTGCAAAGCAGGGCAGCGGAACAGAACAGTTCCATAGGTGGGCAGTTTTAGGAAAGAAACTTTGTTTATGGAATTTGCGTTTAGATTTCGAGGCAGATAGTGAGGGAAATTCTTGTCAGTTGTTGTAGCCAGACGAGTACCTTTTTGTTGATAGTTGGGGAGGTGGGCATAGATGGAACCTCAGATAAACACTTTCGATGGAAATATATATATTTTTTTTATTTAACAGAAAGATTTGCTTCATTTTATGTGGCAGCCGCGTATAAAGTTTTAACATCTGAGTAGAGGAACCCAGCGTTCATCGGAAATTTTTTATCAGGATTACATAACGCGGAGCCGCACAAATGTAATAAAAGGGGTACAATTTCATCTAAGGTTTTTGTTGTTGCAAGAATCTGCACTTACGTATAAATACGAAGTCGAAATGAAATGCAAAATTAAAAATAGATTTTAATTCGTACAACTCTATTTCTTGAAATCCCTCGTGACCTGTAGAGGAGAGGTCAACGACTGACGTAAGTTGACACGTACAGCTGTGAACTCTGGCATCTGTTTATCAAAGCTTAAATCCAATGAGACATACGCTCAATTAGTTTTATGCAATTTGGGGAGGTATTGAATCCTCTCCTTGCTGTATCATCGATCGATAAAATAGCAACTTGTGTTCATTGTTTCGCTGCTGTCAGCATTGTTATTTTTAATCATACTCTGACCCACTACCCCACCCTCCTCTCGCTATGTGTGAAATAGTAGAGCAAAGAGGATGGAGTGCTTTTGCCCCATCTGGGCAGGAGCTGCTAGAAAGGAGTGTCCTGCCTTGATAGAGTTCAAAATAGATTTCGTAGCCTCGTAAGATATGTCCTTTTCTCTTCCCTGCAATCTCTAACTCGCAGAAGAGATGTTGCGAGTTTGTCTCTGCTTTATCGTTATTTTCATGGCAAATGCTTGACTGAGCTTCAATCTATGGTCTCCCTCCCTCCCCGTCGCCAAACTTTCACAAGAAACACTCGTCTAGCTGAAAACACTATCAATAATCCCCCCAGTCTTTATCTGTGCCTAAACCTAAACGTAGATTCCATGAACAAAGCTTCTTTCTTAGAACTGAACGCCTGTGGAATTGTCTTCCCGTTTTCCTGCTTTCCAGCTGACTACAATATGGTTGTCTTCAAGTCCAACGTAAACAAGTTCTTTATAAGCCATTTTCCTTAAGTTAACAAATTTACCGAATTTCCATTACTAACGATTACTATATTGTCCAATTGACTACTGTACACTCTTTAACCCTTATCCTCGAGTGGCCTCTTGGCCTTGATAAGTGGTTATGCCTATGTAAAAAAAAAAAAAAAATAAATAAATAAAAAAACTGGGTGATCAGTATAACCCCATAGTGGACAAATTGCCTCGCTCTGAAATAATTTCACTTTCATTGACATATTGACCTATGGGTCAAGGACAGTTCTGAAAAGGATATTTCCTGTGCAAAGAACATGATTAAACTCAACTGGGCGCTTCTACACTATTGGGACAACATTTTGTAGTCAATAAATGGAGTTTTCAGACGAAAAGAAATGGTTTCAACTGATTTTTTTTTATCAATTCGAATAAATTACAATGGTATCTTCCAAATTATGCAGTCGGAATTTACCTGAATATTACTGAATTATTTTTAAAAAATACTTTAATCGTGTTACCAGGTGAAAAATTGCCGCCATTTTGTTTAAGTCGAATCGGGAAATTACCTCATTTTTGAATTTTTGTTTTATAATCTAATTGATTTTCTTTAATAAATAATTTTTTACCTTGTGGATTTTCGTAATTTTTGGATATAATCATCTTAAAAATACGAGGAATACGTAGATGCAATTGTTTTCGTGCCAAATTCAGTTTTACGATTTCTGAAATTTCTAAAATCTTTCTAATACGTGCAAACTTATGAAAATGACATGAAACCAAATATTATCATGGTGATGAAATTCGAATATGGCCACATGGAAAATAGCAAATGTGAAGATTCTAGCATTTTGGTTTACGATCATGGTAGCCAGTTTGACTAAACAAAAATTTGATATGTAACCGGGAATCATCCCCCACTCCTTCGATGAAAATGGCAATCATCTCTTTAAAATGTCAGCATTTGGCAGTTCCTTTCCTTTTTCCTTTTCTCTTTTTTCCTTAATTTTCCTTTTCTCTTTTTTCCTTAATTTTCTCTTTCCTTTTCTCTTTTTTCCTTAATTTTCTCTTTCCTTTTCTCTTTTTTCCTTAATTTTCTCTTTCCTTTTCTCTTTTTTCCTTAATTTTTTTTTCTTTTTCTCTTTTTTCCTTAATTTTCTTTCCTTTTCTCTTTTTTCCTTAATTTTCTCTTTCCTTTTCTCTTTTTTCCTTAATTTTGTCTTTCCTTTTCTCTTTTTTCCTTAATTTTCTCTTTCCTTTTCTCTTTTTCCTTAATTTTCTTTCCTTTTTTCCTTAATTTTCTCTTTCCTTTTCTCTTTTTTCCTTAATTTTCTCTTTCCTTTTCTCTTTTTTCCTTAATTTTCTTTCCTTTTCTCTTTTTTCCTTAATTTTCTTTCCTTTTCTCTTTTTTCCTTAATTTTCTTTCCTTTTCTCTTTTTTCCTTAATTTTCTCTTTCCTTTTCTCTTTTTTCCTTAATTTTCTCTTTCCTTTTCTCTTTTTTCCTTAATTTTCTCTTTCCTTTTCTCTTTTTTCCTTAATTTTCTTTCCTTTTCTCTTTTTTCCTTAATTTTCTCTTTCCTTTTCTCTTTTTTCCTTAATTTTCTTTCCTTTTCTCTTTTTTCCTTAATTTTCTCTTTCCTTTTCTCTTTTTTCCTTAATTTTCTCTTTCCTTTTCTCTTTTTTCCTTAATTTTCTCTTTCCTTTTCTCCTCTTTTTTCCTTAATTTTCTTTCCCTTTCTCTTTTTTCCTTAATTTTCTCTTTCCTTTTCTCTTTTTTCCTTAATTTTCTCTTTCCTTTTCTCTTTTTTCCTTAATTTTCTCTTTCCTTTTCTCTTTTTTCCTTAATTTTCTTTCCTTTTCTCTTTTTTCCTTAATTTTCTCTTTCCTTTTCTCTTTTTTCCTTAATTTTCTTTCCTTTTCTCTTTTTTCCTTAATTTTCTTTCCTTTTCTCTTTTTTCCTTAATTTTCTCTTTCCTTTTCTCTTTTTTCCTTAATTTTCTTTTCTTTTTCTCTTTTTTTCTTAATTTTCTCTTTCCTTTTCTCTTTTTTCCTTAATTTTCTTTCCTTTTCTCTTTTTTCCTTAATTTTCTCTTTCCTTTTCTCTTTTTTCCTTAATTTTCTTTCCTTTTCTCTTTTTTCCTTAATTTTCTCTTTCCTTTTCTCTTTTTTCCTTAATTTTCTTTCCTTTTCTCTTTTTTCCTTAATTTTCTTTCCTTTTCTCTTTTTTCCTTAATTTTCTTTCCTTTTCTCTTTTTTCCTTAATTTTCTCTTTCCTTTTCTCTTTTTTCCTTAATTTTCTCTTTCCTTTTCTCTTTTTTCCTTAATTTTCTTTCCTTTTCTCTTTTTTCCTTAATTTTCTTTCCTTTTCTCTTTTTTCCTTAATTTTCTCTTTCCTTTTCTCTTTTTTCCTTAATTTTCTTTTCTTTTTCTCTTTTTTTCCTTAATTTTCTCTTTCCTTTTCTCTTTTTTCCTTAATTTTCTCTTTCCTTTTCTCTTTTTTCCTTAATTTTCTCTTTCCTTTTCTCTTTTTTCCTTAATTTTCTCTTTCCTTTTCTCTTTTTTCCTTAATTTTCTCTTTCCTTTTCTCTTTTTTCCTTAATTTTCTCTTTCCTTTTCTCTTTTTTCCTTAATTTTCTCTTTCCTTTTCTCTTTTTTCCTTAATTTTCTTTCCTTTTCTCTTTTTCCTTAATTTTCTTTCCTTTTCTCTTTTTTCCTTAATTTTCTTTCCTTTTCTCTTTTTTCCTTAATTTTCTCTCCTTTTCTCTTTTTTCCTTAATTTTCTCTTTCCTTTTCTCTTTTTTCCTTAATTTTCTCTTTCCTTTTCTCTTTTTTCCTTAATTTTCTCTTTCCTTTTCTCTTTTTTCCTTAATTTTCTCTTTCCTTTTCTCTTTTTTCCTTAATTTTCTTCCTTTTCTCTTTTTTCCTTAATTTTCTTTCCTTTTCTCTTTTTTCCTTAATTTTCTCTTTCCTTTTCTCTTTTTTCCTTAATTTTCTCTTTCCTTTTCTCTTTTTTCCTTAATTTTCTTTCCTTTTCTCTTTTTTCTTTAATTTTCTCTTTCCTTTTCTCTTTTTTCCTTAATTTTCTCTTTCCTTTTCTCTTTTTTCCTTAATTTTCTCTTTCCTTTTCTCTTTTTTCCTTAATTTTCTCTTTCCTTTTCTCTTTTTTCCTTAATTTTCTCTTTCCTTTTCTCTTTTTTCCTTAATTTTCTCTTTCCTTTTCTCTTTTTTCCTTAATTTTCTCTTTCCTTTTCTCTTTTTTCCTTAATTTTCTCTTTCCTTTTCTCTTTTTTCCTTAATTTTCTCTTTCCTTTTCTCTTTTTTCCTTAATTTTCTCTTTCCTTTTCTCTTTTTTCCTTAATTTTCTCTTTCCTTTTCTCTTTTTTCCTTAATTTTCTCTTTCCTTTTCTCTTTTTTCCTTAATTTTCTCTTTCCTTCCCTCTTTCGTTTTTCTTTCCTTTTTCCTTTCTTATCCTTTTTCCTTTCTTATCCTTTTTCCTTTCTTATCCTTTTTCCTTTCTTATCCTTTTTCCTTTCTTATCCTTTTTCCTTTCTTATCCTTTTTCCTTTCTTATCCTTTTTCCTTTCTTATCCTTTTTCCTTTCTTATCCTTTTTCCTTTCTTATCCTTTTTCCTTTCTTATCCTTTTTCCTTTCTTATCCTTTTTCCTTTCTTATCCTTTTTCCTTTCTTATCCTTTTTCCTTTCTTATCCTTTTTCCTTTCTTATCCTTTTTCCTTTCTTATCCTTTTTCCTTTCTTATCCTTTTTCCTTTCTTATCCTTTTTCCTTTCTTATCCTTTTTCCTTTCTTATCCTTTTTCCTTTCTTATCCTTTTTCCTTTATCCTTTTTCCTTTATCCTTTTTCCTTTATCCTTTTTCCTTTATCCTTTTTCCTTTATCCTTTTTCCTTTATCCTTTTTCCTTTATCCTTTTTCCTTTATCCTTTTTCCTTTATCCTTTTTCCTTTATCCTTTTTCCTTTTTTCCTTTCTTATCCTTTTTCCTTTTTCCCTTTCTTTTTTCCTTTTTTCCTTGCTTTTTTCCTTTTTTCCTTGCTTTTTTCCTTTTTTCCTTGCTTTTTTCCTTTTTTCCTTTCTTTTTTCCTTTTTTCCTTTCTTTTTTCCTTTTTTCCTTTCTTTTTTCCTTTTTTCCTTTCTTTTTTCCTTTTTTCCTTTCTTTTTTCCTTTTTTCCTTTCTTTTTTCCTTTTTTCCTTTCTTTTTTCCTTTTTTCCTTTCTTTTTTCCTTCCTTTCTTTTTTCCTTCCTTTCTTTTTTTCCTTCCTTTCTTTTTTTCCTTCCTTTCTTTTTTTCCTTTCTTTCTTTTTTTCCTTTCTTTCTTTTTTTCCTTTCTTTCTTTTCTTCCTTTCTTTCTTTTCTTCCTTTCTTTCTTTTCTTCCTTTCTTTCTTTTCTTCCTTTCTTTCTTTTCTTCCTTTCTTTTCTTCCTTTCTTTTCTTCCTTTCTTTCTTCCTTTCTTTCTTCCTTTCTTTTTTTCTTTTCTTTTTTTCTTTTCTTTTTTTCTTTTCTTTTTTTCTTTTCTTTTCTTTTTTTCTTTTCTTTTCTTTTTTTCTTTTCTTTTTTTCTTTTCTTTTTTTCTTTTCTTTTTTTCCTGTCTTTTTTTCTTTTCTTTTTTTCCTGTCTTTTTTTCTTTTCTTTTTTTCCTGTCTTTTTTTCCTGTCTTTTCTTCCTGTCTTTTCTTCCTGTCTTTTTTTATCTAAAACCATTTCATTGATAACATTGCGAACTAAATTTCAACCATCTGTAAAATTTGATTTTTATGGTTTTTGGCGAAAAATTTGAAACTTCACAAAAAGTAAATGAAAGATAAACAGTTTTTATGTACTTTTTTTTTTCTGTACTAAAGGCAATTTTATGCAAACAGCTGCCAATGAGTTTTTTTTTTTTTTTGCAAGAACTTTAACGTAGGTAGTTGAAATGCAAGACTCTGGCTCCTGAAATTTTCAAAAACTCTGTCTTTTTCCTCGATTTACTAATCGTATACATCGAATCGGAGCCCCCCCCCCATTCCATTGACTGGAATAGTTTTCATAACAAAATATCTTTTATGAAACTTAAATGCAAAATATTGGTCACCGTTCCTTACTTTTATTATATTATATTGCTAGCAGGGCTAGCCATCCTTGCCCAATGCAGAAATATGATTAAAACTTCTTTCTCTTTTTCCTCCTCCTTCCTCTGTTTAGCCCATTCTTATCTCTAGTGTAACGCATATGCATACACAGGCAATTCTTCTAATGAATCGGTATTTTTTTAAATTTTTTTTTCAAATTATACATAAAATAGCTAAGAAAGATCCCCCTTTCACTGATGAAATCTGACCCAGTTGACCTCCAGTAGAAAGAATAAATTTCATTTAAAGTCTAGATATTCAATTATACCACTGTGCATGCTTTTTGTTGTTTTTGACTATTAGCTGGACATACATAGGCACTTGCCCTTTCCATAATAGACTAGTAATGGTGACCCGGCGTTGCCTGGAGTCATAAAAAAAAACAAACAAAAAAAACAAAAAAAACAAGCACAGGTTAAAAAAAAGTGCATGTGACATCTTTATATCAAAACTTGTATCACTCTACCTGTCTCTATTCGTCTCTTGTCTTTTTGACATCTCTCTAACCCACCCCTCTTTCATCTCTGCCCACTCTCTCTCTCATTTAAATGTATTCAAAACTAGCGGGGGGTACCCGGCGTTGCCCGAGTGTTTGTTTCCGGGACGGGGGGGGAGTTTTAAAAAATGTTATGGTAGGTAAGTAGGAAGGATCAAACCCGGAGTCATGAGTAAAAGTAGGAAAATGAAGTGTGAAAAAAAACAACAAAAAAAAAACAAAACTTCTGCAATGTTAACAGTTCGGCCACCAAGAAAAGTCCATTCCAGTTGTTTAGGAAAAAAAAACAAAAACAAAAAAAAGACGACTACGGTAGGTCGGCGCGAACGTGAAAATATAAAGTGAATTGTCCAGCACGCTAACCACTACGCCACAGAGCACTGCAGCTTAGTTTAGTGATTTTAAATAATTTCACATGAAAGAACTACGAAGCCAAACCGGTGTTCTCTTCTCAACTGTTCTTTGTGAACGATCCCCAAACGGTGTTAAGTGGTGGCAGGGGGAGGAGGAATTTATTAGAGAGAAAATATTTTACCACTTCCATTGATCTTAACCGAGTTTGGCCGTGACTTCCCAGCAGAAAAAGTATAGAAATCTAAGATTATCGAGGAATTTGAGAAATAATAAGCCTATAACACACCTCAGATATTGTTCTGCCGTTTGTGCATATTATATTTGCATGAAATATCTTGATTTTTAATCCTATTAATGTCAAAATCAGACGGGAAAAAATGAGTTCATTTTATTTATATAGAGATAATGATAATGTCGGTCATGTATCTCTCCTTTATAGAAATAGATAACCTTGTTTTTTTTGTTTTTTTTACATAGGCATCACCACTTATCAAGGCCAAGAGGCCACTCAAGGATAAGGGTTAAAGAGTGTACAGTAGACATTGGACAATATAGTAATCATTAGTAATGAAAATTTGGTAAATTTGAAAACTTATATAGAACGGCTCATCAAGAACTTATTTACGTTAGACTTGAAGACAACCATATTGTAGTCAGCAGGAAAACGGAAGACAATTCCACAGGCGTGCAGTTCTAAGAAAGAAGCTTTGTTCATGGAATCTTCGTTTAGGTTTAGGCACAGATAAAAAGGCGGGGGAAATTAGTGTTTTCTGCTAGACGGGTAATTTTTTTTCTTTTTTTCTTTTTCTTTTTCTTTTTTTTTTTTTCTCTTAAATTTTAGATATTCTTAATCCAGGGCAACATCGATCAAGACTATACCAAGTTTGTGGGTCTTAGTTTTGTAGTTTTTGATCTTTATATAATAATACTAGCAGGTCGGCCGGCGTTGCCCAGTCATAAAATATGCATAAATATATTTTGATTCATACAGAAACTGAAACATGTGCATGCAAGTATTGTTCATTTCTAAACAGTTCATTTCTTGTAAATAAATGAAAAAAAATAAAATAAATATTCGAGCTGAGATCGAAACCAAAACCTAAAGCATGTTCAGTTGTGAAACGGTTAACAGATAGAAATCTGATGACCCCCCCCCCCACGTACCAATTTTTCAATTTTGACCCCTTAGCAGCCCCTATTTTTTTCCTGATAAAAAACGATGAAAAAGTGTTCCACATTTCTGAATATTCTATATATCAAATTTCAAGTCTGTAGATCAAAAATTCGTTGAGTATATAGGTTGACAAGTGTCCTCACACACATTCTCACTTAGATATATAGATTAATATTTTCATTTTTCATCTTAATGTCATATGCTATTTATTTATTTTTTTATTTTTTTTTTATTTATTTTTTTTTTTTTTGCGAAAATAAATAGTTATACAAGTAATATCCTTGAAAACAAAAATGTGGAAAAAAAAAGAAAAGAAGTCTAACTTAAATGAATATTGGATGAATTTTAATTTTGTTTAACTTGACTGGGGAATTTTTTTTTTTCTACACTGTTAAAGCCGCCTTATGAAAATCGATACATCGATGCCAATGTATAGCTGTGGCGATATTTGGGCTTTTGAATATTATTTTGAATTATTTAGTCAGGGTTTGCTTGTAAGGAGAAGTATCTTCAATCCAGGTATTGCTCTCCCCCAGATGATCATAATTATGTTATAGTATATTTTTCGTTTAGTTTTGTTGCAATATTTTTGAGTCATACTGGGGTAGATATTTGTTTGGTGCCCACTACAGCAAAGTTTGACACAAGGTCAGAAAGTGGGGAATAGGTAAGCTCTCATAAAGGAGGGGCACTCTTCCCTTGACAAAAATTGCCTGAGCATCCCTGTTGGCGTTCCCCGGTCAGGACGCCTCAGGCGATAACCAATAAACTTGCCCCACCTGAAAGCTGGGTGGCAAGGCCTGGGAGGGTGGACCTCCTGGGTGATACCCAGGCAGCGTACCTCAGTCTGACAGGTACTGGGCTGGTTCCTGGACTCGCATGTCGGGTTAAGTGTCCTTTGTACAGTCTCCAAGCCGCCAAAGCCACATGGAGACTCCTCCCATCACGTACGAGTCATAATGGGGTATGGTCCCTCACAATTGGGAGATTCTATTTATAAGCGCTGCCGATAGGAACTAATGAATCAAATTAATTCACGTTCTGCTATCAACCAATCAGAAACCAGAATTGCTCCATAATAATTAAACCTTTTTAGCAACGTTGGATGTGTTTTCTTTGTGTCAACACGAGAAGGATTTTTTGTTCTTTGGCTGCAAAATTATAAAGTTCGGAACCTGTACTGAACAGCTGTCCACTGAGAATTCGTCATTTCCAGGACTTGTATAGAATAACTACCCATCGAAAACTCTTAAACTAAACATGGCTTCTGACTCAAGAGGTTTATTGCTATTACAGGATACTAGTAAAAGAATTTATCTGGTCTGGTGGAGTATCCAGCTAAGTGCTGTTATTAGAGGTAACATGATTACGAGACGGTGCACTATTGTATATCTGTATCAAAGGCATCTTATTTGGGTTTCAAATAACGTGTTATCCATATATTAATATGATAGTGTGTGTTATTTTGTGTCACGCTTACATCCGGGTAGTTTATGTACTTCCATTTCTTGTCATAAATATTTTTACCAAGAATTCTTCATAAGTTTTGGTTTCAATTATGGCTGAAGGAACTCCAGTTATATATATATATATTTTTCATAAGTTTTTGTTTCAGTTTCGATTCAAGCTAATGCACCCAAGTCATATGGATATATTTTTTTATTTTTGAAATCGCAACTTTATAATATATAAAAATCGATAGATCGTTAACTCTATAATAATATATATGAAATCTGCAAGAATTAAAATATATTTAAGCATACTTTACTTAGATACTTCTGTTGTTTTAACAAAATAGCTACAATAATATCAGAGCGTCTCCATTTACACTGAACATCTCAGAATGCCAACATCAATATATTACATATGAATGTGTCCCCTGAGGTATTACTAATTAAGATCTGGCATTCCGGCATATTTCTCGAAATCTTTCACTGTTGTATTATCTCCCCTGTTTTCTACAAGGTGATAGATGATTTTGTGTCCCCTGACGAAACATCTTCCAACAGATATTAGGTATTATATTTGATATTATTATATTTGTTATTTATGAACATTTCATGTGGAAATAATTGGAACAATGTGAACATTTCTTATTTTTATTTAATGCGTAATATTTATTCCTTGGAATTGTTAACTTTATGTGAAACATTCATGAAAGTAAATAAACATTTTTTTTTTTTTTTTTTTTTTTACGTAAAAATATCATTTTTATGCCAAACTTATAATAATTGCCCGATCTTAAAATAGGCTTGAATATAATATTTTAATTTGTCCAGATTTATATATTATTATAAAGCCATGATTTCAAAAGTAATAATAAAAAAAGTATTTGGGTGCCATCAGCTAGAATCAAAACCGACAATCTAGTATTCAAAGCTGGTGACGTTACCACTGTACCAACGTGACACACATAAACTGATTAAAAATTAAAAAAACTATGGTGAATGTACAAAATGTATACCGATGTTTTCAATTCTGATCCATTTTATGACTCCTTAAAAACTATTTTAACCGGCAAACAGTCATAAAAAAAAAAACGGCCCATAAAAAAAAATCCAGTCATTTGAGGCCCCTAGCACCGCTCTGCGACTCAATTTCAAACTATCTTTTCCGAAACTATGGAGACACAAATCGACGTATCGCCTTTTATATATTAGATTATTTATTAGGATTTTATATGAAAATAATTGGAACTATGTGAACAATTATTTTTATTTAATAAATGTGTAATATTTATTTCTTGTAATTGTTGACTTTCTTTTTTGTGTGAAACATTCTTAAAACTAAATTAACATTGACTTTGCCTAATTTTAACCTTCCGAACCTCCGGTCGCGTCATGGAGTAGAGGTAAAACGTCAGGTTTTCTCTAACTTTGTTTTCCGCCTTCGCGTCACGGATTCGAGCCTGCCTGCTTATTAACACCCCCCCCCTCCAAAAAAAAAAACACCGGGGAATTATTTTATAAAACGTTGTTACATTAAATAAAGTAGTTGAAAAACATCATTTTATAATTGTGAAATATTTATTTCTGGCAACTTAACTTTTTTATGTGAAACTTTCTTAAGTAAAACATTTTTTTATTTATTTTTATTTATTACATAAAACTATCATTCTTACACCTACTGCTACTAATAATAATAATAGTACGAATACTACTGCTGCTGTTACTACTACTACTAATAATAATAATTATTATTATTCGTCTTCATCTTCTTCGTCTTCATCTTCTTCTTCGTCTTCATCTTCTTCGTCGTCTTCATCTTCGTCGTCTTCATCTTCGTCGTCTTCATCTTCGTCGTCTTCGTCTTCGTCTTCGTCTTCGTCTTCTTCGTCTTCGTCTTCGTCTTCTTCGTCTTCGTCTTCGTCTTCTTCGTCTTCATCTTCTTCTTCGTCTTCATCTTCTTCTTCGTCTTCATCTTCTTCTTCGTCTTCATCTTCTTCTTCGTCTTCATCTTCTTCTTCGTCTTCATCTTCTTCTTCGTCTTCATCTTCTTCTTCGTCTTCATCTTCGTCGTCTTCATCTTCGTCGTCTTCATCTTCGTCGTCTTCATCTTCGTCGTCTTCATCTTCGTCGTCTTCATCTTCGTCGTCTTCATCTTCGTCGTCTTCATCTTCGTCGTCTTCATCTTCGTCGTCTTCATCTTCGTCGTCTTCATCTTCGTCGTCTTCATCTTCGTCGTCTTCATCTTCGTCGTCTTCGTCTTCGTCGTCTTCGTCTTCGTCGTCTTCGTCTTCGTCGTCTTCGTCTTCGTCGTCTTCGTCTTCGTCGTCTTCGTCTTCTTCGTCTTCGTCTTCGTCTTCGTCTTCGTCTTCTTCGTCTTCGTCTTCTTCGTCTTCGTCTTCTTCGTCTTCATCTTCGTCTTCATCTTCGTCTTCATCTTCGTCTTCATCTTCGTCTTCATCTTCGTCTTCTTCGTCTTCTTCGTCTTTTTCGTCTTCGTCTTTTTCGTCTTCGTCTTCGTCTTTTTCGTCTTTTTCATCTTCATCTTCGTCTTTTTCATCTTCATCTTCGTCTTTTTCATCTTCATCTTCTTCGTCTTTTTCATCTTCATCTTCGTCTTTTTCATCTCCATCTTCTTCGTCTTTTTCATCTCCATCTTCTTCGTCTTTTTCATCTCCATCTTCTTCGTCTTTTTCATCTCCATCTTCTTCGTCTTTTTCATCTCCATCTTCTTCGTCTTTTTCATCTCCATCTTCTTCGTCTTTTTCATCTTCATCTTCTTCGTCTTTTTCATCTTCATCTTCTTCGTCTTTTTCATCTTCTTCGTCTTTTTCATCGTCTTCGTTGCCAAATATGTCTGTCTGAAACCAAAACTATACTATTTTATTATTGCTCTATTGAAGTGTAATATCTGTAGTAATGAGACCATCCTCCCAGACATTTACTCCTCCTTTTTAGGCGGATGTGTAATGTTTGTTCCTAATGATACCATAGTCTTAAGAAATAAAACGTGGGGAAGAATTTCTTTTCACCCCCTCTCTTTTTTTATTTTTGCTTCGTGGGTTAAAAATTTACTGAGTAATAAGTGTGTATTGAATTTCCGTCAATTACAAAATTGTGCAAATCTTTCAGACCGCCAGAACGCACTTTAAACATTTTGAGGATGGAGAAGGTAGTTGAAATTTCAGCCAGTCTAAAAGTGAAAACGGCAAATAAAAATACTGTTTATTCATTCGTTTAAGTAGAAGGATAGTAGGGAGCGGATCTTGCTTGCCGCTGACAGATAAGGAATATCAAACTTCGATATCTCTTTCCATTTTCGACTTTTATAAAGAAAGTGTTGGTAATTTCATATTTTTTACTGCAGTTTAAAATCAGTTTTACATTCTGGCATGTGTTGGACAGCTTTAATTTTTTTAAATTTCCAGTTGCAAGGCATGAAGCCACTTAATTTAAGGAGCTAACAAGAATGAAATATTATAAAAACAGATGCTTACAATAGAGGACAAGAAAAAAGACTTTTTTTTTTTTTTTTTAACAAATGCCTTTATATCTGTTATTTCCAACAACATATTCCCCCCCCCCCCACACAATATTTAAACAGTTCATTTCTCTTTCTCCGGCTGCATGTAATTCTTCGTCTTTGCTGTGACGTCATCCAGACCTCAAACACCTGCTTTTCCAAACACTGGCCATATCTTTAACACCTGCTTCCTTCGTCAGGTCTCTAACATCACTTCTCCGAACACCATTGCTTCTCTGGCCACACGTCCTGTTATCTCTGCTGTGATGTCACTTTACGCAGCTGGCTTGGTCATTTGCATATCTTTAGGCAGCTGCTGCTGCTGCTCCTAGCGTCAATGGCTCTGTTGCATATAGACCTTGATCTTGAAAAAATCATGGTTAAAAGTGGGAGGAAACAGTGAGCAGGAAGGGAATTCCGCAAGCCTGCGGTTCTTGGAAAAAGGCTACGGAAATTGACTTCCAAACTAACCTTTACCCTTCTTTTTCTCGTGTTTTCCTTGGGTTTCCCTTATAAACTGGACCTGCTACCTCAACTGTCGTACATCTACTAACCCAAGAACTCTCATCCATTCTTTAAACATGGCTTTGACATCAATGTTTCCTGTTCTGCACATTTAATCTTCTGCTAAGTTCTGTCGGATCCAAGCCTTTAAGATTTGCCTTACACATCCATAGAATCATCGTTATATCATTTCTCTCCATGCAACATATGTCCTCAACCCACACTGACCAGGTTTCATTTTCATGCATTACACTGCGTATATATGCCTGATAGGTTCTTAATCAATTAATGAATTGCTAGGCAGATAATATCATAGTACCTCACATGATCAAAATATTGATTGAAAAATGGGTTTTATTTGATAGCTTTTGCCCTGTGGGCTGAGTTTCTTGTTTCCATGAAATCAAGGGTATCGATGGAAGATTAGGTTATTTCTGTCCTCTCTATGAGGTCAGACACAAGGTCAGGTGTGGTTTTGAAAAGCCAGTGCACTATGATTATTGTGCTCTAGTCTACAAGAAAATGTCTGAGCAGCCACATTCTTGTTAAATCGCCTTAGGCAATTAACAATAAACTTATCCTTTCTTAAAGAAAAGGCAAAGCTTGGGAGGAGTGGCCTCTTAAAATTAAATATGATCATACCTCAGGCTGACGGCATGAAAGTTACTCCTGTCGGACTGAACTGATTGCCGAGGATGTATCCTGATGCAAGGCAAAATCAAACTGTAGTCTCAATTGAAATTAAAAAAAAATGCTCTTGTACAAATAATTGAGCACTGTTTTTTTTTTCTCTCCGACAACACATAATTATAATATATTAATAGCAGGACTATTTAGCATTTGCCCAGACAAACGTATATTTTTATTTAAAACTCCTCTTTACCCCTTTCTACTAATCACCTAATCTTTCTTCACTTATTCTTTCTCCACCGGCTATTTCTCACTCTGGACATACATACATAAACACATACTCTCTTGCATAGATTC
This sequence comes from Euprymna scolopes, assembly GCF_053919585.1. Classification (NCBI taxonomy): domain Eukaryota; kingdom Metazoa; phylum Mollusca; class Cephalopoda; order Sepiida; family Sepiolidae; genus Euprymna; species Euprymna scolopes. The sequence goes on along the minus strand of NC_136518.1, from coordinate 12,524,532 downwards.
CTTGCATAATTGAGTTGGCATGAGGTAAATTACTCCTTTTAAAAATGTCACGTAATCCCTTTAGTTAGTAGCTTGAAAACAGGCCCCCACCAGTTTAGGGTGAAAGAATGAATATTGTGTGTTGAAAAAAAAAAAAATCAAAGATGGCGTAAATATCATAAAAGAAGCGCAACTACTCTTCTGATCTTTTTGTATTTCTGTAATCATACCCCAATTTTTTTTTTTTCTTCTTTTAAAGTTAATGAATTCTTAGGAGTCGGGGCAGAAAATATTCAAAAATTGACATAATTATTGTTTCTGTGTTATGAAACAGGTGCTGTCAAGATTGAACATTTTCACATGCTGGAAGAAATAAACAGCAAGATGAACAACAATCTTGGAATTTGGAATATATGACTTTCTGTCATATAATGATTCCAAGTAACGCCAATCAAAAATATACCAACTTTGTGGGTCATTGTTTTGTTTGTGTGTGTGTGTGTATATATATATATATATATATTTTTTTTTTTTTTTTTTTGATTTATCCAGCCTTGACAGACGTGTTTCAAATATTATCGCTAGTACTTTTCTTTTAATGATTTGGAATTCATTCCATTTGCACTTTTTTCCAAGGAACTCTGCCTTTTGGATGATTTTGGACCATTTGGATTTTACCATTTTTGGATTTTTACCCTTCACCGGACAATCCATTCATGTGAAATCTTTTTATCATTTTTCTTTTACCTCCTATTCCCCTTACCTCACCCTTTTTTTAACCAAGTAAGATCTGTGACTGACTTGTACTTTCATTAAATACTTTTATATGCAAAATCCGATCCTGCATTTTGCTAATTCCTGCCCTCTGATGAGAAGGAGAGTATTTCTTCGAAACTCCGCGGATTAAGGACTATCCACTTATCTTGTGCTTCCTTTTTTTAAAATTAAATATGTTTTTAACTCTTTTTCAAGATGTCTTTTAACATATTTTATTAATCATTTGTTCATATTATAAGCTCTATTTCCTTTTCGGTTTTATTGAGCTTTTTATATCTGGCTGAGTTTATTTTACTTGTAAATATTAACTCTTTAATATTTATAATATATTTTAAGTTTACCATTTTGATTACCTTAGTAAACTTATTGTAACTTTTATTTTATTTTTTTTTATTATATATTATATATATATATAATTATTTTATTTTTAGCTGGATAAACACGCAACTGCCTTTTATATAATAGACACCGTTTTACAGTTGCACAAAATTAATACTATGATCCCCTAGAACATTGCTAATGTCGTCTCCTCCTCTCCAGTGAGTTTTTTTAGTGGTAGCTGGATTAAATTAATGAAATTCTCTTAGAAATTTCATTTCTATGTTTATCTACCCTCGACCCTTTTCTGTTGGTTCAGCTCGTCATGTCCTTCTGTTAATGACCTTCACAGATTGTTTTAATTTGATGATGCAGTCATTATGTAATAGCATTTGGGAACAATTAGTGCGTTAGTTTTCCGTTAGGGAAGGAAATGAATTGCTTCAGCAACCTCCCTCTCCCCCCCCCCACCACCTCAAAAAATAAAGTTTCGTTATGGCCTTCTCCTTCTCTCGGCATGGCTACAAAAGTTGCCTTGCAATTTGGACTGAACGTCAAGGTTTTCTTTTCCTTATATATATTCTGGCGGAGAGGGGGGGGGGGCTTTCTTGCCCGGTCATAAAATATCCTTTGATATATTTTAGTTCGTCCAGATTTTGTATATATTATTGTACCTATTTACAATGCCTCCCCACGGGACAGTGTTAGACACCAGGGTCGTTTTTTAACATGAAGAAAAGGTACAAAAATAAAAATTGTCTCTGTCGTGAAGGATTTCTCCTCCACTGAAAGAGAACGAGAAATGGAAGTGCCGCATCTGAAGTACAGATACTACACTTTGATCCTGGGTAGTCGTGGTTTCAGAGGTAAAAAAAAAATAAAAAGTATTTAGGTGCCATCAGCTAGAATCGAAACCGAAAGCAAAATTGTAGCATTCAAAGCTGGTGACGTTACCACTGTACCAACGTGATATGCATATGAACTGATTAAAATTAAAAGATGTATAACTATTTTTTTTTCAATTTGGATCCTTTTTAAAAACTATTTTAACTAGCTAAAGACCCATAAAAGAATGGTCCATAAAAAATCCAATCATTTGAGGCGCCTTGCTCGGCTCTGCAACTTTTAATTTCAGAAGAGATAGTTTGAAAATATGGAGACACAGGCATAGTAAATTTTATAAATTAGATATATATTAGCAAGGAGACCCGACGTTGCCCGTGATTAAATGATCAAAGAATGTTTCATCCTCCCATATTTTTGTCATCTCATCAAAATCGGTGAAATCACCCTTTTTAAATCAAATCAATAGATTAGCTGCTCTAGTTGAGGACCCATCGTGGTACACCAGGAGGAAGCTTCACATGCCTTCCCACAGTGATTTAGTCCACAATACATTGTAGTGTGCATTGCACTGTTGAGAACCTACTATTGATTTTATAAAATTATATATATATATATATATATATATATATATATAATGGCTTGAATTAAAGTTTAAAATGTAAAAGTCAAGTATCATGGGTCAGTTGTGCTCTAAACAGAAACATTCATTTTGAACGCGCCCCTGTCATATCAAAGAACCTATTGTTGATTTTTTAATATGCTGGGCCTTTCTGCTTGGGTGGTAATAAAACTTCTCAAATGCACTTTTGATGTTAGGCCGTGTAAACTTTGGTCAAAATCACCTGTTCCTCCTTTCATCGGATTATTTTGATTATCGGTGCTTATCGAAGACCTTCTGATAAAAAAAAAAAAACTATATAAGAACACTACCAGATACATAAGGCACATTTGTGTTAAATTTCATAAAAATCGGCCCAGCCATTGTGGAGGCTATAGTAAATGAATTCACACTAATTTTCTTTTCTATAATAGTGTGTGTATGTGTGTGATGAGGATAATGGAAGTAATATCCCGAGAAAATAAAGAAATAAAAAGGAACAAACCGAGTTATGTGTTCATCAACGTTTTGTCTTTAGTTCTAGGAAGTCTTGAAATAAAGACGAAACGTTGAACACATAACTTGGTTTGTGTGTGTGCGTGTGTAATATATATATATATATATATATATATATATATATATATATATATATGCATTAATGAGTTGCCACTTGATAAGGGTTTATGAGATGGTCAATTGGATGATGAATAGTACTATGAGAAGATTGGAATTGGTGGAATTTTTTTTCAAGAGGATGGCTTAAAAATTTTTGGAATTAAAAATGACTATACCATCATCAGCTGAGAAGCAATCCTGTGTTTTTCCATAGATGGAAAATTATGGGGGTGGAGGGGGTCTTCAGTTTAATTCTAGGTACACAGGTAGAAAGACGACTTCTTGGCAGTAGTTCTAGGTAGACAAGTTCTTGCTGTGAATAATGCCGAAATGTAATTCATTAACAAATGGTGCCTTGCCTGGTACAGGAATTGACGGCTATGGCTCTCTCCTCTCTCTCTCTCTCTACATTCATGAATTGCTTTGTAATGTTGCCCAGGTGTTCAGGCTGTCAATGTATGTTTCTAGCTGTCGTCCTCTGCTTTTTCTGTAGACATTTTCCCTGAACCTCGTTTGTTTTTCGTACTGTTCTTATTAGAGACCTTTCTGTTTTTGCCATTACTATCATCTCTTGATTTGTTTTCGGTTTTGTCTTCAAAAATTCTCCTCAGGGACTAAGTTTCAGTTGCCTTTGGTCTTTTCCTCGTACTGTTGGTGATTGTCCAGCAGTATTCTGAATTTGCTGTCTATTTTAATGTTTATGTTAGTCATGATTGATGACAGTCTCTTGAAGGTGACTTTGTGCGGCTATGTGACTTTGAATTTCAATAGCGCACCTTCCATCAGATGTGATCCAGTAGTCGAGATTTTTTTAAGTTATTAATTAAACTGGTACATCGCAACTTTGTAGTTTGCATGTTGGATCTTAGATGTTCTTGGATGTTCTGTCATGCTTACCGTTTTTGAGATGTTTAAAACTCATCAATATATTAATACGATAGCGTGTGTTATTTTGTGTGTTACGTTTACGTTCTTTTTTTTTTCTTCCGAGTGACTGTCGTTTAATTGTTATGACCTTCCATTTAATAATTTTACCAAGAATTCTTAACAAGTTTCAGTTTCGATTATAGCTGAAGCACCCAAGTCATATGGATATATTTTTGCGATTTTTGAAATCGCAACTTTATAATATATAAGAATACGAAAGAAAATTGAATATATAATAATATACCCGCACAAATTAAAATATAATTTAAGCATATTTTATAACCGGGTTATGCCAGGCGTTCCTGCTGTAAATACTTTTACAGTTTTAACAAGAGCTACAATATCAGAGCGTCTCTATTTACGCTAAACATCCACAAAATGCCAAAATCAGTATATTACATATGAAAGATTGATCCGTAGAATTTCCGCAGAAAAAGCTAGTAAATATTCCTCCTTAATCTAGAAAAAAACAAAAAACAAACAAAACTTTTAGTTTTTATTTATTTATTTATTTATTTTTTTAATTTAGACGAACTGGCATGTTATTTTTTTCCACACTTGGGATATATATATATATATATATATATATATATTTTTTAATTAGTCAAATAGTTTATGCTTTTTTTTTTTTTTTTTTTTTTTTTTTCTTTTTTTTTTTACTCGAGGGATTTTAACTTGTGAATATTACTCCTGATTGTACCTATTTACTATGCCTCCCCACGGGACAGAGTTAGACACCAGGGTCGTTTTTTAACGTGGAGAAAAGGTACAAAAATAAAAATTGTCTCGGTCGTGAAGGATTTCTCCTCCACCGAAAGAGAACAAGAAATAGAAGTGCAGCATCTGAAGAACAGATACTACACTTTGATCTTGTCCCGAAGGCCAAGAAAAAGGCTACTCCTGATTGTATAAACAAACAAAATTTAGATTTCAAAAAGATTTATAGCGGAAAACAAATCAGCATAACAGTCTGTCTAAATTAGAATCTGTTGATTAACATTGAAAAAATCTCAGGTTGTCCGAATGATGTGCTTGAATATCACATGAATAAAGAATCGGTAGGAACCCTTTGTCGTACATAAATAGTTAAACATATTAAGGCTTGGTGCCTTCTGGAACTGCTTGCTCAACTCTTTAGTCATCGTGCAAAATTGGGTTAAAATGTCTCAGAAAAAAAAAAGACATTTGATAAAAAGTACATTTCTGCAAGATTTTGAAACTTGTAATCTGATCATATGGAATTTTTTTTTTTTTTTTTTTTGCTTAAGCAATATGGCGATGAGACATGATAGATCCACTTATTTTTTAAATTTTATTTTATTTTTATAACTTAGACTCTTTAATTGCTTTTTTCTACATAGGACGTCTTTATCTTTATTTTCCATTAAGAAACAGAAAACAAACATTCGAACATGTCAGCTGCCGTTTTTTCTCACATTTTATTTTAAAAGCTTGCTATACCAAAAGAAAATCTCTGAAAAAAATTTTAAGAACAAAGTTGAAATGTTCAAGTGGTGTTGAAGAATTTCTACGTCAAGTCAAAAGATTTTATAAATTGACTAAACGTCTCAAGACATAATTCAGCTACGGTTTCTTTTTTGTGCATAAACATTGTTCTCATGCGCCCCTGTTGTATAAAAGAACCCCTTTCCGAATGCATCAGTGAATATCCTACTCCATATCTTTAACCAACATTTTATTCCCATCATCTCTCAAACCTTTTAATATTTACATTTAATTTAATTCATTTTTTTTTTAATTATTAGCCGAAATCAGCTGAGTTTAAAAACGGAAGTAAGCTGTATTTATTTACGCTATGATAGCTATTTCCCATTTTAAGCTATCAGTCATTTCCCGGTTTGATTTTCATAGATGAAGATTAATTTTATGCAAATCAAACATGATAGAAGTGCATATGTTCTGGCTGACCGCTAAGAAAAGGCGTAAAATATAAAAATTACAATTTTTAATTTTTATTAAAAGGCCCTCGCTTTTTATTTGAGAATTTGAGATGAAATAAAAAGCATTTAAAACTACTTAAAAAAAAAACGCCTAAAATTAGAGGAGGTAGGTTGCAAAGTAACTTTTATTGGCATTTATTTGTTGTGATTTTTTTTTTTTTTTTTTTACTACTTTTTCGAATCTCTGTGGATTGTAAAACAAACCCCAAATTTTGTTTTGAAAACTTGAATTTTCCCAATCTTCTCGGAATGTTCTTTCTTGTTCCACTGACAAATTGGTTATCTCTTTAAAACGCTATCTGGTTAGAAACTGCTGACTGTAAAATCTGATCATTTTACAAAAACTTATCCTCCACTATAATTTCTGATTTTGTTTTTATTTCCAAGCTTTTTTGGTGTGTTTGTTACATGGAAAAGGGTTGTCCCCTTTCCATGTAAATGAGAATATTAGACAAGGTTAAGAAATGGAATGTTAGAAATTAAGTCGATTGTCCGATTCTTTAAGAAATCTGAATATTAAAATGCCAGTTAAAAGAATGGACAATGCAAATTGAAAATATATTTTAAAAATAGGTTAGGTTAAAAAATAGGTTGGGTGAGGATTCTTTTGTTTACCGGAAGTGTTTGGACAAACATATGTAAAGCCACTTGAAAATTAGTCACGTTTGAAAACACACTTCTGACGTCATAGTCAAAGGACATTTCTCCATATAGGTGCATGGGTTTGGAGTTGAGTCAGCCGGAGAGAGTCAGTCAGTCAGTTGATCAGCCAAGAGTTGACATAGTCAGAGGAGAGTTCCCTTAGAGGCGAAGGGTAGAAGATTAACTATGTAGATCCATGTTTGAATTCCTGACGTCATCGACCGGCCGATCAGATAAAGAAATCATAATGTTGTAACTGTTGTCTTGGGTCATCCTTCATCATGAACGAAAGGTAATTGTGTTTATCATCTTATAATGAACATTGTGTAACCCTTCGAAGATTATGCATCTCCCCCTCTTCTGTGTTAAGAACTGCATCCAGTCCGCATTAATATGAAACCCCCAAGAATTGTTATAGTCGTCGTCATGGTGCAGTATATACAAATGTCATTATCATGTTAAAAAATCGGTGTTAAAAAAACTGTTAATACGAAGTCCCCAAGAAGCATATAAGAACTGTATAAATGTCTTCCATCAGAATTTTCATCACGATCATTATACCCGATTATGTATGTCCCCGTTATCTTTCCATATGTACCCCTATTTATGGAAGCCAATAATACATGTTTACATATTGCTTAAAATCTCACTTTTATTTCAAGAGGAATTATCAGTGTTTTTGTACAAATTTATTTTAACAAATATATATATACTAGCAGTTCAGCCCGGCTTTGCTTGGGCCCTATGTACTGTTCATAACTTGATGTGCATATGTATATATTAAAAAGTGTGCCTATGTATCGTAAGGTCTTTCTATATAATAGACTCCCTTAACTACCATAGAGAAAAGTTGGTAGAGACAGCAGAGGTCAATTTTTTAAAACTTTGACCGCAATTTTGACCCCTTAACATTTATTGTTTTGGGCTAAAATTAAATTAAAATGTTTGACCCATATTCAAGTAACCTATATCTAAAATTTCAAGTGTTTAGACCCAAAATTGGCGGAGGAATTTGGTAGAGCCTGCAAAGGTCAACTCTTTCAACTCTGACCTCTTCGCAGCCAAAGTTTCACCCCAAAACTGATTAAAAAGCTTGCTGCATGTCTGAATACTCTTTATGTAAAATTTCAAATGTTTAGACACAAAACTGGCTTAATAGTTTGCTAGAGATCACAAAGGCCAAATTTTCGGCCGAAAACCGATTAAAAAGCTTGCCCTATGTCTGAATACACATTATGCAAAATTTCAAATGTTTAAACCAAAAATTGAATAAGTAATTTTGTAGAGACCGCAGAGGTCAATTTTATTTTAACTTTGACCCCAATTATGACCCCTTAAAATTTATTGTTTTGGGCTGAAATAAAGTTATAAAGTTAGATCCATGTCCAAATAACTTATATCTAAAATTTCAAGTGTTTAGACCCAAAATTGTCGGAGGAGTTTGGTAGAGTTCTTAAAGGTCAAATCGTTGAAATTTGACCCCTTAACAGCCAAATTTCTGGCTGACACCCGTCACATCGATTTTCCCAAATCTCAGTATCCGGTATTTCAAATTTCGAGTCTATAGACTAAAAATTGACAGTTATTGCGTAGGGAAATGTACACAGACAGACAGACAGACACGTTCACTTTTATAGATATAATAGATATATACACACACACACACAGGGTGTCCACAAAGTCTGACTATATTATGTAGCCACTTTGTGGGCACCGTGTAGATTATGTAGCCAGACTTTATAGGCACTATATATATATATATATATGAAATGATAATCTTTTAATTTTTAATATCTATGGACGTTAATGTTTCATCCTTTCAGGAATCTATCAATGCAGGGAGTTATGATTACAGCTGGTTGGGAGATTCGAACCTGGCCACAAAACCATCTGACTCTATTAGCAAGGAACAAGTCTGGCTACATAATCTACACAGTGCCTACAAAGTCTGGCTACATAATGTAGTCAGACTTTGTGGACACCCTGTGTGTGTGTGTGTGTGTGTATATATATATATATATATATATATATATATATATAGCTCATGTGATTCATGAGTCTGCGCTTATGAAGTTGTATTCTCTTCCCATATAAGTTATGCTCCTTGAGGAACTTTTGAAGGCATTTGGATTTTGTGCGTGCTTCTTTGTGGAATAGTTTTGTATCGGGTTTCGAAGAACCGACCATCTGGAAATTTTTTTTGTATGCAATATTTTTTTTTTTTTTTTTTCACCCCCCCCCGCTCCTCGTCCATTCTTCTCAACACGTTTTTCTTTGGTCAACTTTATTTATAGAAAACTCTCCGTTAGCAACTTGTAAAGAGTTAGGTAGACTCTGAAGGATGTACGCTCACTAGGAGTTTAATTTTGACAACCGTTTCAAGGTTTTAATGGAAGTGTGTCTGTGTTTCAGCTAATTTATATTAGCTCGAGAAGTCCTAAATTGTGAAGTGATAACTATATTTTTCCTAATTTCGACTTTATAATCATCTAAAAAAGATAGAATTTAAATTTTTAGAGACGGGAAAGTTGACAGTCCTCCTTTACTTTTTTTAAGTGTACACATCTTTTTTTTTTTTTTTTTTTTTTTTTTTTTTTTAATCACAAATTTAATGTTTTTCCTTTATTGCATCCAAGATTTTCATCTATATTTTTTACTTATGCCATTTTTTTTTTTTTTTTTTCATATTTATCCGCTTGTGCCATTTTTTTACCTATGAAATTTTACCGAAATTTATTGTATTGGTTAAAATTTTGACTTTCGACGTTCGAACCAGGATAACTGATATAAATTTTCTCGGTCATCTGTAAAAATAAACAAATGAATTTATTATTATTGGAATATTTTGAGATGAGTATTTATTTATTTGCGGACGGTTATCCTTATTTTCATAGATTTTATATACATACACGTTTCGGCCAACTTAACCCTTTGACCTTCTTCAGGAGATTAACCGCAACTGGATAGGAATGCCGAGTCTTGTAACTGTATCCTCAGTAATTACTGCATTCCATAGTTGTTGACTCACCACGTTTCGGCCAACTCATCCCCTGGCTTGCTTTGGGTAGGATTGAAATCGCTATCTTCAGACAATGCTCACTTGGAACCGAAGTGATTCACGCCTCTATCCACTGTACCACTGTAAAAATAAACAAATGAATTCTTGAATTTAAAAAAAAAAATTATTTTTTAGTCGAATAATCGTACATGTTTACACATTTTTAAAAAATTTTTTATTTTTATTTTGATTAGAGCAACGCGTGAAAGTAAAATGTCTTTGATTTTACGTCCCTACGCCAAACTCAAACCGTTTAATGGACTAAAAAGAACTAAAAAAAAAAAGATTTTCAAAGAATTGTTGATCGGTAGTTGTATTAAAGTGTTTGTCTTCAGTTCCAATATTTATGACACCGTTCAACGTTCTAATCTCACATTTGATTTTTTTTTGTTGTTGTTGTTTGGGGGAGGGGATTATAGCATTCCAGCTATTTCTTGATCAATCCTCATTAACTTGAATAATATCTCAAGAAAATTGTTATTCCGATTTAAAGTTAAAAATAAATAAATAAATTAAAAAAAAATCATTAAAAAAAAAATCATATGAACAGATATGCAGAACAAAAGTTTTAGAAATCGACGTTGATTGATATACTCCCAACTAAATAATTAAAGAGAAGTCTGAGATGCCAAAAACAGGAGTAAAACTTTGTTTTGATTCCACAACCACGAACCAATTTAGCATTTGGACTACCAACTCCAGACAAACCGAACGTATGGCAAAAAGCTGTGATTGTGCAGTAGTGTTTATCTCGAGGACGTAGTGTTCTGCTTGATTCCACTCTCCAACATTTACTCATTCTTTCTAATCAAGAAAAACCAGTCCAGTCGTCCACACCCAAATTAATTATACGCAAGTCCTTTTCTGCAGTGAATAAGAAATAAGACGCTTGTCTATTTACGATCATAATTATTAGTTTGTATTTGTGAAATAAACTGTGACATGTTTTTACTTGTTTACACCCTTGAAAAAGGTAGGAGGGGAGTCTTCGACTCCTAATTCTTGACGGTTTGCTACTTTAGTATAGTTTGTGCTTACGTTCCCAACCTTTTTTTTTTTTTTTTTTCCCCCAATATCCTTTTAAAAATTAAGTAATTTAAAAAAAAATTTCCAGCGGGAATACTTTTTTTTTTACTTATCAGAAGTCTCAGATATTTTCTTGAGGCAACGCGAATGAAGTGTTAGAAGCTAGAAAGATTGGCATTGGAAATTTGTCTCCAAGTGTTAGATCCCCCGATCTCTCATACGTATAGCATTGGTCCTAGTCAAACGACTTCATTACGTCATGTATTTATTATGCAAAACATATGAAGTACACATGCTAAAAAATAAATAAATAATAAAAAAAAAAACAATCATGGAGTTAGTGATTATTTCAGCATATGTAAAAAAATGTTGTTTTTTTTTTATTCAAGTGGAATACTAAATAGATTTTAACTCAAAATGGTTCATCATATACTAATTAATAAAAAAAAAATTTAGTTTTTTGTTTTCCATTGCGTTATAATCCGTCGGCTAAACTGGATTTACTGAATTGAAATTTGGGGGGGGGGGGATTTCATTAATTCACTAAGTTTCTACCTAAATTGCTCTTATTTTCTATCATACAAAAACTGAAGAAAAAAAAGAAGAAAAAAACTCGACTAGTCAATTATAAACAAAAGGGATCACCACTATTTAATTTCGATAAAAGCGAGGGCGATATAGCGTACCGGAAGTGACTAATTTTGAATTTTGTCTTTTTCATTTTTCTTATTATTTATTTAACTAACTTAAGTTTTTATTTATTTATTTTTTCTTCTGATATTTTTTGTAAAGCCAGTCTCAACGAGTTACATTTTTTTTTCCTGATATTTTTTGTTTGAGTTCTGCACTTGCTCGACTGTCACTGGGTCAGGACATTTGTCAAACATCCCGTGGTACCACCCCCCTCTCACTCACACACTTTTGCTTTAGCAGATCAACACTTGGATACACCCTCCTCCCCTCGTCCCGCCGACCGATTCAGACTAATTGAGGGCGGTCTTCTCTTTAATTTCTCTTGTAATTTACTTAAGGATCACCCTATTCGGAAACACGGAACGGAGAAGGGGTGGCGGGTAGCAGGTTGTGATGGTTTCTCAAACCGGAAGTAAACAATTACGACTTATCCTTTTAATTATAAGATTCACATGGCAATCACGAGCAGCACTCCTAACTTTTTGTTTTAACTATATCTGTACAAAAAAATGTCCATCACAATCTCTATATCTATTATAGAAAAATGCGAGCATGAAAAGTAATATGGTTAAGCTTAAACATGGAAAAGTAAAGGACAAGATATTCTAGTCAAAAATAGAATAAATTTATAACTTAAAATATTGCAGCATTAAGAATTGATTATGTAATGTTATAAATTGACTTTTAAAAATTCTTTGTTGCAATATTTTAAGTTATAAATTTTCTTTTCCAGTTTTAACAACTAGTTCTTTACTTTTCCATGTTTAAGCTTAACCATATTACTTTTCATGCTTGCATTTTTCTATAATCCATGATTTTTCCAGGTTTCCAATAAATTCACTTGTTCTTTGTTTAATTTCAGTCTTACTTTTTTGGCCCACATAAACACATATGTAATAACAATGTACGGCACTCGTCTGCTTTCAATAAAATACCCCCAATTATCTCCCTTTCATACTTTCATTCTGTCTGTTTCACGAGTTACTTTTTTTTCGTAACGGTAGTCGCTGAAGCAACGATGTTGCTATTGGAAACCAGACATAAAAAGCCTCGCTCACCTCTTTTACAATTTTGACAACCAGAAAATTCATCACTTGTTTTACTGAACGAAAATTAAAAAAAAAAAAAAAAAAATTTTCACAATATAGCTGAGGTGATCTGTAATTGTTTGAAATTTGGTCGAAAAATGAGAGATGTAAAGCTTGAAAGTAGTTCTAAATGATTAAAACTGCCACTTAACCATATTTTCAAACACTATCCTGTTAGAATGATAAAAAGTGTGTGAGGACGATTCTAAACCTATATACTCAACGAATTTTGCATCACTGTGTCTGTTTTTACAAATATTTTAATGGAATGTGTTCTGATGAACCACACTATTTTCACACATTTACATATATAAAAAAAAAAAAAAAAAAAACTTCCTGAATATTTTTTTTTTATTAAGAGCTCCGTGGGCTTGACCAAAGATTTTGGCCGGATTTGGCCTGCATATTGCACAATCATGTTGACACACCGGTTCTCGCCAGATCACCAAGGTTAAGCAACGTTGAGTACCAAATGGGTGACCTGGGAAGGTTGGGCATGAGGCCAGCACCTTCACCCCTAACAAAGAACTCCTCGCTACGAAAGTTGTGGATGGCTTATGCCTCTCCATGGATGGATGGATGGATTTGGCTAGCGGGATGGATTTGGCCCACAGGCTATAGTTTTTAGATCCCTGATCTAAACGAATAAATGCAAATGTTTCGCCCATTTTTCGCTCCGATGATAAAATCAAAGTGCCCCATTTCAAGTTAATTCACTACAATAGAACACCTTTTATTTTTAAAATATATATATATATATATATATGATATCAGTGGCAAGGTTATCTAATTTGCATATTTGTTTTGAAAAATGACATTTTATTAACTATATTTTTTAATTCAATGGTTTTGATTTTAATATACCAAATAGTTCTGTTTTGCAATATTGTTTTTTTGTTTAAATGGTTAGTATTTGTGTCCAAATGTTCCTTTGTTTAGAGCAGGGGTGCCCATTACCTCAATTGTGATCAACTGGTCGATCGCAGAGACTTTGTGGGTAGATCGCATGGTATTGAAAAAAAAAAAAAACATTGGTATCGGCAAACTTTAAGAACCTCGCAGCAGAGCTGGAGACACGAGCAGTCATGTGTGCAGCGTTAGTGCACATAAGGCAGAACAAATTGGCGCTTGTCCGTCAGGGTTCGACAAACGCTTTAAAGACTTTCTTATACTCAAGCTACTTTCATTTGCTGCCCTTTCCAAGAAGATGCTGAGGTTGTTTCACTCACATCGAAAATTGCAACCTGAACTCTTCTGAAGTGAGGGATTAAATTCTGACATTCAGCTGATGCAGAGCTCATGGACCATTATGGAACTTACTCACAGGACCACAACAAGAAACACTCGTCTATCTGAAACCACTATCAATAATTCCCCTCCCTCACTCTTTATCTGTGCCTAAACCTAAACGTAGGTTCCATGAAAAAAGCTTCTTTCTTAGAACTGCACGCCTGTGGAACTGTCTTCCGTTTTCCTGCTTTCCAGCTGACTACAATATGGTTGTTTTCAAGTCCAACGTAAACAAGTTCTTGATGAGTCGTTCCGCTTAAGTTAACAAATTTACCGAATTTCCATTACTAACGATTACTATATTTTCCAATTGACTACTGTACTCTCTTAACCCTTATCCTCGAGTGGTCTCTGTGCCCTGATAGTGGTTATGCCTATGTAAAAAAAAAAAAAAAAAAAAAAAAAAAAAAGTAAATGTGTTGCCTTCTTGACTGCATTATTTGCGTGTACTTATTTATGTAAGTCGGCCTTTTCCCACATGAAGATCATTAAGTCCAAATACTGCTCGGCCATGACAGATGGGCATCTATAAGTCTGCTTGAGGCTGGCTATTAGCAGCTACTGTCCGAACTATGCATCTCTGATTGATTCCATCTAATGTTAGCCATCAGAGTAAGGTAATGACAAAAAAATGTTCAGAACTGTACTGTGCAATGTAGATTGATGCAAGAATGCAACGTACACTTGCATATACTGTACATATGAAAATAATTTACAATATGTTTGTGTTTTGCATTTTTAGTAGGTAGATCATTTAGACTTGGTCATATCATAAGCAGCTCTCCTGCTGAAAAAGTGTGTGCACCTCTGGTTTAGAGGGACCGACTTGATTTTCAACAAGTTGCGATCTTTGTCTAAATTGTAAGGGAAAACTTTATGGTCAAATTTAAGATAGATTTATATTGAAATTACGGATAATATTTAACTATATGAAATAAATGTAGGGTTTTTTGTTTCGTGTTTACGACAAACTTACAAATAAAATGTTTTTTTTTTTTTTTTTTTTTTTAAATTAATATTTCAACCAGTGAACTTTACAAATCGATAAAGAAGCGATAAATCCCGTTTATTATAAAAAAAAGACTAGCCTGGGTACCCGGCGTTGCCCGGGTGTTTGGAGGTGTATGTTCAGCTAAATAAATAAAAATAAAGTGGTACTAGGCTTGAATCCGTATCGCAAAGGGGGGAAAGAGCGTGAGGAAAAAAAAAACGTGACGTCTTTGCTGTTATGGCCATTGCCAAACCGGAAGCGACGTATGTTTAAATTAAAACTAGTCAATCAAAAAAAGGATGACTTTTGGAAATATCGGCGAAAAAAGCGACCCCCTCCCTGTAGAAAAATGCCCAATTGAGGGTGAAGGAATTAGTTTTTGGCCAATTTGTCGTCCGAAGGGTCGAGCTTTAAAACAATACCAATAGCGTGAAAATCTGTTTTAGGCAGGCATACATACATTTAAACAGAAACAAGAAAATAAAATTTTACTCTTTCAATGAAGTAGAAAAAAAAGCGTTCATATTACAATCGGTGGGCAAGGGCAGACAACCCTCATGCACATGTAAACTGTCACAATGATTACCTCCCCTTATGTTCTTTAGAAAAATATGGCCTTGTCTGTCACTTACCGATAAAAAAAAGCTATAAATTTGCTTTCCGCAAATAAAAAAAACTACGTGATCAATTTTTGTGATTTTTAGAATATACAATCTTTATTCCCTGATAAGTACAAAATAAATTTTTCTTCATTTTTGTTTATCGCTATAAGTGCCAATTTGAAAAAGCACCAAAAAATTGTGTTCATTCCCTTGGGGCTAGCAGAGACCAAATTAATATGCTGCAAGGTGGCAGTTCTAAAGAAATTGAATTTTTCTTAATCTTACTGGAAATTGCTTAACAAACAACCCTGAAACTGTCAAACACCCAGTTAGTTTTCTTTGTCCTTTTCTGTCATATTGAACCAGTTGCCACTGAGACATATGGATAAGGCGACAGACATCTAAATAAAATGTCTAGTCGGCCGTCTTTACCCTCCCCCCCCTCACGATTCATCTGAACGTCTGCGTTTCTCCCTCCTTCTGTGTGCATTTCTTCCCTCTCTGTTTAGCTTCCCCTCTGCATGTTTGTCAGCCTTCCTCTCCCCTGCATATCTGTTAGTCTCTCTTCTCAACATATATATTTTTTTACTAACCTTTTCTGCATGTTTTATTTTCCCCACCCCCTCACTTAACCCCCAATAAAAATTTTGCTCACTGTTTCCTCTTCATCTCCTTCCTCAGACTCGTTTTAATTCTCAGCAGCAGCTATCTGATCCCTCCTTTAACCTCCCCACCGCTTCCCTTCCGACGGCATCTTCCAAATGTCTTCTGTTTGTTCCTTGACTTTTTTCACAGGAGGATAAGGATGCAACCCCCGACACTTCCATATCTCTCCTTCACTGTCACCCGTTTGCAAAATGTTTGAATTTTTCAGAGGTTTATTTCCCCAGGTTTCATTTCAGGAACAACTCGACTTTGTGAAAGGAAACCCCCGGAATTAAACTTGTCAATTAAGGGAAACAAAATAATGATTGAATTAGAAATTGTGATTTTATTAATTTCCTAATATTCTTTCTCTCTCTCTCTCTCTCTCTCTCTCTCTCTCTCTCTCTCTCTCTCTCTCTCTCTCTCTCTCTCTCTCTCTCTCTCTCTCTCTCTCTCTCTCTTTCTAATATGTCTGTCATATCTCTCTCTGTCATATATATCTCTCTCTCTCTGTCATATATATATCTCTCTCTCTCTGTCATATATATCTCTCTCTCTCTGTCATATATATCTCTCTCTCTGTCATATATATATATATATATCTCTGTCATATATATATATCTCTCTGTCATATATATCTCTCTCTCTGTCATATATATCTCTCTCTCTGTCATATATATATATCTCTCTCTCTGTCATATATATATATCTCTCTCTGTCATATATATATATCTCTCTCTGTCATATATATATATATCTCTCTGTCATATATCTCTCTCTCTCTGTCATATCTCTCTCTCTCTCTGTCATATCTCTCTCTCTCTGTCATATCTCTCTCTCTCTCTGTCATATCTCTCTCTCTCTCTGTCATCTCTCTCTCTCTCTCTGTCATATATCTCTCTCTCTGTCATATATCTCTCTCTGTCATATATCTCTCTCTCTGTCATATATCTCTCTCTCTGTAATATATCTCTCTCTGTCATATATCTCTCTCTCTCTGTCATATATCTCTCTCTCTCTGTCATATATCTCTCTGTCATATATCTCTCTGTCATATCTCTCTCTGTCATATCTCTCTCTGTCATATCTCTCTCTGTCATATCTCTCTCTGTCATATCTCTCTTTCTCTCTGTCATATCTCTCTCTGTCATATCTCTCTTTCTCTCTCTCATATCTCTCTCTCTCATATCTCTCTCTCATATCTCTCTCTCTCATATCTCTCTCTCTCATATCTCTCTCTCTCATATCTCTCTCTCTCATATCTCTCTCTCTCATATCTCTCTCTCTCATATCTCTCTCTCTCATATCTCTCTCTCTCATATCTCTCTCTCTCATATCTCTCTCTCTCATATCTCTCTCTCTCATATCTCTCTCTCTCATATCTCTCTCTCATATCTCTCTCTCATATCTCTCTCATCTCTCTCTCTCTCATATCTCTCTCTCTCATATCTCTCTCATATCTCTCTCTCTTTCTCTCATATCTCTCTCTCTCATATCTCTCTCTCTCTCATATCTCTCTCTGTCATATCTCTCTCTCTCTGTAATATCTGTCTCTGTCATATCTCTCTCTCTCTGTCATCTCTCTTTCTCTGTCATATCTCTCTCTCTCTGTCATATCTCTCTCTCTCTGTCATATCTCTCTCTCTCTGTCATATCTCTCTCTCTCTGTCATATCTCTCTCTCTCTGTCATATCTCTCTCTGTCATATCTCTCTCTGTCATATCTCTCTCTCTCTGTCATATCTCTCTCTCTCTGTCATATCTCTCTCTCTCTGTCATATCTCTCTCTCTGTCATATCTCTCTCTCTCTGTCATATCTCTCTCTGTCATATCTCTCTCTCTCTCTCTGTCATATCTCTCTCTCTCTCTCTCTCTGTCATATCTCTCTCTCTCTCTCTGTCATATCTCTCTCTCTCTCTCTCTCTCTCTGTCATATCTCTCTCTCTGTCATATCTTTCTCTCTCTCTCTCTGTCATATCTTTCTCTCTCTCTCTGTCATATCTTTCTCTCTCTCTCTGTCATATCTCTCTCTCTCTCTCTGTCATATCTCTCTCTCTCTCTCTGTCATATCTCTCTCTCTCTCTGTCATATCTCTCTCTCTCTCTGTCATATCTCTCTCTCTCTCTCTCTGTCATATCTCTCTCTCTCTCTCTCTGTCATAT
This sequence comes from Euprymna scolopes, assembly GCF_053919585.1. Classification (NCBI taxonomy): domain Eukaryota; kingdom Metazoa; phylum Mollusca; class Cephalopoda; order Sepiida; family Sepiolidae; genus Euprymna; species Euprymna scolopes. The sequence continues at coordinate 12,506,315 of NC_136518.1, read as the reverse complement.
CTCTCTCTCTCTCTCTGTCATATCTCTCTCTCTCTCTCTCTCTCTGTCATATCTCTCTCTCTCTCTCTGTCATATCTCTCTCTCTCTCTCTCTCTGTCATATCTCTCTCTCTCTCTCTGTCATATCTCTCTCTCTCTCTCTCTGTCATATCTCTCTCTCTCTCTCTCTGTCATATCTCTCTCTCTCTCTCTCTCTCTGTCATATCTCTCTCTCTCTCTGTCACACATATATATATATATATATATATATATATATATATATATCCGTCTTTCTTTTTTAAACCAACTAAAATGCACTGAAGTGTAGCATCGAAGATGTTGGGAGGAGGAAATTCAGAGACAATTCAAGTGGAACAAAGTGCAAAAAAAAAAAAAATAATAAAAATAAATAAAAAATAAGATCACAATTATAATCCAAACTTCAACAAGAATTCCTGTTCTTAAAACACAATGATTCTTCCTAAATTTCCAACACCAATACTTTCTCTATGGTCTTCAGTTTAGTTTCAGATTTCTACAGGAAGTGTACACCCCCCCCCCGCCTGCTCTCTATCTCAGAAAATAAACTTAACTGTAGATTCAAAAGTTTCTGGACAAACTTATAAATTTGAAACAGATAGTAAATATAAATAGGACTGTAATAAGCTGTGTTTTAATTTTAAGGAAAACAAAGGGAAGGGGCATACCCCCCCTCTTCCCCCATAAATCTTTCTCTCGCGTGTGTGTTTGTGTGTTATATATAAGTGGTCTGGCAAGGCCACAAGGGAGACAACCAAGCATAAAACTTAAACAAAATTCATCCCAAATCAGTAAAACTAAAGCTGGCTTGCCAGGACATATATATATATATATATATATATATATATATATATATAAACACACACACACACACACGTAGATAAATTTGGCCATATGTTATTGGTTTAAAAATATAGGTTCTTTTTTACCAATTGTCATATAATTTTAACCATAGAATAGTATTCTAATCTTCAAAAAGTTTGAAAATTTTTATGTAGTTTTGTCCCATAGAACCAAGGATATGAGCATTTCAATATTCAATTTGGCTACCAGTATGTTTATATATATATATATATATATATATATATATATACACACACACCACCTTTTTGGCAATTTTATAAGTTCCAAATCTCAGCGACTGTTGATCAGAATTTAACAAATGAAGGCTCGTTGGAAAGTTAATGACCTGAATAGTGTAGTGGGCTATGTGACATTTGCCCTTAAAGTCGCACATTAAGGGATTACTCGGAGCCTATTTTTACTGTTTCAATCATAGTCATTTGTTTTGCTAGTTTTGCATATGAATTAAGAAAATATCTGATATTTCCCCCAAATCTCTGACCTTGATGAAGGGGAATCGAAAACTTGCTGCTATGGTTTCAAATGATCTGAAATAATAGCAAGGGGAGACTTGATTCCAAATATTTCTCATATGTTATATCTCCCCTCTTTTGGAAATACGGCGTAGATTAATCTATCCCTGATGATGAATTTAGAATAATTGGAAAGTACTCGGACTTACGACAAATATGGTGATTACATCAGTCAGTTTCTGCCAGAAGTGAAGACTGTTATTCGGAAGTTGGAAAAGATTTAAAAAAAAAAAAAAGTATTTTGTTTATTCTATTTTATTTAATGAAATATATATATCATGTGTTTTTTTTTTTTTTTTTTTTTTTTTTTTTTGCGTTTCATATTTTAAATTACTTAACACGGCGAGCAATTTTACGGGTCTCCTGTTTTAATTCATGTGGTGTGACTCCGAGAATTCTTTTATCCGCCAACTGAACTTGATTGTCGTCGGAATTTTTTTGTAACCTTTTGAATGTTTATAGTATCCCGTTGTAAGTAAATATTACTTATAAAACCCTAACGTTTCGAAATGAACAACAATGAATGTCTGTTCCTGGTGAAGCGGTGCTTTATTTTATATATATATATATATATATATTATGGCAGAGTTTAGTTTCCTAGAAGTACATCCAATGAAACATGCCTACCAAAAAGTGCTCAATGAGTGAACAGAGCAGATATAATTAATTTATTTATACAAACATTGATGACTACATATGTGCATACATGTTTCTGTAATCACCCGTTATTGCGGAGATTACGTCTTCAGGCTAAGAATTACCCTTAAAAACTGAAATTTCAAGATACAAAAAAATTCTCTTATATCGTTTACAAAATTAGAATCTTGTCATAGAATAGGGGTGGGGTAGGTATGGGGAAGGATAAGTAATGCCTCTGAACAATCCCTTCCTCGGTGAGAGACAATTTTTATTTTCATATTCTTTTTATAATTTAAAAGTTAAGTATCCCCTGTTTTGTTTTGCGTTGTAAATTACTTGAGAAGTCCGACACTGTCAACTATAGCCAGCGGTCAAAAACTTTAGGTACCCCCCCCCTCAACGGCCACCCAGTATGGGGGGAAAACGGTATTTTCGATTTTCACTCACGCATATTTCAGAAGTAAACATGGAATCCTTTTAGATGAGGCTTCATGGTTTGTGTATTATCCTCATCTACAAAGTTGTTTCACCACGTCTTGACAGACTTATCCTCTGGCTTTCTTCTACCGTTTCCGGTGAGCATTGTCTGAAAACAGCAGTTTCAATTTTATCCAAAGCAGGCTGGAGGATTAGTTGGCCAAAACGTGGTGAAACAACAACTGTTATAGCAGGCAGTAAAAATACAGTTATAAGACTTAGCATTCTTTTCCCATCGCGGTTAACCATCTGAAGAAACAACAACTATGAAGATGTCCTTCGGGTCAAGATCAAAGTGTAGTATCTGTTCTTCAGATGCTGCACTTCAATTTCTTGTTCTGTCAGTGGAGGAGAAATCCTTCACGACTGAGACAATTTTTATTTTTGTTCCTTTTCTCCACATTAAAAAACGACCCTGGTGTCTGACTCTGTCCCGTGGACAACTATGAAGATGGGGATGAGTCCGCTAAAAAAAAAAAAAAAAAAAAAAAATTAAAATATGAATACACAAATGTAGGCACCACCAAAAATGGCCGCAAAATCAAGTTGTTGTTGTTTTTTAAAACGAAATTACATTTATTAAAATCCATTATTTCTGAGTAACTTTTTTTTTCCAGAAAGATAAAACCCTGAATTTTATCATATAGAAAACAGAATAATGTAAAACTTTTTCTACTATTTTTAATTCAATTTTAAATGTTAAATTTTCCCAAAAAGTTAACAATTGACATTTTTTGTCTTGCACAAAAAACGTACTTAAATATTAAAAAAAAAAAAAAAAAAAAAAGGGTTTTTGAAATAATTAATTTATTTATTTATTGTCTAAGATTTAGGATGATTTTCTAAGAGAATATGCAAAAATATTATAATATAAGTACCTGAATTTCAAATAATTCCACTTATTCATATAGGTAACCAGATATTTCACGTCGACGTAGAGTTCAGATCGACTCTGTTTACGTTTTCTTTTGATAAGAAGAAAACTATGGAAGACCAAACACGCCAAAAAAACTTATTTTTCAGTGACGAAAATTTCAATGTATTATTAAGCTGAGGCTGGCCAGTACCAGATGGGTGACCATTTGTATGAGTTTGGTTTTTAATGTGTATGTGTGTGGGGGCCAGGCTCCCCAAAATGGGGGGGGGGGCAATTTAAAGCAGAATAAAAAAAAATTATTTCAGCGCGTTTGGTCCACCATAGTCGAAAGGCGGCAAACGTTTTCAAACGAGATCGAAAAAAATGATGCCATTTTTAACACAAAGGATCAATATTTATCGAATTTTTTTTTTTGTATCGATTATTCAAAGCATGCTGTTTAATAATGGTCATGCATTATTCGGCTCGCTAAAAAAAATTAATTTATTTATCAAAAATTTTAAAATGGCTTTTTTCGTATAAATATTAAAAAAAAATTTTTTTTTGTTTTGCTTAACTTAAATTAATTATTTTACTTAACATATTCACCGAATTTCACACTTCAAAACTCAAAAGCGGGATAATTAAACACAATCGAAGTTCTGATATTCAGACGTCAAAATAAGGTATGCAAACAATTTTTTTTTTTTTTTTTTTTTTAAATCTATAATTCTGTCCCTTACAACAACACAATATGTTTTGTTCAGTTTCAGATGATTATTTTAAGCATATTTGTTCCCACTTCAAAACAAGGGGGGGTTGTAAGCAAAAAAATATATATATATATAAATATCGTTTATGAAAAATAAGTACACTGTTATAAAGTTCATTCTTCTCCTAATAATCGCTGAAAATTCGTATTGATCGGATAATTACCTGATTTTTGGTAGATTTTTAAAAAGACGGTCCGTCAAAAAGTACTGACCTGCCCCCCCTCCCCCCCCCCCCCCAGTTTTGGCGGTGCCTACACAAATGCATATATATATATTCTTAGGATAACAAAAGTCATATTTATAATCTCTTGTTTCCACTAAAGTGTTGATGTACTCATCAAAGTGCATGAAGTTGTATATTTTTTTGTATTAGTTTTATTTATTAATCCTTTGTTCTCGTTCAGATTCCATCACGTTTGTTTTTAAATTGGTTTTTCAATGCACTTCACACCGAAACAAATTCAGTTAATCTCCAGATTAACTCCAGTGGCTAATCCCCCACTCCCTTACCTCAAATTGATGCAAATTATTTCTGCTATGTAACCAGACACCTCTGACAACTGTTTTTATTGCACCCACAGTCAGTATTCCCCAAACCTAACCCTAACAGCCATCTCTTTGCTTTGCTCTCTCTCTCTCTCTCATCCTCCCTTTCCGTTGGTCACCTTTTTAATTATTTCAGTCAATGCATAACCTTCAAATGAAAAGCCCCCCCCTCCTGCTATTCCCCCTCCCAACAAGATTGAAAAGCAATTTTTTCAGTCTGATTTGGTTAATTATATTTTATTTTTTTTTTTTTTTTGTTTGTTTTTTTTTGGATTATAACTTTTTTTTCGTCATTTACTAGCAGGTCGCCTCGGCGTTGCCTGGTCATAAAATACGCTTAAATATGATATTTTAATTAATGCAGATTTTGTATTTATTATTATAGTCAATTCTCTATTGATTCATATATTGTAACTAATATAATTGATTTCTAAAGTGTAAAAAAAAAAAAAAAAAAAAAAAAAAAAAAAATTAAAAACTTGGTGCCCTCGGCTAGAATCAAAACCAAAACATTTAGCGCTCCAACCTTATTTATTACTGTTTGAGCTATCATCGATTGGATTAGAAATAGTTAAAAAAAAAAAAAAAAAAAAAAAAGGAACTGATTTTAATGTATAAATGTATAATGCCAAATTCCAATTAAATACAAAAAACAACTTTGACCTCTTAGTTATTCTTATCGACTAAAGATCAAATTGAATTTGTTCCACAGGTCCAAATCCTCTATATTTCAATTTTCAAGTCTGTAGGCCAAACAATGAAAGAGGAGTTTGGTAGAGACCGTTCCTCAGACAGATATGCTCACTTATGTGTTTGCATAGACTTTTGATTTCCACTTTTTATAGTATCCTTATATTTACACATGATGGTCGTTCTAAAAGTAAGGCCTATTTTTAACTCCAGTACTAAAACGTTGAAGACCTACAACAAAGACGAGTGGTACCATCAAAATGAGCGATTTCTTGTGCTCCAGAAGTTTTTCTTTTTTTTTTTTTCAACATAGTCACCATCATTCTCAATGCAGCGTTGTCAGCCTCTTTTGATGCCTCTGTCTTGAAAGTCCGGAACACACTTTGTGACCTCACTTTCGACACTTTAAATCAACGAACCCATCTCCTTACTATGTTGACATCAACTGCATCGGATATGTTAATGTTCCACAGGTGCCGATGAATGGTTCAGGTTTTTCTGCATACAGGAATTCAATGACGCATCTCTGCTTCAGACTCGCATCCATGATAGGAGTTGCTTTCATTATCTCATATATTTGCAACAGAGATGAAATTTTCAGGTCATGAATGCACAAGTTCAGTCATCATAACAATTCAATTTGCAATCCCCTCTGTCCTATTCAAGTGGAATAAAAAATAGAATGTATTACTTCTGAAAGTAGCCAAGAAGATATCTGATGGTGGACTAAAAAACTGGTTTCCAGAAAAACATCCCAAATCTTAGATCTCTATATGGTTAATCTAGTCTATTTCGCTTTTCCCTTCCTTTCTTAGTCTGTATGTTACATTTTTGATGGCCAAACTGTTTAAAAAAAGGCCAAGTTCACACAATTTGGCCCTAAAAAGGGCAATTTGTCAACCCTTGAAAAAAAAAGGCAGATAAAGTTTTTGTAGGCCAAACTGCTTCAGAAATGGCAAAATTCGCAAAATTTGGCCATAAAAAGGCTAATCTGGTAACACTGGACAAGAATGTAAGTGACCGCCCTCTGATGTAGCCTCATATTCGATTATTATAATATATGATCATTGTTGTAATGATACGAGAAAGACTCTTAGTAATTTTGACGTGCAGCAGTTCTTCACCTAAGAAAACAAGTGTCAAAAGGAACGGAGCAAAAAAAAAAAAAAAATTATTTGCAATATTACTTTCTGCATATTTATTAGTATTTATCAATTTATCTTGTTTGGTCAGTTCTATATTTTAAAATACAATGCACTATTTTCATAGAAAAGTTAAACTCATATTTGCTAGATGTTATTTTGTTTTTTTAATTGTTTTTTTTTTTTTTTTTTTTTAATCCCAAAAAAAACTAATTTTTTGCACTATCCAGAAAAATATCAGCTTTACAAAAACATTTGTTGATAAAATATATTTCTTAATCTGTGGAATTTCCATGGATTCTGTTTGTAAATTAATATTCTGTGACATCATGGGTAATCTAGCTTTTATAACTAATCTGATGAATATATGACCTAGATAGGTGTAATCTATATAATAAAGTAAAGTTGTATTTTTTCTTTTTATTTTCTTGTTTCTTTGTTTCTTTTACAAAATCAGTATTTTATTCTGGTAAGCTATTTTTTATTTATTTTTTTTATAACCTTTGTAAATGTTTTTAACAATTTCTTTCGATTCAGTTTCTTTACTAAAAGACAATCGGTCTAGAGAAGAAATTCCAGATGGATGCCATTTAAACAATATAGTGTAACAAAATTTGAAATAGTTTGAATTAGTAAAGATATGATCATTCTGGATTGCTAAGTCGTTTATGCAACTGGAGATTATGTCCCGGTTTAGAGTTTAACATCCGCTTTCTGCTATGTTTTATTTTTTAACTAGCTGGAGGGGGGCATAAAATGCATTTAAATATATTTTAATTTGTCTAGATCTCGTATATATTATTATAGTTTTGATTTCAAAAGTGAAAAAGTATTTGGGTGCCATCAGCTAGAATCGAAACTAAAACTGTAGCATTCAAAGCTGGTGACGTTACCACTGTACAAACGTGACACGCATATGAACTGATTAAAAATAAACTAAGATGAATATGCAAAATGTATGATGATTTTTTTTTTTTTTTTTTTTTTTTTCAATTTTCACCCATTTTTATTGCTTAAAAACTATTTTAACCGGCTAAAGACCCGTAAAAAATTCAATCACTTGAGGGCCACGCTCTGTGGCTTTTGGTTTCGGGGGAAATAGTTTGAAAATATGGAGACACAGACATATAGCCTTTTATATATTAGACTAGTTTTAAAATTCTTAGCAGATCTTAAGTTTTAAAACAAGTTTGTTCAATTAATAATTTAATAACGTGATTTTAATAACATTTAGCCTGGAAAATTAAATTTAAAAAATCTTGGAAATAAATGGTATTTTCAGGATTCTTTTCTAATGTTATTTTCTTAATGGTTTAGTCGATGTAATCTTCGACCAAAGTATTAAAATAATATCTAAGATAAGATGAGAACCATAATAAAAATTATTAATCTCAGTGAAAAAATTTCTAAGCATAAAATGGATTGATTTATAAATATATACCTCAACGATCTAACAGACTTGGAATTTGGTATATAGGGTATTCAGACATGTGGAAAACTTTTTAATCGGTTTTCATCCAGAAAAAAAGGACTGCTAAGGGTTCAAAATTTATACGGGAGTGGGGGGGTAGGTCATCGTATTTTTATCTGTAAACTGTTTCACCACTGCGCATGTGCGAATCGTTCACATGACAGCTTCCTTATGTTAAGAATAAGGTTTGTAAATACTTTTAAAGATCGTGTCAAGCTGGTATAGTGGTTATCATACTTGACTCACTGTCTTTAGGTTTTGGTTTCAATCTTGGCTCGAGTTTTTTTTTTTTTTTTTTTTTCTTACAAGTGAACTGTATTATTATTCATCGGACTACTGTTCTCATCTTGAGTGTGATTTTCACAACGTTTTGGTCGATATAATCTCCGACCTTCTTCAGGTGTATCTTGTCGAACTCAGGAATGTTTCTGTCGAACTCGGAATTTGGACGGAATTTTGAGCGGAACCCTTTATTTACTTTACGGGGGTAGCATGCTCTTGTTCTGTCAGCCATGAAATGATAGAGGTCCTAAGTAATTCGCAAATGTATTTTTTCAATCGCCCACATAATTCCCGAGTTCGACAGAAAAATTCCCGAGTTTGACAAGATACACCTGAAGAAGGTCGGAGATTATATCGACCAAAACGTTGTGAAAATGACACTCAAGATGAGAACAGTAGTCCAATGAATAATACAAATAACCAATCCTCATCTCAAAAATTCAGAAACATCAAGAAATGAACTGTTTAGAAAAAACATACTCGTATGAACTTTTTTTTTAAGAAATTTAACGTTACGTTTAATACCGGGCAACACCGGGGACATCTGCTAGTAAATACTTAAAACAAAAAATGAAAATAAACGATAGTGGCCAACACACAGTAGGTTGTTTCTTGTATTAATAAGTCATCACTTATCAAGACCCAAAGGTCACTAGAGGATAAAGAGTTAATGATATTGTCAAGTAGATTGTAAAACTGCATGAAAATTGGTAATGATGGTTGGTCAGCAGCTGATTATTTGGGTGGACAGCTCAATAAGAATGTTAACAGATGGCATTAACAGACAATAGTTATCGATTGAGTTGTCTCCCCTTTTCAGATAGGATGTTTAAAGTGTCTAAAGCTAGATGGCTCTGCTGGCAATGAATTTGCATACTTTTTTGATTGAAAAGGAGGAGGAAAAGCTGACAATTTTGATAGCAGGGCATTAGCATAAGTCTTGAAAATAGCCACGTTGTAATTAGCTGGGAATTGTATTGGGGACTGTATTGTGCTCACAAGATGAGCAGTTCATGGAAACTCTATGTGAGTTTTAGGTACACATTGGAAGAAAGGAAAATACTTTTACACTGGTTGTACCTATTTACAATGCCTCCCCACGGAACAGTTAGACACCAGGGCCGTTTTTTAACGTGGAGAAAAGGTAAAAAAATTGGCTCAATTGTGAAGGACTGCTTCTCCACCGAAAGAGAATAAGAAATGGAAGTGTAGCATCTGAAGAACAGATACTACACTTTGATCTTGAATGGTTGTAGCTAGGCGGATTTTTGTTGTGCATTGGGGGGGGGGGCATATAATGAAGCGCAGCCGAGCACTTGCCATAAAAATGATTACACTGTAAAGAAAGACCGGCAATGTCTCTTGTATGTGGGAAATGGCTAAGACGGTCCTATTTTTTTATGTGGAAATTCAGAAGATAGGTTCTTCAACTTTATCGATTTCGATGATTGATTTAATGATGGCGGAAGTTTGGCAAACTCCAATTATTTAAGAGAATGACTCAACAAAGATTTCTTCGCTTCGTACTTAAAACCGACAATGTTGTAGCCAGTCCTGCAGTAATTTTGTTTCACAGAAAGAGACTTTCCTCAATGGAGTTCGTTTAGTTTTGCACACAGAGTAAGGAAAAAAGAAATATTGACAGTTTTCGTTGTGAATGTTTGCTGCTTGTTGTGATATAGGCGACAGGTCGATTTTTTTTTTTTTTTTTTTTTAAATATGTCGTTTGAGGCAAAAAAAATAGTATTTCGTACTTAAGTGTCATGTCGAAAACAGTAATATGTCCAAAATTATGAAAAATCAAGTAAAAATTTATTTCTAGTTTAAAGTAATTTTTACAGAAAATTGGGTAAAATCGCATTTTTCTGAGACGTTATAAAGTAGGTAGTAGGAGACTAGATACAGGGGACATAACTCTGAAACGAATATTTTAGATTACATGTGTCATGGTTGCAATATTTGTTGTCTATACTAAAAACACAATAGCAGTTGTTCTACTCTATGAATTTTCGTAATTTTTGGATATATTACTATTTTCGACATAACAATTAAGTAATTTTGTTTTTTGCTTAAAACGACATATTTAAAAAAAATCGATTTTTAACAAGCATCGAATGTTTTACAGAGAAAGAGACTTGGTATATTTCGATTTAGTTTTGTTCTGTGCCAACCCGGGACAGCTAGTTTACATTTATGTTTGTGTTTAGTAACGGTTGCATAAAAATAGATGTTCCTGCCCTGCCCCCACCTCACCCTGCCCGCTCGTCCTTCACCTTCAGTTGGTTTTGATAAAAATCTTTGCTTTCAAATCTGGAATTGCTTTGGGTTTGTTTATATTTCAGGATGACACATTTGAGGAGTCTCTTTTCTGACCCAGGATTCTACTTCATTTTTTTTTTTTTTTTCTAAAGAAAGAAATAATGTAGCCCCCCCCCTCCCCCCCCCCCACACACACACTTCCCTGCTTTACTCGCACCTTGGGAAAAGGGTTCTATCTCTTTTTGCCTGGAGTTGTTTTCAAAAAAAAAAAAAAAAAAAAATGACCCCCCTCTCTCCTCCGAACACTTTTATTTATTTTTTTTTTTTATTATTGAAATCATTCCTCTGTTCTCACCTCTTTATTCTGATTGGCTGGTTAGACACCTCCTGAGGTGGTGATTGGTCAAATTTGTTTGATTAAAACCATCTGGTATAAAGAAGAAGAAAAAAAAAAGGACATAAAAAATAACCCCCTCTCTTTCTCTAATCTCTGGTCTTTGCTCATGGTGCCCCCCTCCCCCGTCTATTCTTTCATTTTCTCTTCCTCCTCCCTGTCCTCACAGACTCTTGTCCCCTACTTTGCCTGGAAACGAATTCTTGTTACTAATAATCTTGTTACCATAATGTAAGGACAGTTGGTAGCACTCTTCTTTTACCGGTTTTTTCTTTTTTTTTTCTAATTCTTCAAAATAAACAAGTCAAAATTTTCGAAAGATGAGAAAGCTCTTTGGTTTGTGCTCTCATACTCTATCTTTTCTTTCTATGTCAGCTTTCTTTTCTTTTTTTTTCTTTTTTCTTTTTTTCTCAAATATTTTTTCCTGACGTTTTTTTTAGAAATCAAGGGATTCCTCTCTGGGTCTAACACTTATATATATATATTTAAAAATAAATAAATAAATACGCCCAAATAAAAAGAGGGCGACTTTCTAAGAAAACACCGGATCTCCAAGGTGGAGGCAGTAACATTAATATCGTTTAATAAATCAACAACAAAACTACGTAAATAGATAAACGATAAAAACGCAGCAGTAAATTGTCTGTCATCATAGTGTGATGGATTAAGACGCTGGACTGAAATGCATAAGGTCTGGGGTTCGAGTCCTAGCAACAGTCAAGCTACACTGATGAGGGGTAGGGCCCTGAAACGCGCATGTACGTAGATTACTGTTTTAAAAAAATAAACAAATACGTCCAGGGCGACTTTCTAAGAAAACACCGGATCTCCAAGGTGGAGGCAGTAACTTTAATATCGTTTAAAAAAATCAACCACAAAACTATATATAAAACAAGAATTTCTCCACCTCTCAAATGTTGACAATCAAGAAATAGAGACCATTAATTTTCCTCTCCCCAAATGACCATTTAATTATCTATTGCTATTACTGACTACAAGGGGAAAAAATTTATCTGGTCTAGTGCAGTATCCAGCTTTGTGCTGTGATACAAAAAAGAGCGCACCTCTAATATCTGTATTGAGGGCATTTGATTTGGGCTTCAAATACCATGTACTTTGATTAGATGTCAGGGTTTGAGATGCGCCACTGTACAACTCCTACTCACGGCCCTGTCGGTGGGGCATTAGAATTATGATATAAAACTATATCCGATGGTGAGGCCCCACCTTGCGGGCCTTGGGGAGTGTGGAGCTACCCTTTAATTGCCATTGCTCCCAGGTCCACTCTGACCCAGAGTGGTAGTACTTGTTAGGATCTCAACTATGGGTTAAATAGAATCTGGCTTAAAAAAAAAAATATATATATATATATATATATATATACACTCCATTAAAATTGTTCCTCAGAATAACTAGATTCGACATTAAATAACCTGAAAAAGCTTGATATGCCGTAAAACAAAAACAACCAACCAACCAATCCAACAGATATCATGTTATACGTAATATTTTTTATTTTTTTTACATAGGAATCATCACTTATCAAGGCTCAGAGACCACTTGAGAATAAGAGTTAAGAGTGTACAGTAGTCAATTGGACAATATAGTAATCGTTAGTAATGGAAATTCAGTAAATTTGTTAACTTAAGTGGAACGGCTCATCAAGAACTTGTTTACATTGGACTTGAAGACAATCAGATTGTAGTCAGCTGGAGAGCAGGAAAACGGAAGACAGTTCCATGGGTATGCACTTCTAAGAAAGAAGCTTTGTTCATGGAATCTTCGTTTTAGGTTTAGGCACAGATAAAGAGTGGGGGAAATTATTGATGGTGTTTTCTGCTAGATGAGTGTTAGTTATTCTTTATGAACATTTTATATGAAAATAATTGGAACAATGTAAACATTTCTTACAAGCAAAACACTTTCATAGTATATAGATGGTTAGCATTGTATGGAAAAGTTTAATCTATGTGAGTTTGAAATAGCATTGTTGTTGTCTGCCATATTCAATTTTGAAATAGCATTGTCAGTGGTCTGCCATATTTGAAATAGTATTTTTATTGAATATACAGATTGAAAATGCATGTTTTTAATGGGGTGTGGGGAAACAAGGCTAACATCTTGCTTTGCCTTGTTTAACACATGAGCGGTTTGAGCTCTTCAGCTCTACTCTAACCCTAACCCTAATCATTGAGCAACAGCTGCTTTTACCATTTTTGGCACCCTGAGAATTTTGTTCTGGTAGACATCCTCATTTTTTGTGCCGTCTTTTTCTTCATATAGATTTCAAAGAAATTTTACCAGAACTTTTTTTTTTTTTTGGTCCCTTTTATTTATATATATATATATATATATATATGCATGCACATGTGTGCATTTTTCGCCTGCTTCTGCCCCCCCTCCCCTACGTACTCGTATAACAGTTGGTAGTGTTTGTAGGGGCCATTAACAGCGACCCGGATTTTGTGGTGCGTATCAAATGACACTTGTTGTTTATCAGCTCTCCGTTCTTTCACACGCACACAAACACGTCCAGTCGCACTAAAGAGCTATGATATGGCCAGAAAGTTCTATGAATCACACATGCACACATAACTGTATGTATAAGTTATGAAAATATACGGCAATTAAGCTACACAGAACATTCTGCATCTAATCCTCATTCATCGAGGATGGACTGGATATTGTCTCGCTACACGTGTTTTCGTTTTGATTTTATGTATAAATTCATTTGCTTCTGTCCCCCCCCCCCAATCAAAAAAATTTTTAAGAAATGTTGCTTTGTGTTGTATGTGAAACTAAAATATACCTTGATCTTCTGGCTAGGATCCAAGGGTAGTATCTGTTCTGCCTAAAAATGGTATAATGTGAGATTTCTGTTCATGTTGGACGTGCATACAATTAAGATATGTCACAAACTCCTATAATGATATTAGTGGTCCTGGATATGACCTTAAACTATATCCAGTGGTGAGGCCCCAGCTCGCAGGCTTTGGGGAGTGTGGAGCCACCCTTTAATTGCCATTGCTCCCAGGTCCACTCTGACCTGGAGTGGTAGTACCTGTTATGGTCCCAACTGTGGGTTAAATAGAAACCGACTTAAAAACAACAAATATATTCTATTAAAAAAATTTTCTTCCGAAACTTTGGATTCGGCATTAAATAACCTGAAAAGAGTTGATATGCCGTAAAACAAAAACAACCAACCTATAATGATATTAGAGATAAACCATAATAACCAGATATAATTCCGACACTACATTAAACGGATTACTTAGAAAAATACTTTTTACAGTTTTAAAAAAAAGGGTTACAGTAATATTGTGGGGTCTCCATTCACACTGAGCATCGACAGAATACTCAGCAGCAATATATTACATATGAAAGATGCCGCTGTGGAATTTCCACAGACCTCACTAGTATATATGACTTGTTATAAAAGAGTTTTTTCTCTATGCACTACTGAATCTTCATGGACTTAGTGCAGTTTTTAAGTGTAAATGCTGCCTTGTGATTGTAAAGCTCTACACAAAGCCATTTTCACATGGCATCCACGTCTCTGTGAGCGAAAGTTTCCCTGCAGGAAGTAATTAGAGTTGGCACGTCGATCCAAGTGAATAAGCTAGACAATGATGAAAATCTGTGTGCAAAAATGTCGCTTACTTGGGCCGGCTTATATATATATATATATATATATATGAATGAATGGAAATGTATAAAAAAGAATACGAAAAGTATAAAAGCTTATAACTTTTCTTTATTCGTTTTCAATTGGTGACGTGCAGGAATATATATACATATATATATATATATATAAACTAAAAATGGGAATAAATTCTTTAATCACTTCTGCCTTATTACAGTGGCCCGACAAATTTAGTTGTTACAGATGGAGAGCAGGAAGTGACTGATAGGAACTGCATATATTTCTGTCTCTGAAACTGCAATAGGAAGTAAATTAGCAAATGTGGTTAAAGCGTTTAAGCTATGTAATTGAGGTGAGGGTGATTTGAAGTGAATTTTAAACCTCTACATATATACCTCTACTATTATATAAAAGGCATGATCACGTTGACACATCATTTCTCATTAAGCAACGATGAGCCTGGCCAATATCAGATGGGTGACCATCTTGAAATAGTAGGTACTATATGTGCTCTCCGCCTACCTTTCCATTGTTTCCAGTCCTGAAATTTCTATTTGCCCCGGGGATTTAACAGTGCTGACTCGGAAGAGGTGTGGTTGGAGATGGCACAACTCTTGCCACAAAAATTCCATGTGCGTGTCCACAGCATCATCAATGATGTTTTGTGGTACTCATTGAAACCAATGGACGGATATCTATTATATAAAAGCGAAAATGTGTGTGCATTTTTTTTTTTTTTTTTTTTTTTTTTTATGTCCGGCAAAGGCTTTTTTCGGAGGGGGGGGGGTCACTAATTCTTACAACTTTTTATATACGCCCTGGATTATAATATCTCCAATTTACAAAAGGAGGTTGCCTCTATCTTTTATTTGAACTACTTTTATTTTATAAATTCACGCTATCCCGTGGTCCCACCTTTTTGTTCGTGTTTTTTTCCATAAAAAGCGAAACTAAATTGAAAGTAAAGCGAACTTCTCGGCCTTTCATCCCGAGACGTCCAAAAAGCAATAAGCTTTGATCAATACAGAGAAAAACCCCTCATCTCAAACAATTGCTATTCGTTTGGGCACTCCCCTTTTTATGGGGAGCTGATTTTCCCCAACATCTTGGGGAAACAAACAAATATGCAGAAAGCGTAAAGATTAACTGGCTCTGAGTGATTTTATTTCTCTATGGCGTGATGTTTGCCATAGGAAATTAGACATTCGTTTTTAAGCATTTAATTTCAACCATTCTCACTTCTGTCTTCTTAGCGTCGCTGTAAGATGTCAGGCTTTCTTTTTCGTCTTTGCCTCAAGGCTTTGGGTTCAAGCCTACCTGCCTGTCAAAATTTTTTTTTTCTTTTACGCCTCCAAACACCCAGGCAACACCGGGCACCCAAGCTAGTCATTATATCTAAGGAACTTTGTGCCTGAATTTGTTCCCTATGAACTTCAAAGCGGATGGGCCGATTTTTAAACTGCAATGTATTGTGGACTAAGTCGGTGCAGGGAGGCATGCGAAGCTTTCTCCAAATACATTGCATGGGTCGATAATTAGAGCAGGCACTTAATCAGTTTGATTTAAAAGTGGGTGATTTTACCGATTTCTATGACAAACATATGGGAGTGTGAAACTTTCATTGACCATCATTTGATCCCGAGTAATGTCGGGTCTCTGTACGAACACGCACGCACATCTTGCTAGATTCAGCCACTTTGAGTCGTAGATGATGAAAAACGTGTCGGTGGATAATTACATTTTAAAAATGGATATGCCGCTCCCCATGTGGGGGTACCAAATTGGTTAAAGGGAAAATTATTCCCAACTCACATTTAGGTAAAAATGCACTTTCGCAAATAATTGAATTCATTCAAGACATATCACAAAAACAAACAGACATATATATATATAAAATAAAAATTACAATAAGTTTACCAAGGTAATCAAAATGGTAAACTTAAAATATATAATAAATATTAAAGAGTTAATATTTACAAGTAAAGTAATCTCAACCAGATGTAAAAGCTCAATAAAATCAAAAAGGAAATAGAGCTTATAATATGAACAAACGATTAATAAAACATGTTAAAAGACATCTTGAAAATGAGTTAAAAACATATTTAATTTTAAAAAAGGAAGCACAAGATAAGTGGATAGTCCTTAATCCGCGGTGTTTCGAAGAAATACTCTCCTTCTCATCAGAGGGCAGGAATTAGCAAAATGCGGGATCGGATTTTGCATATAAAAATATTTAATGAAATTACAAGTAAGTCACAGATCTTACTTGGTTAAAAAAAATGGGTGAGGTAAGGGGAATAGGAGGTAAAAGAAAAATGATAAAAAAATTTCATATGAATGGATAGTCCGGTGAAGGGTAAAATTCATGTGAAATCTATTTATCATTTTGCTAATTCCTGCCCTCTGATGAGAAGGAGAGTATTTCTTTGAAACTCCGCGGATTAAGGACTATCCACTTATCTTGTGCTTCCTTTTTTAAAATTAAATATGTTTTTAACTCTTTTTCAAGATGTCTTTTAACATGTTTTATTAATCATTTGTTCATATATATATATATATAACAACTTATGTCACTACCGGGTAAATAGTTAGTCTTTATTGGAACATAAACTAAAACAGCCCAAACTCTTCAAAATCCAAAGTAAAAATAATTTTATATATATATATATATATATATATATATATATATATATATTTACTGTTTTTTGGGGAAAGAATTCCAACAAAGTGCTCGATTACAAAGAAAAACTTTTTCGATATAAGAGCTTAATATTTATTTAATTGTACAGAAGTTCAGAAAAACATTGGTACCGTTGGTTTCAAGCCCAACACAGAGGGAACCAGTTAATGGTAAAACGTAAATGATGTTAGGCTCTCGTCAGCCATGGCCAATGTTTTTCTGAACTTCTGTACTATTAAATAAATAAATAAATATATATATTACAGGGTGACCCAAAAAAACGGGCTCCGTGTACACTTTATTAATTAACACTGAATTAAATACCACTAAATTCCTCTGAAACCACCGTCAATAATTTTCCCCACTCCTTATCCGTGCCTAAATCAAAACGTAGGTTCCATGAACAAAGCTTTTTTCTTAGAACTGCACGCTTGTGGAACTCTGTTCCGCTTGCCTGTTTCCCTCCCGACTTCAACCTGGATGTCTTCAAGTCCAACACAAACAAATTCCTGATGAACCGCCCCCCCCCCAAGTAATGACACCTTATCAATTCTCCAATACTATTGCTACACTACCCCATTGATTACTGTACACACAATAACCCTTATCCCCGAGTGGCCATTGGGCCTTGATAAGTGGTGAACTCCATGTAAAAAAAAAAGAAAAAAAAGTTGTATTTGATCTTGTTATAGGGTTTTATTTTCAATTGCATCCGATGAACAGAGATCACACATATTTTCATGAATTTCTAATGAAATAGTCATAGACAAATGAGAAAGTGAAAATTCTACAAGCAAAATTAATATTGAAAAAAAGGCATGTAATTATTTTTAGGCAGCGGAATCAATTTTGGGCTAGGAGGAGTGGGGATGTATTTATTTATTTATTTTTCCTCTGTCCCAAAAGGACTGGGTTTCAATTTCTTTTAGTGTTACAAGATTTTTTTTTAGTTTCTTCGATTTTCTGAAGCTTGAAATTGGAATTATATTTCCGGCAGAATATTAGAGTAGAACAAAATGATTAAGGAATTTAAAAAGAAAAAAACAAAGTGGGTCTCAAGAGTTCAAAGCGCCGGTGATTAGGAGGGGTAATTTGGTGCTGCAAGTAAAGGGGGAAAATGATTCAGAAAAGGGAGCGTGCAATTATATTAAAGTAGAAATGTGCAAAAGGGAACAAAAATAGCTGTGATAATAAAGCTCTATGTCAAGATTACTGAAACTGTCATGTTTTACTTATCGGAACGATTGAATTAGTAAGTACTTAGCTGTTTGACCAGTTGTGCTCAACTGAAGCATAATCTTTGAAAAGGATGTTCCATTTTTATGGGTTCTGATTGGTAGCTAGTCCATGATTAGATAATCTACTAGCAAGCCGCCTAGCATTGTCCAGTCGTAAAAAAATGCATAAATATTATATTTTAATTAATGCAGATTTCTTGTTATAAACTGAAATACCGTAGATATTAAACGTAACGTTAAATTCCTTTAAAAAAAAAAAAAAAAAAAAAAAAAAAACGGAAAGAAACGAAGACATGTGCATGCAAGTATTGTTTATTTGTTTTTTTTTTAACAGTTCATTACTTGTAAATTAAAAAAAAAAAAAAAAAACTCGCGCTGAGATCAAAACAAAAACCTAAAGACAGTAAAGTACGATAACCATAAGACCAGTTTGCCATGATTTTTAAAAAGTGTTTTCAAACTTGCTTATTGACATAAGTAATCTGTCATGTTTACCGACCGTGCATGCACAGTCGTGAAACAGTTAACAAAGATAAAAATCCAATGACCCCCCACGTACCAATTTTTCAATTTTGGCCCCTCAGCAGCCCCCCCCCCTTTTTTCTGGATGAAAACCGATTTTCCACATGTCTGAATACTCTAGATACCAAATTTCAAGTCTGCAGATCAAAAATTCGTTAAGTATATAGGTTGAGAAGTGTCCGCGCACACATTCTCACTTTTACAAAGGGTCAGCACTTATCAAAGAACAGCCTCTTTTCTTGAGTTTAGGGAATAACCAAAAGTTACAGGGAGCAAGGTCTGGACTATAGGGAGGGCGAGGAACTGCCTTGATGCTCATCTTGGTCAAATAGTTTGTGAGTTTCTATGTCGGTAAAAGCGTAAATTTGATTACGCCCTATTTGCTGGGACCAGATAATTGATCCCTGTTGCGCTACAAATGCTCGTGTGCAAGTTTGCAGCCATTTTGTTTTCTCTGTTGAATTTACTACTACTACTACTACAACAATAATATTCTGATTTCACAATTATGTTTTACTTGTGTTCTTATTGTTTCTGTGCAACTTGATATTTCAATGACATTGAATACATTTTGACTTAAATAATAATGTTCTAACATTCACAGCTGAAATGGAGAAACACACTTGTATTCTCTTGTGTTTTCTTGTTTAACGTTCAGTACTTTGACCTTCAAACGCGCACGCGTCTCAATCATGCTTGTTAAAAGTATCTTGGTTTCTGGTGAAATGAGTACTTTAGTATAGCTAGGAGGTTCGTTCAATAAGTTTCCAGACTTTTTTTTTTTTAATTTTTTTTTTATGGGCACTTTTATTGATAGTACACACACGAAACTTTAGCCCTCTTCGAAGTAATCTCCTTCTGCTGCAATGCACGTTGTACCATTCCAACACCTTCTGGAAGGCCTGTGGAAGTACTCTTGTGTGAGCGTGTTAATGACACTCGTCACAGTCTCTTTAATCTCAATTGTCTTGTAAAAACAGCCTCTTTTCTTGAGCTTAGGAAATCACCAAAAGTCACAGGGAGCAAGGTCTGGACTATAGGGAGGGCGAGGAACTGCCTTGATGCTCATCTTGGTCAAATAGTCTGTGACAAAAATTGGAGCACCCTTAGGATAACTTTCGCACACATCTTCTGCATCTTCAGTTCCTTTGTGTGTACAGTTAGCACTCTGGCATCAAACTATAGACACACGATGGTCCTTATCCATGAAATATTTTTATTTAGCCAATCAACTTTGGTATTCTGATTTCCTTATTCCTCTCACACCCCCTCATCGTCCCTTACAATCTCCCTGCCTTCCTTGAATCTTAATTCATGCTCGATTCATGTAAGATGGTCCAAAAGCAGTCTGAAGCATTCCATACGTTTCTGCGACATTTTTTCCAAGTTTAAAACAGAATTTTATTGCATATCGTTCTTCTAAATTGTCCTCCCATCCAGATTGCAATTTTGACATCCACCAGCTGTGACAATCGGGCTTTAGTAGGGTGTATTCCAATTCCTGCTGTAGCTGTTCATTTGAACCTGAAATCATAAAAATTGGTCAGTCATCTCATAAGATGTATGGCAATAATATACTGCATTTTCAAGAGTCTACAACAATTTTAAATGTTTGTACATAAAAAGTCTGGAAACTTAAGGAATGTCGTTTGCCACAAACGATCTGTTTCTCTATTACATGAGGACATGAAGGTAGAAGATACTAACGTTTCTTGTATACACGGCATATTCACGTTGATACAGGTTCTTGGCAGATCACCAAAGTTAAGCAACGATAAGCCTGACCAGTACTAGATGAGTGACCATTTGGGAATTCTAGTTGCTGTATGTGCTCTCTAATTATCTCGACAGCCCTCTACTTGCCACTGGAATTAAAGTGTCGACTCGGAAGTGTGGTTGGAGATTGCGCTACTCTTGCCACAAACATTTCACATGTAGGCAATCTTATAGTGGGTATCCATAGTTTGCCAAGACTGAATGGAACCAACTAATCAGAATATATATATACTAGCAAAAGTACCCGTCATTGACTGGGTTAAAAAACCGCCTACAGAAAATGGACTCTGATTTATGAAAGTATGATAGGTTATGAAAAGGAAGGGTTGTAAAGAGATAGCTTCGAATTTGGGGGTATCAAAACCAAAGCAAAATATGATGAAAGTAAAAATAAAATAGATAAACCCCATAATTTATTATACCATACCTGTTCACACTGAAACACTTATCACAATATTCTGGGGATCTATATTAAAAAAAACCTTGTTAAACTTTGTGACATATTTCCATTCTATGGAGGTCAGGCGCGAACGAACACCCCATGATTTTATTATACCATATTTCTTCAAACTGAAA
Source organism: Euprymna scolopes (assembly GCF_053919585.1). Classification (NCBI taxonomy): domain Eukaryota; kingdom Metazoa; phylum Mollusca; class Cephalopoda; order Sepiida; family Sepiolidae; genus Euprymna; species Euprymna scolopes. The sequence continues at coordinate 12,484,955 of NC_136518.1, read as the reverse complement.
CATAATTATCAAAGTATACTTACGCAGATAGATATGAAGTCTTTATTAAAGTTTGTGCCTATTTTCATTCTATGGAGGCCAGGCACGAACGCAGACCCCACAATTTTATTATACCATCCCTATTTAAGTTAAAACATACTTATCAAAGTATTATGTACATCTATATCAAACACGCTTGTAAATGTTTTTGTTTTTTTAATTTTTTATTTCCATACTTTGTGGACCAGGCGCGAATGCGGACCCCACAATTTTAATGAACCACCGTTCTGCCAGATCAAACATACCCGTTCCTGTGTCTCGATACATCTATCATTATATGTAATCAGTTTTTTAAAATAGTCAACCATATAGGAGCCTATTCGTGACCAGACACACACACACACATTCAGCTTTATATATATATATATATATATATATATATATATATAAATATATATATATATATATATAAACGTATGTGTGTTGGGATGATTTAATCAGGAATTGAAAAAAATCAGAACTTTTTTTTTATTTTTATTTATTTATTTATTTTTTTTTTACAAAAGGGTCAGCACTTATCAAAGCCTGGAAGCCACTCGAGTATAAGGGTTATTGAGTGTACAGTAGTCAGTGGTGGGATAATTTTGTTAATCGTTAGTATTAGAAATTTGGTAAATTGGATTATTTAAGGAGACGGTTCATCAAGAATTTGTTTACGTTAGACTTGAAGACAACCAAATTGTAGTCAGCTGGAAAACAGATAATTCCTGATTCATCTTCCGTTTTTGGGAATCAGAATTGAAAAAAAAATTGTGCCTATTTTCCAATGCCAAAAATGATTGGTATTTTGTTTAAAGCTAGACAGCACATACTCCTATGCTATGAACAGTGTTTAATATATGAGGGCAAGATCATCCCATGAAACAGCAACTTTATGGCAACCTACCTACCATGTCTACGATTTGCCGGTCACTGCCAGAGGAGCAAGCAACACCTGGTAAGACCAGGTCTTGCTTGCTCCTGTATGTATTGATGTGGACTCTACGGCATGGGCGACCAAGCATAGGACGACTTAGATTCAGGTACGTCCAACAAATTGCACATGACGCTAACTGTGATCCTGAAGATCTGAGGCAGTTGATGGGAGATACAGAAATCTGGAGAGAATCACATTGGTTCGGGTAAGGAGCCTGATCAGATATATATAAAAAGATGGATTTATAAAAAAATTCATGCCCCTCCCCCCGTCCCCGCCAATATTCATCTGCTGTCTGCAAGCCTATGTCCAAAACTAAATTTTTAAAAGATTCTATCTTTTTTTCCTGAGGAGGTGATCAAGTAGGCCCGAAATCCAAGAATCTATATTTGTAAGTGGGTATGGGGGAAAGAAAGGAAGATTTTGTTGATCTCTGGATAACTACTCCCTCCTCCCCCCACCCACCCCGGGAGACATTTTCCAGAAGATTAAATTTCTGTTCTTACATAGTATTCCTGGCATAGACAAGCAATTCGTTTCTTAAGATTATCTAGGCTATGATACACACACACACACACACACACACACATATATATATATATCCAGGCTTGAGGGGAAAAAAAGAAAATATATATACTAGTTGGTCACCCAACATTGCCCAGTTGGTTCAATACGCTTAAACATGATATTTTAATTTATGCATATTGCGTTTATATTATTATATAATCAATCCTCTATTGAATATTATATATTACGAGAAATAATTTGCCCGGTGGGCTACTTTCTTAATTTCATTCATCTGGAAGGTCTCGAAATATTAATGAACACATAATTTGGTTTGTTCCTTTTTATTTCTCTATTTCGTCAGAATACTATTTCCTTTATTCTCATAATAAATAGATACATATATGTATATTAGCTGATCACTCTGTGTTACATGGTTGTACAACGCGTTTAAACATGATATTTTAATTAATGCAGATTGCGTATGTATTATTATAGTATCAATCCTCTATTGAATATTATATATTACGAGGAATAATTTGCCCGGTGGACTAATTCGCAAAAAAAATAAGAAAAAATGTTGTTCATCAAATTCCGTCTGTGTTTGACACCAGCTGATATTTGGACTTGACGATGAATGCCCTGGAAAAGTCACTTCTGATTTATGTCTTGTTTTAAAATATGCAAATGAAAAAATGATTTGTGGCGATTTTAAATGGTACGTCTTCCTCGTAAATTGAACTCATTAATAAGAAAAAAATTAAAATAAAATGGTGAGGTAGACCCGGGCTTGTCCAGGGAAGTCATTGGATCTGTAGTCAAATGTTCTACCACTAAGCTATATCTCCAGGTCACAATAAATCTTTTTTGTAAGAAATGATTTCCCTTGATCGGTGTAACGTAAAATATTCCCCAGTAAAAATTTTTTTTTGTATCTATAAAAGAAAAAGACTGTTTTAAAGATCGTATTTATTCGATTTTAGATACTTATCGGATTAATTTCTGTATAAAACATATCTAAGAACACTGCCAGACCTATAAATTAGCTTTGTGTGAAATTTGCAAAAGATGAACTCAGCCGTTTTGGAACCTATGAGGAAGGAACACACACACACACACACACAGTGACTTTTATATAACAGTAGATATATAGATATGTAAATATATAGATATGTGAATATATAGATAAATGTCCTCTCTGTTCACTCCTTGTCATTTTATGTCAATTTTATTTTTTTATTTTATTTTATATTTTTTTTTTTGCGACTTTTAATTAATTAGTTTCGGCTTTTATGAATAACTGATTGTCAGAAATTATGGTGTTATCTTTTTTAGAATCTAATTTTGTGGCAGATTTGATTCGGGTATTTTAACTTTTCAGTTTGCTGCTGACATTTATGTAGTCCGCTACGGTGATAGCCTTTAATAAAAGCAAATTGTTTTTTAAGTGTGTAAAAATTGGTTGGTTGCTATTTGTATTTTTTAAATCGATATCCAAACCAATCAACCATTCGTTAGCTGTTAGTATCCAGTAAACTTGGTCGGTCATTTGATAAAAATGTTTGATTTCATTTAAGTTTTTTTTTTTTTTTTTTTTAATTCATTGTTTTTTGCACTATCTTTTTTCTTGTACACCAGTGTCAAAATGTTGTAAATAGGCAATGTTTTAAAATGGATGAAAAATTGAAACTATGCATTCAAATGTAAGGTTGAAATGAATTTATATCTTAAAAAAAAAACGAATCTCAAAATATTAGTGATATGTTGTCAAATATTACTTAATCTTACACTTAAACTTCCATTTTGACAACTCTTTGACGATCACACATATACTGTGATCGTTCATTGGCCAAATAAAACATTTATTAACCAAAATAAAGCATTTGTGAGCTGAAATGTATGAATCGGAATAAAGCATTTTTGTTTATGAACCAGAATAAGCCATTTATGAACCAAAATACACCATTTATAAAATGAAACATGAACCAAAAAGTAAAACGTTTATGAACCAATGTACATTTTAACTATAAAAAAAAAAAAGTCACCCAGTTTTTTTAAAGGGGGAGCATGAATACAGTCAGTTTCACTTTTGGAACTTTAAGCGGGAGCTATAGCAGTTCCAAAAATAGTGGAGCATGTTCACCCCTGTTACGAACCAATACCAATACTAGATCTTGCTGCTCCGCCTCATCTTTGTTTAACATGTCTTTCCCACATTTGTATTGCACGATGCGACTTTCCCGTTGAAATTCTATCATTTATGACATCTTGACCGAGTCCTTCCAAGTCTTTCTCAGCCTGCCTTTTCCATGATTATCCTCAGGTTAGATTGATGTAAATCTATTCAATCAAAGCTTCGTTCAACATATCCATACCACTGTAGGCAGTTGAAATGCAGTGTTGGCTCCGGTCTAAGTATTTCAGCCTCGATAGCAGAAAGTTGAAACTCTAAGACGCACATCACAAATCTATTGTCCTGTCATTTTTTTGCGCCGCCAGAAAGACTGAGTTACTGAGAGCCCAACATTCATTCGCATAAATTCATAAATTAACATTACACTATGGACAAATCGGTTGTAAACTCAACCTTGTGTACGAAACTAAATAACCAGTTAAAATGAAGACTCAAAAAAGTTGCCCTAACGTAGTCTATACATGTCAAATTGAATTTAATTTATAATACTCCCCCCCCCCCACAAAAAAAAAAAAAAACTATATAGGTATCAATATTTCAACCATTGTAATCTGTTGTAATATTTCAATTGATGTATGTTAGGGATAACCATTATAATCTGTTGTAATATTTCAACCATTACAATCTGCTGTAATATTTCAATTGATGTATGTTAGGGATAACCATTACAATCTGTTGTAATATTTCAATTGATGTATGTTAGGGACAACCATTGTAATCTGTTGTAATATTTCAATTGATTTATGCTAATGACAACCATTGTAATATGTTGTAAAAATGTCTATTAATGTAAATGTATGAATGAATGAACGGAAGAAAATCTGCTTTTATCATAGACGAATGCAGCGATTTCTCCAGAATGAAGACAGACAGTAAGTGTAGTTCTCCATCCTTTGTCATCCCTGAAGATGATGGAAATAGGTTTCCTAAAGAAACAATAGAAATAGGATACACATTATTTCTTCATACACGCATCTACTTATTACAATCGATTGAAATGCTTGTTTGTACACTAGTACAAAATCTGTTAACTTCACATCCTGTACGAAAGTGATTGATGAGGAGAGAATTGCCCCCATGTAGTCTATACGTGTAAGATTGGATTCTCCTCAACTAGCTAGGTATCAATATGTTCACTGATGTATGTTAGGGACAACCATTGTAATCTGTTGTTGATGTATGAATAAATGGAAGGAAGTCTGCTTTCATCATAGCTGAATACGATAACTTCTCCAGAATAAGGACAGAAGCCAAGTATAGTTTTCTATCCTTTGTCACCCCCCTAAAGATGTTTGGAAGAAATGGTAAGGAAACAATAGAAATAAGATATTTATTACGCCTTCATACATGCACACACATATAACAATTTACAATGGTTGTCTCTAACAAACATTGATTGACATATCGATATCTGAGTTCATAAACAAAGCTTCTACACGCCTGTGGAACTCTCTTCTGTTTCCCTGCTTTCCAGTTGACGACAATATGGTTGTCTTCAAGTCCAATGTAAACAAGTTCTTGATGAGCCGTAATCCAATTTATTAGATTTCCACTAACGATTACTACGATAGTGTCCCATTGACTACTGTACATTCATTAACCCTGATCCTCGAGTGGCCTCCGGGCCTTGTAAAAAGAAAAAAAAAAGTCTGCACACCAGCATAAATATATCACAAAATTGTACAAAAATAATTCCACAACTAAAACTGGAGATCATTCTGAGAATTATGCACCAGGTTTGCCTTTAATTGAACGGGCAGCATCAGCAAATTTTCCACAAAGACTAGAGTATTTAAAAGCTGGTAAAATTACTTTCTCTGAGACTTTGTAAGTCTGGAACTCTGGTACATAATACAAATATTGTCTATTTAAAAGTTGGTTGACGGTAGGGGGGTTTAGAATGAGCAGGTCTGACAGGATAGGAAGACCATTCCATTCCACTCAATTCTGGAAGATTAGTCTTTTTTTTTTTTTTTTTTTTTTTCTTGTTTACCATTCCTCTAAAATCTTTGTTTTGATTTTGTAAGAGATAATTTTGTATGCGCGTTTGGCTGCAAATCAGAAACTACGCAAGATACAAAATTTGCATAGTTTTATTTGTATCTATAAAAGTGAATGTGTGTGTGAGAGAGAGAGAGTACGCTTCTCAACCTATATGCTCAATGAATTTTTGACTTACAGATTTGAAATCTTTTATATAGGGTATTCAGCCATCTGTTTTAATCCGGAAAAAGGGTTGCTAAGGAGTCAAAATTGAAAAATTGTACATGGGAGTCATCACATTTTTATGTTTGTCAACGGTTTCATGAACACGCATGCACGGATCTTTCACATGACAGATTCTTTATTTTAATAAGTAGGTTAGAAAACACTGTCAAGCTGGTCTAATGGTTATCATACTTGACTCCCTGTCTAAAGGTTTTGGTTTCAATCCCAGCTAAAGTTTATTTTTTTTATTTTATCTTTTTTACTTAAAGATGTGAACCGTTTAGAAAAAGCACATGTTTCAGTTTTTTACTTAAAACTAGTCGTTTAGAATACTGCAGACATTACCAGCTAAATAGAAAAATCTTCTAGAGCCAAAGTTAATTAAAATTTATAAATTGATACAAGTTCGTTTACATGTTAAAAATAATCAAGACAAAAACGACCAGGGATAATATATGCTCGTTTCATGGACAATATAAAATTCATTTATTTAGGAGACTCTATTTAAATAAACTCTATATTATCTCTGAAACGACCGTATACTATCCTTGGTTGTTTTTGCCTAGATTTTTTTTCCTTCATATAATAGTATTGCTACTATTATATAAAAGGAACTTTATATCTGTGTCTGTGAGTTTGTTTCTTATGGACTCGAAAACGGCTTGGTTGATTTTTATGAAATTTCACACAAAGGTATTTTATGTGCCTAGCAGTGTTCTTAGATAGGTTCTATGTTAGAATATCTTTGATAAGTATCGATAATCGAAATGATCCGGTGAAAGAAGGAATAGGCGATTTTGACCAAAGTTAACACCTTATACAGCCTAACATCACAAGTGCATGTGATAAGTTTTATTACCACACAAGCCGAAAGGTTCGAGATATAAAATCCACAGTAGATTAATTGATATGACGGGTGCGTTTGAAATGTTTTTGTTTAGAGCACAATTGAAGTATGATACTTGGCCTTTTCATTCTAAACGTTAATTCAAGCCATTATACATCAGATATTTTATAAAATCTATGGTACGTTCTCTACAGTGCAATGTAGACTACAATGTATTGTAAACTGTTATTGTGAGAGGCATGTGAAGCTTTCTTCTTGTGCACCACGATGGGTCCCAAACTAGAGCATGCAATCAATCGATATGATTAAAAAAAAATGGGCGATTTCACTGATTTCGATGACAACAAAAATATGGGAATGTGAAACCTCTGTTGATCCTCATTCAATTCCGGTCAACGTCAGGTCACCCTGCTAATGTTTTAACATTAACGGGCAATCCAGGCTGCAATAACTTCATGAAAAAGGGCTTGAGGTTAGAGGTGAGGACTTTAAAGTATTCCATAAAACCAAAAACAAACAAAAATAAAGTTGTACAAGCTATTTTTTTTTAATTATTTATTTTATTTGTTTAATGAATATAAAAAAAAAAAATTTCAGTAAAATTAAATTTTGACTTTTTACCTTTTACCCGCAAGCTTAATCCAATTGTAATTCAAATGTAAATTCTGATATAGATTCTATGCTATCAAATAAATTTGATAGTATAGAATTTCAGTGAAAATTTCCCAGAGCAATGAGAGTGAAATGTTAGCAGCTAAAATGATATCTGCTGGCTGAGTGGAAATCTCATCTCCAAATGTTATCTTTATCTGCTTGCTGTAGGTGTTACATTGGTCGTGGTCGAAAGAATTCCCACACAACGCAATGCATAATAAAATAATATTCCTAGAAAAGAAAAAATAAATTGAAGAATCGACAGAAGACTGATTCTACACCCATCCAAGTTGAATAGTGGCAAACAAAACTGCTTAGAGACCTGCTTAACCTTCTACACAAAAGCTTGATACAAAAGGAGATAATTCAAACTCATCCGGAAATTTTCACGTCTGTACTTGTCCAGGTTGGCCCACTTAAAAGTAGCCTGGATATTGTAGTTGAGAGGAGGAACATTCTCTTATTATTTAAACTAGCGAGGGGTACCCGGCGTTGCCCGGGTGTTTGTAGGTGTGTGTGAAAAAAAAAACAGGTGCCCGTGAAAAAAAAGAAGCTTTTACGACGCGCAGTTGGAAAATAGTAAAGTGTGAAAAAAAACAAAAACAGGTGCGCGTTTTTGATTGACGTGACGGCGATAGGTATTCAGCAGTTAGTATTTGTGCGGGACAGTTTTTAATGAGGTCAATAAATCGGTTTGTTTGTTTTTAAAAACCCGCTCCCCCTCCCCCCCCCCCGTCTGATATGACGAAGTCGACATTGACCAAACGTTACTTAGCTCTCTAGAGACCACTGGCTCTGGGCCTGTGATTAGTTGAGTTTCGCTTTTTTTTATACCGAAAACCAAAAGTTCATGCAATGTAACGCATGCCGATGCTGGAAATGTGGAATAATTAACGTTTGAAAGTCAATAAAATTAAATAGACAGGCGAGCTCCGTGGTTAACTGCGAAATATTACAATTTATAGATGATATAAAAAGTTTTAAGAAGTTGTGAAGCGAGCGAGCGGTTCTCTGAAAGAAGCCTTTTGTGGACATTGAGAAAAAGCGTACATACATACATACATACATACATTTTCGCTTTTATATTTATAGATTACCTGTCGTGTTATAAAAGATGCTGGAAGTGCTCCCAGTTGACATCTATGCATTTCTGGACACGTTTAACGTTTGCAGATACTGCTTGTAGATATTCTCTGGTGGTTCTCCTGATAGCGTTGGTGATGTTCTCCTTTAGATAGTGAGGATTATTTGCATGAACTTTTTTGTTTTAAAGTCTCCCAAAAGATAAAAATTACATAAGTCCGGGGAACGTGGTGGCCATAATGCTTTGCTCTCTTCTGTAAACATGTCATGAACTCATGTCTGTGAGCTGTTAGACGTGTGGCATGTAGCGACATCTTATTGGAAAAAAAGAATTGCGTTTTGTCTTGTGGTGTCAGTTGGTCATTAAGATAAAGATTGTATAGATCGGGCTACTTTTAAGTGGGCCATCCTGTATGTGTATTCTTACAGACGTTTCTCAAGGGAAATCTCAATATGTTATACTATCGTTGTAGACGTGATAATAATCATTATCATCATCACGTCTTGTTTTATGCTTGTGTTTAAACATTTCATCAATAACTTCCAGCTTTTCCTGTCTATTGCCTATTCACTTTTGGCCCTGTTGGTGGGCCATTAGAATACGCCGACTGCCCCCCCCCCCGCAGAGGGTAAAAGTCTCAATGGGGGTCCTGGATATGACCTTAAACTATATCCAGTGGTGAGGCCACAGCTTGTGGGCTTTGGGGAGTGTGGAGCCACCCTTTAATTACCATTGCTCCCAGGTCCACTCTGACCCGGAGTGGTAGTACCTGTTAGGGTCCCAACTATGGGTTAAATAGAAACCGACGTGAAAACAGCAAATATATTCTATTAAAACTTTTTCTTCAAAATCTTTGGATTCGGCATTAAATAACCCGAAAAGGATTGATATGCTGTAAAACAACCAACCAACCAACCTATTCACTTTCGCCACCTGCCAGAATCAGTCCTCCCTAATCAACTGATGCTCCATGTCGTAAGCACTCTATCACCTGGCTCTGGCGTACACTTTAGAGCACTCTTGATGACTGACAACGAGCAACGTTTTATGGCATGGTCACCGTTTTTACGTTATTTAATAACCGATTACATACTGTTGCTACTAAATCGGTGTCTGAAGATACTGGCTCCCTGACTTAAAATGCACTGATATTGTTTTTTCCTTTATCTTTGCAAAACTCTATCGTGTTCTCCAACAATTTTCCTCTACAAAGCAACCAAACCAAACACAATGAATAAATATTTTAAGATATAAAATACTTGAAACACCTGCTGGTTTTCGGGACAAGATCACAGTGTAGCATCTGTTCTTCAGATGCTGCACTTCAACTTCTTGTTCTCTGTCAGTGGAGGAGAAATCCTTCACGACTGAGACAATTTTTATTTTTGTTCCTTTTCTCTACGTTAAAAAACGACCCTGGTGTCTAACTCTGTTGTCCCGTGGGGAGGCATTGTAAATAGGAACACCTGCTGGTTTGCTTTCCAGCTGACCGCAATATCGTCTTCCTAAAGTCCAACGTGTCTTCGTAAATAATCTAATTATACCAAATTTCTCCCACAAACGATTATTAAGCTATTGTCCTAATGACTACATTACACACATTAACCCTTATCCTTGAGTGGTCTCTGGACCTTGACACGTGGTAACGCCTTTGTAAAAAAAAAAAAAAAAAAAAAATTCCAAAATGACTGGATTCGACATTAAATAACCTGAAAGGGTTGATATGCCGTAACACAAAACAGCCAATTAATCAACAATTCAATCATTTTTCTACAAGTTTTTTTTTTTTATATATATATTTCAAGTTCTTAATATCCTCAATTTTTTTTTTTTTTTTTTTTTTTTTTTTGTAAACTAATATCGAAATATTATGAAAATAGAGAAAAACGGAATCTCAAAAAAATTAAAAGCGGAAAAACACAAAACAAAATGAAATTTACTAAAAGTTGAAATAGAAGTGAGGAAAAAATCTAAATGTTGACACATACTTTCTCATGTCGGCCTACAAAGACGGACAGTTTTCTTTGTCCGATGATGCAATGCAACCGGGGTCGTGTCGTTCTGACGTTTCGTCGTTGACTGTTTCACAGGCATACAACAGTAAACAAAATGGCTGCATGAACGCGCGTGCACACTTTGTAAACACTGTTTAAAAAAAATAATAAAAAAATATTTTTATTAAACAACCTACTTTAAAAAAAAAAAAAAAAATTACGAGTTTTTTTTTTTATATTTTATTCGCAGTTTTGTGTTGGGGTGTCAAAAATTCCCCCAAAATTCTGACATACCTACCGATGCACTAGGTGTGTCAGAAACTTCGTGAAAAATATTGAATAATTCGACCCCCTGTCTTTCCAAGTTTATAACTACTCGGAAAATGTAATTCAAATCCTCAATTTTTTTTTTTTTTCAATTAAAGGAGTAAAGACCAAGGTTTCATTTAAAAAAAAAAAAAAAAATACAAACGTGTTTTATTTATTTATTTTTAAATAAGATTTTAAACTTCGGACTTTACAGGTAAATTTCCCCCCCCCCCCAAAAAAAAACTTTTTTTGTTTTTTTTTAAATTAGAATATATTGTTTATTGATCTTTTATCTCCAATTTGTGATATATAAAACTTTGGCACATAAATTATTTACTTTTTAATAGACATTTCAAAATGGGGGGGGCGTGAATTAATTCGACCCCCCGTCTTTCCAAGCTTATAACTACTCGAAAAATGTAATTCAAACTTTTTTTTTTCTTTTTCAATTAAAGGGGCAAGGACCAAGGTTTCATTAAGCAAAAAAAAAAAAAAAAAAAAAAAAAATACAAACAACGTGGTTAAAAAAAAAAAAGTTTTAAACTTCGTACTTTACAGGTAAATTTCCAAAAAATTGTTCTCTTTTTTCTTTTGTTTTAAATTAGAATATATTATTTATTGATCTATTATCTTCAATTCGTAATATATAAAACTTTGGCACATAAATTATTTACTTTTTAATAGACATTTCAAAATAGGGGGGGGGGCGTGAATTTAAAAAAAAAAAACGTTTGTCTAAAATATTATATTCGGTTTATTGGAAAGAGCATAAAATTTCACATTGACCCTGAAAATAGCGTAAAAATAGAATCAATAGAAAAATTTTGATAGATTTTTAAAGTTTAAAAATTGAAAAATACTGAACTCGTAAAATTCAATTAATTTAATTTTTTTTTTTGTTTCTTTTAAATAAAAAAAAAATATTTCTATTACTTTTTATACAACTTTAATAGTTTATTTTGGAAGTATAATCCATAAAGAAAATAAACAACCCACTTTTAAAAGAGAAATTACGAGTTTTTTTATATTTTATTCGCAGTTTCGTGTTAGGGGTGTCAAAAATTCCTACAAAAATTCTGATACACCTACCGAACTGCAACCAGGATTGCGTCGTCCTGGCGTTTCGTCGGCATACAACGGTACGGGTCAGATATGTATGTTATATGCTGCCATCGTGTGGCCGTTGTTTATTTGGTTAATTATTTTTGGTTAATTATTTGTCGAAATTAAATGCTCGTGGAATGATGTACATGATGGGTCTATTAATTACAAGGAGCTTAGCTATGAAATATTTTTTTTATTTCTCCAACATCCTCTTTTTTTTTTTTTTTTTTTTTTTTTGTACGACTTGCACGTGCCAAGTGCCGCCTCTTCTAATTACCATATTTCTATTTATTTTATTGTTTTGAACGAGTGGGTGTGGGGGGGGGGTCACGCTCAAGTATTTCCTTCTTTACATTTGGTTAATGAGATGAGTGACCGGGACATGGTCACAGCTTTTAGGTCATGAATGTTTGTCAGAAGGGAAGGGAGTGCATGTACAATTCTTATTGAAATATACATTGTGGGTTAGTAGATTTAGAACAGTTGAGGTAGCTGGTTCAGGTGTCAGTGGAAAGCCAAGGAAAACATGGGAAGAAATGATATTAAATGTCTAATATACGATTTTTTTCTTTTAAATACATACAGATTTATCTTTTATACACAAATAAATGAGAATATTTAAAAAAAAAATTTAATGGGAATATTTTTTAAAAAAATTTAATGGGAATATTTTTAAAAAAAAATTTTTAATGGGAATATTTTTTTTAAATTCTCGCACAAACAGTAAGATCAAAATGCCTTAAATTATACTTTTACACAATAGATGCACCATTTATACATACACAGACACACACACACACACATATATATATATATATATATATATACACACACACACATATCCACATACAGTAGTTTCGCTGTTTCACAGCTCATCAGTACGGCTAGACAATATATACACATATTTGTATGTGATGATTCACAAAGGTAACTAATTTGCATATTAGTTTTGAAGAAGTTAATAAAATGAACTATTTTTTTCATTTTTATCAATGATTTTTTGGATTTAATATATAACAAATAGTGTTGTTTCATAATTGTTATTTTCTGGACAAATATTTAGCATTTGTGTTCGTTTTTATTTTATTTATTTTTTTTGTTTTATTTTGTTTTGTTTTTCTTTAGAAGTACACTTTTTCAGCAAATTAGGATCTATTTCCTGATTGCAAGTGATAGGGCGAATTCATTTTTCTTTTCCTTTCCATAATTTAACAAAAATGAATTTGTATGGAAATTACTAAACTGTTTATGTATTTTACATGAATAAATAAAACATTATCTTTCGTGTTTACAACAAACTTATGAATAAAATGTTTATTTTAAATTAACCCTTTACCGCCAAATTGTACTTTCAAATCGCCTTTCAAAAATAAATAAATAAAATAATATTTCTTAGTCTTATGGCTTGTCAGTCCAACTGGCTTTCAAAGTACAGGTCTATGCAACAAGTGAATGCGTGCGTCAGTTGTAAGCTAACTTCCGGGTTTTATGATTAAGAAATTCTGGCAGTACAAGTGTTAATGTTTCCAGTATTTTAAGTAATAAACTGGAGTCATAGTGAACCAGCAAAGCCAGCTAGTAATAAAATAAATAATTCCCATAAGACAGTCTTTGAGAGATTAAAACATTGTTTTGGTTACAGACATCAAATCTCCATCACAAGAATTAGATTGGACTTTGAACCGTGAACATTTTAAAGATTGACAAAGTTCATTTTCTTGTGGATGAGTCACATGCTCTATTTTTTTTTTCTCTAAGATGAAGAGAAAGCCCCCCCCCCACGTCCCCGTTAGATGATGTTTGAGGTCACTATGTTATGACTTTAAGTAGATTTATCTTGGAATGCTGAATATTTTCGGAATTTCAATATTCAATGGTTATTACTAGGTCATCTTTGTGTAAGGCATGAGATATCAGCTCCCCTAAATGATGGGATTTAAAACAATTTAAAATATGTTTCTTTTTATCTTTTCTCTAAATTATTTTTTTTTTTTTTATCAAAGACACATGATTATGAAAGTGTGTGTATTATATCGACAGATTTCGTGAGCTATTGAGGTAAATCTTAAATTTACCGGATCCTAACCATGAACTGATTTGTGTCTGTTTAGAACTAATTAACTAATAAACTTGGCAAACTTGTACGAGAGTGTCCACCTGCCCACTCCCTAAAATGCGTGTTTTATACCTGTTAGCTTTTTTTCCGGCGATTATCATAAATTACAGACTTAAGTATGATATTAGCAGAAAAAAATAATAATAATAAAAAATTAATGACTTTTAAGGTGGTTCCACTTTATCGTTTACTAGCAGGGGTGCCCGGCGTTGCTCGGGTGTTTGGAGGTGTATGCTGTGCAAAAAAAGCAACAAAAAAAAACAAAAAAAATGGTTAATTTTTTAAAACTTTGACCCCTATTATGACCCCTTAAAATTTATAGTTTCGGGCTCAAATCACTTTATTAAGTTAGATCCAGGTTCAAGGAACCTATATCTAAAATTTCAAGTGTCTAGACCCAAAATTGTCGGAGGAGTTTGATAGAGTTCTTAAAGGTCAAATCGTTGAAATTTGACCCCTTAACAGCCAAATTTCTGGCTGACACCCGTCACGTCGATTTTCCCAAATCTCAGTACCCTGTATTTCAAATTTCGAGTCTATAGACTAAAAATTGACAGTTATTGCGTAGGGAAATGTACACAGATACACAGACACACGGACAGACAGACAGACAGACACGTTCACTTTTATAGATATATAGATAATGTTCTACTTCATTGCTACCTGACTTACTGTCCATTTCTTAACTGACGTGTCACGTGATTAGAACGTTGAGAAACTGAACCTTCTCAAATCATTAAATTATTATTATTTTTTTTTTTTCAAAATTTTTTTCTACTAATTTGATACTTAAGTCTGTAATCTATGATAATCGTCGAGAAAATCTTTAAAAAAAAAAAATGTAAAAAAACACGCATTTTTAGGAAGTGAGCATTCTTGTACAGATCCGCCATAAACTTAATATTTAAACGATAGACCTTCATAGACCTTTTAGAATCTAGTTTTTCATTTATTACATTAGTGACCACGGACTCCCTGGGTTTGTTTATTATGGGTGCTACAAAGCTGGCTGAAACTCGTGGCAAAGATTAGTTTCGTATTCCCTATTATTATGAAGCCCTTTGACTGACAAATTTAGTTTAAATATAAACCTCTATTAATAATACTTTATGCATAATATCTCCTAAATTTTAAACAATTTTCTATCTTTACTTTTGAAACTAAACAAGCCCGTAAACACGGCTGTAGTTATAAAAAATAAAACCTGACACTTTGCTATATTCTTGTTAGTTTCGTATTCTCTCAACTGGGACCTTTGACAAGCAAATTTAATCAAATTAAATATATGCCCTTTGTTTATAATAAATTTAACAAGAATATCACCTAAATTTTAAACAGTTTTCGACCTTTAGTTTGGAAACTAAAATCTGAAAGCATAGCTATAATTCTAAAAGATGCCTTCAGTAAGTTTCCATCATTCTTGTCCAGAATTGCTAGTTTAGCCTTTATAAAGCCAAATTTTGCGAATTTGGTATTTTTTCAAAGTAATTTGGCCTTCAAAAATTGTACTTGGCCTTTTTTCAAAGCGTAACGTAAGGACTGTATTTAAGAATTCAGGTGATCGCTCATCCCCCCCTCAGTACAGGCCAATAAGTCTCCTGTGCGTCATGAGTAAGTTGCTAGAATCTGTGTTAAATACAGAAGTAATCAACCATCTCAACAAAAATAACCTTCTTAGTGACACTCAATATGGTTTCCGTTCTGCTAGATCTACAGCAGATGTCCTTACAGTTATATCGCATAGGATTAGCAAATCTCTCGACGGTGGCAATCTTTCTAGGGCAATTGCTCTTGACATATCTAAAGCCTTTGATAGGGTATGGCATAAAGGTTTACTTCATAAGATCGCTAGCTATGGTATAGCTGGAAAAGTCTTCTCAATTATTAAATCATTTCTTTCTGATAGGTTCATAAGAGTAGTAGTTGAGGGGCAAAAATCAGAAGCTCACAGTACTAATGCCGGTGTCCCTCAGGGATCCATCCTCGGCCCAACTCTTTTCCTGATTTACATTAATGATCTTCCAAATCATATCCTTACATCATTTGTAGACATTTATGCTGACGACACTACCATTTATGGTACCACATCTAAGACAGTAAACGAGCAAGTACTCTCCAATTCTCTCTCCTCTGATCTTGAGCATGTAGTACAATGGGGAAAGGAGTGGCTGGTTACTTTTAATGCATCTAAAACCAAGCTTCTCTCTTTACATCATCAACATTCTAATCCACATTTGTCATCAATTGAAATGAATGGCTCTCGTCTTCAGGAGGCCTCAAGTTTTGACAAGCTTCTGGGCTTGACCATTACTCCTGATCTTAAATGGAACACGTATATCAAATCTGTTGCCAAGGCCGCTGGAAAAATGGTGGGATCTTTCTATCGATCCAGTAGATATCTCACTGCTGATGCTATTCTCTATCTATATAAGAGCCAGGTACGTCCAAGGATGGAATACTGTTGCCACATCTGGGCAGGAGCTGCTAGAAAGGACTTGTCCTGCCTTGATAGAGTTCAAAATAGACTTCGTAGCCTCGTAGGAGATGTCCTTTTCTCCTCCTTACAACCTCTATCTCACAGAAGAGATGTTGCGAGTTTGTCTCTGATGTATCGTTATTTTCATGGAAAGTGTTCAACTGAGCTTAAATCTATGGTCCCCCCTCGCCAAACTTTCACAAGAAACACTCGTCTAGCTGTAAGCACTATCAGTAGTTTCCCCCACTCTTTATCTATGCCTAAACCTAAACATAGATTCCATGAACAAAGCTTCTTTCTTAGAACTGCACGCCTGTGGAATTGTCTTCCGTTTTCCTGCTTTCCGGCTGACTACAATATGGTTGTGTTCAAGTCTAAAGTAAATAAATTCTTGATGAGCCGTTCCATATAAGTTATTAAATTTACCAAATTTTCATTACTAATGATTACTATATTGACCAACTTCTACTGTACACTCTTTAACCCTTATCCTTGAGTGGCCTCTGGGCCTTGATAATGTGGTGATGCCTTTGTAAAAAAAAAAAAAAAAAAAAAAAGGACTAAGGAAGAAACAAAGAGAACATTATATAGATGAGAATAACACTATAGCTACAACTCCTACTACTACTACTACTACTAATAATAATAATAATATTTCTACTATTACTAAGTGAAATTTTTTATATCTATATTAAAAGTGAAATAAATTGTTTCCTTCCTTTCCTTGTTATCAGTCATTATCAAGTTTAAGCCTCCCCTTCTCTACTCATAAAATGAAATTTACCTATTCTTTCCTCTTTTTATTATCAGATACTAGCAGGGTGCCTGGCGTTGCTTGGTTGTAACATATGCATAAAGATAATATTTTAATTGATGCAGTTTTCATATTTATTATATAGCCAATTCACTATTACTTATTATATTGTACTCAATACATATAGTAGTGGCTAGATTATTAGTAATAATATATAGTGTGAATTATTTAAACAACAGATTATTAGATTGAATTTATTGAATATGTTTGAGAGAATATTTGTCATAAACTTTTTCTTCCAATTTATTTTATTTTTCTCCATGAAGTTATGTAACTGAGTGTATATGAGCACATGGAAAAATATCAGCAGCAGCGGCAATATAGTTGGCTTGCAAGGATATTAGCAGCCCTAGCCGAAAAAAATGCACATATGCAAATTAGGAAGTGTTCGCGAGAAAGGACACCATGTAGTCGGGAGAAGAAAAAGTGCAGTTGAAAAAAGATGGGCGTGTGAAGTCGGCATGTAGTAGAGCAGAAAGAAAAACGCGCTCCAAGGGAGATGAACATGTGGCCCCTACAGTGGCTGAGAGACTCTTTAAGCTGGTGTCGAGACGGGGAGAAAGAAAAACAGTAATAAACGACTTGCGTTAAAAAAAAAAAAAAAAAAAAAAAAGTCGAATCGGATTTATATTTTTGTTTGTTTGTTTGCTTGGTCTTGCAACGCTACAGTTAGACACAAGGTCAGCCATGAGTTCGAAAATCTTTCTGTGAAACGAACAGGATTCAAACTTTTTACAGTCCGTGTCATTAACCACTTAATTGACATGTTTTTTTTTTTATATATTTTATTTGAATCCACCTCAAAGAAGATACTTTGTCACTGAAATGTAACGGGTTATTGTGGATTAGGGGTATTCTGGGTGGGGTGTGGTGAGGGTGGTTTGTGCGGTAAAATATTTGTTACATTTAAATTTCTGCATGTTGGTATAATTGGGAAGCAGACAAGGAATTCCAAATGCCAGATAAGATCGTAACAGTGAATGGGATGAGATTTAGCTGACTGTTCTGTTGGTCTGCAGGGGGGTATTTACATCTGAGGTGTTTGGGGCACCAAATCAGTACGTTCGTCGGAGCACATTCCATTGAAGTATTAGTCAAACGAGCACAGAAGTACTTATATAGAGGGTATAAGTGCAGTAAGTTCATCAGAGCATATTCAGTTGAAGTACCTGTAAAACAAAAATATGGCACAACTCTGCAGAGATGTGACAGGAGCTAGAGCTTGGTAGACAGTGTAGGATTTTTTTTTTTTTCTTTGTTTCTGTTTCTGCACTGCATTTTTTTTTTTTTTACTCTATATAAGAGGGAGAGAATAGTGGTTGGTGCACCAGCCCAGACATAACAATACTCCATGCATGGTGATACGGTAAATAAGACATGTAATCATGTTTGTTTACAAAATGTAGTTTCCTAATGAAAACTCGTATTATAAATTTGGGACGGACCAGTGATGGGCTCTTTAGTGCAGGCTCTTGCAAAGTAGAGTTTAAGACTAAACTTGGCTGCCTCAAAGTAGAGTTAGGGCTGACTACCACCAGAAAGAACAGTTGGAAATAAGTTATGCACCATCCACTATGACTATGCAATCCCTACAGCTATGTACCTACAAAACGTAGCCATAAAACCTGACATGGCGATATGGGACAAGGAGAAAGAAGCAACCTTAGTCGAAGGTGGTAGGCTGTGTTAAACAGAATTGGGAGGGAAAAGATAACAAAATACGAGGGTTTTATATATGACATGAAAAGAAACAGGAATCTAAGGAAGATATCTTATTCCAGTAATTATAAAAGCAACTGGACTCGCGAAAAAGAATTTCAAAAAAGCTACCTGGAGAAATATACCCAGTGAACCAAGTGCAAGAGAGATTCAAACAATTGCACTCAAAGAGACAGTTAGAATCTAAAAAAAAAAAATCTCTATTGGAATATGAGTTAGCAGGTAAATGCTTGGCATCCGGTAAGATGCCCCATCCTCAAATTGAATAAACTGATAAAATTAAAAAAAGAAATATATATATAGTGTGTGTATTTATATATATATATATATATATATATATATATATATATATATATATAGTGTGTGTATTTATATGGTCAATGGGCAGATCTGAAAGGAGTGGGTAGAAGTCTTGTTGGCATGGCAACCACTCTCCTCCTGTCTGTGTTTTTGACCATAATTCTTTCCTTTATCTAATTTACCCCCCCCCCTCACACACACACACACGCCATCTCTGTTAGTGTTTATTCTTGACACACATTGCCTGGATATCCCAGCAGCACCCAAATAACTTGCTTCCATTTATAAGCGGGGGGGGGGGGGCTGATAGAATAAGTGGTGTTTTTATGGGGAGGGAGTGGGGTTTTTTTTTTTTTTTTCCGGAATGGTGAGTGAGAGGAATCTTTGATTTAAATCAATCTCAGTTTCTTTCTAAGAATTATTGCTCAGATGTGACATTTTCTGCTAATGCCTTTCTGTTTAAAATTCACAGCAACAATTCGTCTTCCTACCGCAGTTGAAAAGAAATTTTATTTCTCTCAATTCTATTTAAAAATAAAAAAAAGTAAAAAAAAATGAATTTCAGTGAAGTTCGTTTCCAAGAACTTCTAATCTGTAGAAAACATTATCACAACTTTTGA
>NC_136518.1:12437557-12457557 GCF_053919585.1 Euprymna scolopes | reverse complement strand
TTTGACTCGCTTTCTTTAGGTTTTGGTTTCAATCTCGGCTTGAGTTTTTTTTTTTTTTTTTTACAATAAGTGAACTTCAAAAAAAAAAAAACAATACTCGCATGCACACGTCTCAGCTTCTATATGAATTAAAATATAATATTTATGCGTATTTTATGACCAAGCAATGTCAGGCAGCCTGCTAGTGTGTGTGTGTGTGTGTATATATATATATATATATATATATATATATATACTAGCAAAAGTACCCGTCGTTGACTGGGTTAAAGAAAAACAGCCTATAGAAAATGGACTCTGATTTATGAAAGTATGATAGGTTATGAAAAGGAAGGGTTGTAATGAGATAGCTTCGAATTTGGGAGTATCAAAACCAAAGCAAAATATGATGATAGTAAAAATAAAATAGATAAACCCCATAATTTATTATACCATACCTGTTCACACTGAAACACTTATCACAATATTTTGTGGATCTATATTAAAAAACTTGTTAAACTTTGTGACATATTTCCATTCTATGGCGGTCAGGTGCGAACGAACGCCCCATAATTTTATTATACCATATTTCTTCAAACTGAAACATAATTATCAAAGTATACTTACGCAGATAGATATGAAAAGTCTTTATAAAAGTTTGTGCCTATTTCCATTCTATGGAAGACAGGCGTGAATGAATGCAGACTCCCACAATTTTATTATACCATCCCTATTTAAGTTAAAACATACTTATAAAAGTATTATGTACATCTATATCTAAAACACTTTTAAACGTGTTTTTTTTTTTTTTTTTTTTTTTTGTTTTTTTTTATTATTTATTTCCATACTTTGTGGACCAGGCGTGTATGCAGACCCCACAATTTTAATGAATCATCATTAGCCAGATCAAACATACCCATTCCTGTGTCTCGATACATCTTCTATCATTATATGTGATCAGTATTCTATAATAGTCAACCATGTAGAAGCCTATTCGTGGCCATACACGCACACAGACGTTCAGCTTTATATTATAGAGATATATAATCATTTGTATCTTGTCGTTATGCTATGGATTCTTGTGCAAGAACTCGTAACGTATTAAGTACTTAGTTAATTTAGTTGCAATTGACACTCTTCTGGAGTTTGAAGGTTCAATTTCAGTGCGAGCAGTACTCGTGTTGTTGTGGCACTTTGGCAATGTTCACAGCGTAGTATCTTATGTTGTGGCGAGCAGTGCCAAGGGTCAGAATGATTATGATTGTTAAATTATTTAGGTTAAAAAGATATTGAGAAAAATGTTTTAAAAGAACGTTAGTTAATATATTTAACTGGGGAATTTTGGTTCAAGGAAAAATGCTATGAATAGAGGAACAAAGCTAGTTTGGAATTTGGTTTAGTAAACAACGATGTGACTAATGTAAGAGGCAGGAGAAATCAGAATTAGGAGTTAGTCTGTAATGGGAAGTTGAAAGATGAGTTGGGTAGTTAGCAGAGAGGAGTTGTCTCTCTGGTCTGATGGAAGCATCTACGGACCAATTAAGGAAGATGTAAAGGAAAAGATTCTGAGCTGCAAACGCAGAGACTTGGAACATTTGGAAATAAAGATCTGGCAATGATAACTCAGCATTTTTGGTGTTCCATTCACAAGATGATGCCTTCATTTTAGGTGCCCACCGCCAGAGGAGAGGGAGACAATGAAAAAGGTATGAGACCTGTCGGGTGTCAAGCTAACAATGGTGTTATCCATCATTGTTAAAGACTGTCCATTTATTGTCCCGTTAGAAAGACTTAGATAAACACATAACAGATCGATATGTACAGACACCCATCTATGTATGTTTGTATGTCTGCCTAAAACTTTCTATAGAGGCAACAGATTTTCACGATTGGTATCAATTTGAAGCTCGACGTCTCTGACCGACAAATATCGAAAAAATTGGCCAAAAACATTAATTCCTTCATCCTCAACTGGACACTTTTCTACAAGGAGGGGGTCGATTTTTTTGCAAGCCATTTTTGCAAGTCATTGTATCTGTTGGATTGACTTTGTTTAATTTTAATGTTCTGAACTTCCGGTCGTGTCATGGAGTAGCGGTGGGCGTCAGATTTTCTTTCACTTTCTTTTCCGCCTTCGCGTCACAGGTTCGAGCCTGCCTGCCTGCTATTATTTATTTTTTTTTTTTTTGCTCAACACACGCCTCCAAACACCGGGCACCCAGACTAGTATATAAAGAAAAATAATTGACTTTATAATTCTTACCACTAGACGATACACAAGCATCAATTACAGGAACATGTATTACTTTATATACACTAGACATGCATAGTTATATACACCCGACAATGGAAATACAATTCTGAGATACTTAGGGCTTCTACCAGATCATAGCTGAGAGAACCAGAACAAGCTACCCCGCTCTTCTAGAATAAATTAAAGGGTTTCATTCGAAATTAAGTGTAGATTCCAGAGTTTGACAGATTTCCAAGTTTAGCCAGATACACCTAAAGAAGGTTGGAAGTACTATAACAATTCTCACTAAAAACGATTATTGAGCTATTGCCTTACTGTCTTCGAGTGGCCTTTGGGCCTTAGTAAGTGGTGATTCCTTTGTAAAAAAAATAAATAAAAATAAAGATTCTGGTTAGTTGTAAAAAAAAAAAAAGTAATCAATCACTCTCCATCCCCATATCCAGGGGTCAATGCAAAATACAGCAATCACATATACTGTAATTTGATACTTTGTAGCTTCCAACAAGATTTTTCTGGACATGGGGGTGGGGGAGTGATTGATTACTTTTTATATCTCAAAATCCAAGCTTCCCTTTTTTTTTTCTTTTTTTTCCTTTTTTTTTTTTCTCTTTTCTCTTTTTTTTTCTTTTTTTTCTTTTTTCTTTTTTTTCTTTTTTTTTTCTTTTTTTTTCTTTTTTCTTTTTCTTTTTTTTCTTTTTCTTTTTTTTCTTTTTCTTTTTCTTTTCTCTTTTTTTTTCTTTTTTTTTCTTTTTTTTCTTTTTTCTTTTTTCTTTTTTTCTTTTCTTTTTTCTTTTTTTTCTTTTTTTCTTTTTTCTTTTTTTTTCTTTTTTCTTTTTTACTTTTTTCTTTTTACTTTTTTTTCTTTCTTTTTTCTTTTTTCTTTTTACTTTTCTTTTTTTTCTTTTTTCTTTCTTTTTTCTTTTTTCTTTCTTTTTTCTTTTTTCTTTCTTTTTTGTTTTCTTTCTTTTTTGTTTTCTTTCTTTTTGTTTTCTTTCTTTTTTGTTTTCTTTTATTTATGGAAATCGCCCCATACAAGGCATTAAACCGTTAGGTATAAGAAGCTTTAAAAAAAAAAAGAAAAGAAAAAGAAAATACTATTTCAAACTGCCAGCGATTAGTGTTAGATGGAATAGATTCTGACCCAGAAAGCAGCAATTTTCCCCTCTTTGTCAGAAACTTCGCTCATGGGATGTGAGAACATAAGGGAAGCGAGAGTCACATAGCTGCGGAAAATACACCCAAGATCCACTTTTCACTCTCCATTCTGCTTTTAACAATGATCGAAATGCTTCAGAAAAAAAAAAAAAAAATACAGGATAAATGCGGATCAATAATCTCGACTGAGCAGAACCAGTTTTTTAACTTTGTTTATATTCTCTCGTTCGGTCTCGAATTTAATAACGTTGCCTGCCAATAACCCAAATTGGCGTTCTTTCCTCAACATTCTAAAGTTCATGCCATTCATAATAGCAAATTTGCGACCATCTTATTCATCCTAAAATTGCACAGCGTTATTGGTAATCTAAAGAAGACACGTTTATTGTCCAACCAACGTCTTGCAGTCCACAAATGACTTCTGCAAACAAATTTGGATGCACGGATATGGGTTTCATTGAGGCATAGTCAAAGAGACATTTTTCGTCTGGTGTCTTCTATGTTCACTTGCTTTGTGAAACCAGAACGGTGGCATCTGAGTTGAAACAGTCATTGTGTTGTATACAAGTGATGGGACGATTCCAATATTTTCCCCTGATTCCAATACAATTACTGATTCCATACTATAAATTGATTCTTTATAAATCTTTAAATATTAAACTATATAGTTATTTTTTTTTCTTGATTACCATAAAAACATGTTAAATGTGCAAGTATTTTCTAAAAGGTAAAAGGGGAGGGAGGTGATCTATAAAGTATAGTTTGATTGGTAGTTTAATATCAGTTAGTGTTTTTATTTAATATCAGTTAATGTTTTTATTTAATATCAGTTAATGTTTTTATTATTACCAAAAATAAGGACAATTTTGTTTTTAAACAAAATCAAATAAAATTAAATCAATCATTTTTGGCATCAGAAAATAGGCACAAATTTTTCCGATACCCCAAAAAGTTCTGATTTTTCGATTCCACTTAGTCATTTCAACACCGTTTTATACAAATTACCTTTTTTTTTTTTCGTTTTATTACGCCATCCCATTATTGTCTCTCAATTCTCAGATTTTGCATTTATTTTCTTTTAAAATTGATGTTTTTTCTTCTGATGAGTTATGGGCAAAATAAATTCATTGATTGATACAATAATTAAATAAATGATTTTGCGCTATGAAACAGATGTTGTCAAGAATTGTGCATGTCAAAACATATATGAAGGAATAAATGGTAAGATGGTCAAATTTTGAAATTTGGAATATAGACTGTTATTTATTTGTTATATATATATATATTTATAATTAAGCTTAAGAGGTCTCATAATTAAAATTCAGGGAATCTTGATTAATGATCAAATTTAATGAAACCAGGAAATATTTTAATATATATATAATTAAGCTTAAGAGGTCTCATGATTAATTAAAATTCAGGGAATTTAATAAAACCAGAAAATATTTTAATTTTTGAATAGGAAGTTTGTTATATGACCCTGAACGACTGTTTGAAATACCCCAAAGTAACAATTTTTTTTTTTTTTTTTTTTTTTTTTTTAATTAATTGATTTTTAATAGAATAAGACAAAAAAAAAATGAACTATAGGAGAGGGCGCCAATCTTTTCTATGGAATACTCCACTTGCTCTTGATCTCCAACATCTTTGCGTCAGCATAAAAAACAGAAAAACTCCAAGATGATGAATTCAAACTGATGTGTCCCCTGCTTCTGGGAAAAAGGACACATCTTGTTGAAAGTAATTTTCAGTTTAAGAAGTTTTTATTTAATGAATTTCATGATTTCATTGTAACTCGCTGCCTTCTGACAGCTGATTGGATAATTGCTTCGGCATCTTCCAGAGGCGTAACTTACCGGAAGATGCCAATATAAAGTTGCCAGAGATTGGGTTGTAAACTTTAACTTTTTCTTTGTTGTTGCTGTTAGTTTTTGGGTTGCCTTAAAAAATAAAAGGCTTCCTTCAGTTTTGACAGACTATGGATACCTACGGTAAGGATGCCTGCGTGTTAAATTTTTGTGGCAAGAGTTGCGCAATCTCCAACCACACCTCTCCTGAATCGACATTGTTGAATACCAGTGGCAAGTGGAGGTTCAGGGCGACTGGAAACAATGCTGAGATAAACGGAAAGCACATACATCACCTACAATTCCCAAATGGTCACCCATCTGGTACTAGCCAGGCTCAACATTGCTTAACTACGGTGATCTGACGAGAACCCGTGTGTCAACATGATTATGCTGTACATTGGTTTGCCTTAACTGAGAATTGAATCCCTCGTCTCCTAGCCCGGTAGTAGAATATATTCTAACCATTATGACGAATAGAAAATATTTATAGTGTACAGTTAAAATTTAAAAAAAAAAAAAAAAATCAAAGGACAATCTGGCATGAGGATACTATAATTAAACCCTGACTAAATATTCAAAATAACATTTCGTATTCACGGCACAAATAAGGTCTCCTCACCATCACCAACCTGCACTTTTTTTTTTAGAGGAATAATGCACTTTCTCCAAGTGATATTACCCCAAGTAACAGCACAAAGCTGGATACTCCATCAGACTAGATGATTTTGGAATCTACTAAGCGAAATGCTACCAGCTCTTCACAGTACAATAGGAACACAGGTCTAGATACCCAAGATTAGTTGGTTGTTTTTGTTTTACGGCATATCAACCCTTTTCAGATTATTTAATGCCGAATCCAGAGATGTTTATATATATATTATTCCTTAATTGGAATTTATTTTTTGAGATGAGCATTATATATATTAATTTATTTTTATTTCGGACTATTATTCTCATCTTTATTAGTTGTTGTTTTTCATCTTTTTATTGGATTGTTTATTCACAACGTTTCGACCAACTAATTCCTCTGGCCTTCGTCAGGTGATAACCGCGACGGATAGGAACTTCGAATCTCCTAACTGCATTCTCAGCCATCACTGCCATCCTTCAGACAATGCTCATTTGGAACCGAGATGTTTGAAAAAAATTTTAATACAATTTTTTTTTTTTTTTTTTTTAAGTCGGTTTCTATTTAACCCATAGTTGGGACACTAACAGGTACTACCACTCCGGGCAGAGTGGACCTGGGAGCAAGGGCAATTAAAAGGTGGCTCCACACTCCCCAAAGCCCGAAAGCTGGGGCCTCACTATCGGATATAGTTTAAGGTCATATCCAGGACTCCCCCTTAACTATATCCGATAGTGAGGCCCCAGCTTGCGGACTTTGGGGAGTGTGGAGCCACCCTTTAATTGCCCTTATCCTCGAGTGGTTCCTAAGCCTTGGTAAGTGGTGATGCCTATGTAAAAATATAAACAAATAAATAAAAATAATTTTTATTGTCTTTATTGAATAACGATTCGCCATTATTTTCACGAAACGGACATTAATGTTTTGTAAAAATGCAATCAATCCCTATTTACATTGTGGAAATAACTGGACAGTCAACAATTGCTTGGATTGATTGGTCTTCTGGGAAAATCTTTATTAATCAAATTTCTATGAATAAAAGGTGCACGATTCTGATTGGAAAGTTAATTAACGAAATCGACGTCCTTTATTTCTGCCCTAAATTTATTGCCAAATGATTTGATGCAAAGATTTGAGAAATTCCATTTGTTATATAAGTGTGTGTGTGTGTGTGTGTGTGTGTGTGTGTGTGTGTGTGTGTGGACAATTGTCAACCTAAATACTCATTGAATTTTTTATATAAAGACTTGAAATTTTGTATGTAGGGTATTCAGATATGTGAAAAACTTTTGAATTGGTTTTAATCTGAAAAAATAAAAAATAGGTTGCTAAGGGGTCAAAACTGGAAAATTGGTACTTGGGGGTGTCGTTGGATTTTTATTTGTTAACTATTTTACATTTGCGCATGCGTGAATCCTTCACATGACAGATTACTTATGTTTAAAATAAGCCGGTTTGAAAACACTTTAAAACGTGTCAAGCTGGCCTAATGGTTATCATATTTGACTCACTTTCTTTAGGTTTTGGTTTCGATCTCAGCTTGAGTGTGTGTGTATATGTATGTATGTATGATATATATATATATAAATATTTTTTTTTTTTTTCTTTTACTTACAAAAAGTGAACTGTTTAGAAAAAACATAATACTCGCATGCACATGTCTCAGTTTCTGTATGAATTAAAATATATTTTTACGTATTTTATGACAAGGCAATGCCAGGCATCCTGCTAGTGTGTGTGTGCGTATATATATATATATATATATATATATATATATATATATATATATATATTTATAATGATGAGGATAAGGGATATAATATTCCGACAAAATAGAGAAATAAAAAGGAACAAACAGTTATGTGTTCAGCAATGTTTCATCTTTATTTATTTTATGCAGAGGAAGTCTTAAAATAAAGACGAAACTTTGATGAACACATAACTCGGTTTGTTCCTTTTTATTTCTCTCTCTCATATATATATATAATATAGCACCATAAAATGGAAAGTATAAAATTATTTTTAAAACCAAATTCGATGCTAGTTTTTCCTTTTTTAATTTTTTTTTTTTTTTAATTTTCATTAAATGTAAACAATATAAATGATATATTAGAAAATGTCCTTTGCATCGCTTGGGAGTCTGGATAGAGCAAATGTGAGCAATGATACAGTAGTACATTTCTTATGTGGTATATGCTTGATGGAGAAAAGGGATTACAAGAAACTCTTTGCTCGGGAATACGGTAAAATAAATATAAGTTTCATTATATTATTAATGGGAGAAGATAAACTTAGCATTGCCCATGAACAAATTAAAACAAATACAGATTTTCTTGTATATTTTTAAGAAAATGACTGGAGAAAGAAACTGTGTTGCCCGGAAACAATAACTTTAAAACTGAAAGCTCAAGGGAACAACTTATATAATAATACAACTTATATTTTATTTTAAAAAATGAAATTCTACCTGGTTCCATTAAAAAAACAAACAAAAAAAAAACAAAAACAAATAGACATTGTGTGTAATACATTTATATTAAAAATTCCGTCTGCTGCTATGCGAGAAGGTTCAGGGATTGGAACTCAGTTAAGCTTGCAAAGGGTCACATGTGGCGTTATGCTGTGAATCATTCTTTTGTTTGATTGAGATCTTAATGGAAAACTTTCTCTATAGTTTTCCTTTAATTTCTGCCCCCCCTTTTTTTTTGACATGTTAGTTGCCTACCCTACCGGGGGGGGGGTATCTTGGGTGTTGAATGTATCTTGTTACCTTGCGTTTCTTCCCCCCCCCCCCCGAAAGGATTTTATTTTTATTTATTTATTTTTTTTTTTTTTTACATTATTTTCTGTTTTACATAAATTGTTTATGACCATTTCCATCACTGACTTGGATCTAGGGTAGCCATCTTTCATTGAAAACGTGTCCCCCCTCAGCAGACACTTTTCCTACTTTTGTCAGCTGAGTTCACTTTTTTCTCATAACATTCCTTTCTTTGCACCCCCCCTCCTCCCACCTCGGCGATCCTCAGACAATTTTTGAAAACTTTTTTTTCATTCTCTCTTTCTACCTTTCTCTCTTTCTCATTAAGTACCAACCTATCCCCTCCCCCCATCTTCTCTATCTTCCCATTCTCTGGTTATCAGTGCCAAACACCTTTTCCTCTGAATTCTTCGAACCGAGATGGCACTCTCAGAAATCAGAACCTTTTTGGTTATTGCAATCTGAAGACCTAGATAAGAAATGGCAGAAAATTAATACACTTTATTTTTTATTTATTTATTTTACAGTATATACTTTTTTATAACTGTCTTTGAAGAGTTACAAACTTCTGCTATTAGTATCTTTTTAACCAATCAGAAAGGAGGTGGGATGACCTTCACCTTGTCTTTTTGAGGGATTGGTGAGATGTGGAGGAGGATGTCTCACTTGTTATCGCTTTAAGGTCTTGAACAGATAAAACCCTTTTGTTTTGTATATTGTTGAATTTTGGTTCTTTGAAATTTAATAGAAAGTGGGACTCTTTAAGGAGACGAAATAATATATCGTACTAACGGGACCTGTGTCCCGACATGTGCGGGAAATTTGAAGGTTTTTTTTTTTTTTTTTTTTTTTTTTTTTTTAATTGTATTCATTTGTAAAAAAAAAAAAAAGGACGGAGGGAAAACATTTAATGGAGGTTGAGAGAAAAAAAATTTTAGAGGGTAGAATCAGCCGACCAGGTTTCGCCCTCACTTTTCAAAGCCAAATTGAGTTTTTTTTTTTTTTTATAGGGGAACCACTAAAAAAAAATAAAACTGGAAAGATAGTCTGCTATCTCTACCCCCTTATTTAATTTTTTCTTTTTTTTTTTCTTTTTTTTTAACCTCCATTAAATGTTTTCATTCCGTCCTTTTTTTTTTTTTTTTTTTTTTTTTTTTTTTTACCATGGATACAAAAAAAACAAAAAAACTGTCTTCTTTTTTTTAACAACTATAATAAAGTTTTGTACTTCTAAAAAAAATAATGAATATATATATATATATATATATGAGAATATGTGAGAACACTTCTCAACCTATATACTCAACAAATCTTTGATCTACAGACTTGAAATTTGGTTATAGGGTATTCAGAAATGTGGAAAACGTTTTAGTTTTCATTCAGAAAAAAGGCCTGCTAAGGGGTAAAAACTGAAAAATTGGTACATGGCAGTCACCAGATTTTTATCTGTTTGTCAACCGTTTCACGAATGTGTGAATCGTTCACATGACAGCTTCCTTATGTTAAAAATAAATAGATTTTAAAACGATCTTTAAAGTTTGTGTGAAGCTGGCCTAATGGTTATCGTAATTGACTCGCTGTCTAGGTTTTGGTTTCAATCTCAGCTCGAGTTAAAAAAAATTTTTACTTACAAGAAATGAACTCTTTAGAAAAACACATAATACTCCCATGCACATGTCTCAGTTTCTGGATGAATTAAAATATAATATTTATGCATAGTTTACGACTTGGCAACGCCCGGCAGCCTGCTAGTGTGTGTGTGTGTGTGTGTGGGTGTGTATATATATATATATATATATATAAGAAATAGCACGGTATCTTCTCTGCACAAGCATTAGATTTATTTTTATAGAATTTTATTGAAATTTAGTGAATTCATTTAATAGTTTTTTGCAAAACGCAAGCAATTCCGTTTATTGGAACTTTTTTTTTGTCTATGGAAATTGCTTTAGACAAGGCATGAAGCCACTTGATGTAAGGAGCTAAAAAAAAAAAAACACTTGATGGCAAGTGCTTGTTTGAACTCCAGTATATGATCCCTCCCCACTTCCAAGCTTTCACAAAAACAAACACTCGACTACTTACAACCTCTATCAAGCCCCCCCCCCTCACACACACACACACACACACACACACTCTCTCTGTCTGTGCCTAAATCTTAACAGATTCCACGAACACAGCTTCTTTCTTTCTACGGTGTGATAGTCTTCAAGACTAATATAAACAAGTTCTTGTTGAATCGTCCCCTTAAATAATCAAATTGTACCCAATTTTCAATTACTACACTACCACGTTGCATTCATTAACCCTTATTCCCCCGTGGCCTTTGGACCTTGATGAGTGATGACTCACATAAAAAAAAAAAAAAAAAAGGGGGGGGTCTTTACATTTGAAATTTGACTTAAATGTTATTTTGAATTCCAGAATTCTTATGTGTGCGCATTTTGTGGAAACAATCTAGATCTATATGCAGTTAAGAAACCATGTATTCTATTCTGGTGGCAACTTTCATTAGTGTGCTGTGAATAAATGCCTTAAAAATCGGTACAAACCTGTTCTTGTAGTGTCTGGTGTAGGCAAAAAAAAAAAAAAAAAAAACAATGGTTGCCGCTTCTCTTTATATGCTTGCGATTTTGTCACCTTAATGACAATGAGATGCTTCCGGTTTCAATTAAAAACCCTGATTTTTCAGAGATTTGGATTTGAACGTTGGCAAAGCAAGTTTTGGCAGAAAAGTATTGAATTTTGAAGTAGTGACTTTCAATAGCAACAATCTTTCCATCAAAAGGAGATAAAGTGTGTTTTGGCAGGATTAGAAATCCGAAAATTGGAAGAAAAGCTGTAATTCAATGTAATGTAAACACAGTATTTACAGCTTCTCTTCCAATTTTCGGATTGGAATCATGTCAAAACGCAGTTTATCTCCTTTTTGACGGATTTATTGTTGCTATTTCTTCTGATAAGTTAAGGGCAAAATAGATTCAGTGATTGATATAATGGTTAAGTGATTGATTTTGTGCTACAAAATAGATACTGTCAAGAATTGTAAATGTCAACTGAATTAAAGGAATAAATTATAAGATGATCAACATGATGAACTTTGGAATATAGTCTTTCGTCATTCATTCAATATATTGTTCTGTAATTGCATTTAGCTTCTTAAATAAGGATTGGTATATTATTATAAGGAAATAAAGTATATTTCCACAGAAATATAGATATACAGGATGTCCCCCCCCCCCGCTTAAAAGTAACCCAATCTCTCTAATCTTTCTTTTAATGACCAACTGACACCACAAGACAAAATACAATTCTTTTTCCAACAAGATGCCGCTACATGCCACACGTCTCACAGATCAACGACACGAGTTCACGACATGTTTACTGAAAAGAGAACAATAAGCAAAGGGTTATGGCCACCGCGTTCCCCGGACTTGTCATCATGTGATTTTTATGTTTGGGGGACTTTAAAACAAAAAGTTTATACAAATAATCCTAACTATTTAGACCAACTAAAGGAGAACATAACCAACGCTATCAGAAGAATCGCCAGAGGAGATCTACAGACAGTATCTGCAAACGTTGTTAAATGTGCCTAGAAATGCATAGGTGAATACGGCATAATCACGTTGACACACCAGTTCCCGTCAGATCACCGAAGTTAAGCAACGTTGAGCCTGGTCATTACTAAAATGGGTGACCAATTTGACAAGCCCAGGTACTGTATGTAGGAGGACGTCGACACCTCCCTGCAAGTAGTTGCAAAAACCTAACGTCGTCATCTCCCCTAACGGGGATATATGTGCGACTGGGGACCGCTTGTGAATTTCATACTCCCATGAAACTTCCTCCTTTGGAGGAAGCCGGTTAAACCCTGAATAGGATTGGTACTGACTGCACAATAAAAAACAAAAACAAATGCACACACACAGAAATGCATAGATGTCAACGGGGAGCACTTCCAACATCTTTTATAACAATACAGGTAATTTAAACAATAAAAGAATGTTCCTCCTCTCTACTACATTTTCTGGGCTACGTTTAAGTGGGCCACCATATATATATATATATATATATATATATATATATAATCTGTGATACTAGATACTAAGGAAATTGTCCTCAAACTTGAAATATGACGGATGTATCTGGAGAAAATATTTATCAAGAGTAAATATTTCAAAAATCAAATTGAGGGAAACTAAAATTGAGCACAAATGAACATCAACTTTATTTTATGTATAAAATATATGTGAGGGTCATTCATATATATATATATATATATATATATATATATATATTAGTGATGGGACGATTCCAATATTTTCCCCGATTCCAATTATTTATAAATCTCTAAATATTTAACTATATAGTTGTATTTTTCCTCTGATTACCGTAAAGACACGTGTTAAATGTGCAAATATTTTCCTAAACGTAAAAATATACTTGTGGGGGACAATCTATCGATTTTAGCTTCACTAGTAATTTAAAATCAATAAATATTTATTATTTTATCATTATTACCAGCAATGGAAGATTTGGCTTTAAACAAAATCAAATAAAAAAAAAAAAAAAGAAAAAAAAGAGACAATTAAAAGATTCGTTTTGGCATCGGAAAATCGGTACAAATTTTTTCAATACTGATTCCAATACCGTCAAATATTTTGATTCCGATTAATCATCCCAACACTAATATCTATATCCATATAGTGAAAGTGTCTGTCTGTCTGTCTGTGTATATTTCCCTACACAATAACTCTGTCAATTTTCGGTCTACAGACTCGAAATTTGATATACAGGGTAGTGAGATTTGGGAAAATTTTTGTAATCAGTTTTCGGCCAGAAATTTGGCTGTTAAGGAGTCAAAGTTCAACGATTTGACCTTTGAGGACTCTACCAAACTCCTGCTAATTTTGGGTCTAAACACTTGACATTTTAGATATAGGTTACTTGGACGTGGATCTAACTTAACTTGATTTGAGCCCAAAACAAATGTTAAGAGGTCAAAGTTTTAAAAAATTGACCTCTGCAGTCTCTACCAAATTACTCGGCTAATTTTTGGTCTAAACATTTGAAATTTTACATAGTGTATTCAGAGATAAGGAAAGTTTTTTAATCGTTTTTTGCTTAAAATTAGGCTTCCAAGAGGTCAGAGTTCAAAAGATTTTACCTTTGCGGTCTCTAGCAAACTATTAAGCCAATTTTGTTTCTAAACATTTGAAATTTTACATAAAGGATATTCAGACATGCAGCAAGCTTTTTAATCAGTTTTTGGACAAAAATTTGACTGCCAAAAGGTCAAAGTTGAAAGAGTTGACCTTTGCAGACTCTACCAAACTCCTCCGCCAATTTTGGGTCTAAACACTTGAAATTTTAGATGTAGGTTACTTGGACATGGGACAAACATTTTAATTTAATTTGAGCCCAAAACAAATGTTAAGGGATCAAAATTGGGTCAAAGTTTAAAAAAATTGACTTCTGCGGTCTCTACGACGTTTCTCAAACAAATTTTAGTCTAAACATCTGAAATCTTACATAAAGTGTATTCACATATAGGGCAAGTTATGAACAGTACATAGGGCCTGAGCAAAGCCGAGCTGAACTGCTAGTATATATATATATATATATATATATATATATATATATATATATATATATATATATATATAAAATAGTACAATCAAATTACAAACGTATAACCTCAGACATTAATTTATTATGAACTATTTAACGAATAGTGATACTAATTAGGCCTTCAAGCGATCGTCTTTGGATCATTCGTCAGTATTCTATACAGAGTATTTAAATATTTATTATTGGTTTGAATAAGGGTGAGAAATGGAAAGAAAAATGTATAATCATCCAGACAGCTGTTTCATCACATCACAGCTTGTCATTATGGCTAGACAGTGTTTCAAGCTGATTTGAAATCCAACGGTTTGCACAAGTCTGCAAACTTTCCTGAGTACCATTGTTCTAATTGCAGAAGTAAATAAAACTATATTTGTCTACATTATCGGTTACCAAGAAAGCTCTATTCAAATTATGTAGGGTAGTGCTCCACTTTCAATGGAAAATGTTCCTTGCCGGACTAGATCTATACCTGTTAGTTTTGTTTACTCTGTAGTGCTCTTTTCCCTCTTTTGTGAGCCATTCATGTTTGATCCTGCAATCTGTCTCGTCTTATTCCCTCTGCATCTCCCCTCCCCAGATATACACACCCAGATTGAGCGATTAAATATTTTGATTGAAAAAAAAAAAAATAAATAAATAAATAAATAAAATAATATAGGAGAAACGTCACAGGTGCATTTCCTGTTCATAGCAGAAAGTGCCCCCTCCTCTCACCAGGAGGGGCCCGGGGAGAGTGCACGGGAGCATCTGCGGAGCTGTAAGGGGAAACCATGCCTTTGGTGTGTCAGGAACTGTGGAGGAACGTATGAATTTCCTCATCCCCCCCCCCTCTCCCCCTTTTCTACCAGCTGTTCTCTAATCCCCATTCCCCATCGCAGCACCCCTGTTTACTTCTCTATGCATTGATACCTTCGGCAGACATGGATGATTATTTTTTTTTTTTTTTTTAATTTATTTATTTATATATTTTTTGTGCGACTCTATCTCCTTCAAGTATTATCTTTTATTCTGCGTCTTTTGGAGTAGTGAGAAGGTTGGGGCTCTTGGATGCAAAGAGTTTATATCAGGAGCCCCCCACCCCCTGCAAAGATGATCTCATCAATTATTTTTTTATTTTTTTCTTTTTTGTTATTATAGATATTTTTCCGCTACCTTTTTAATGAGATTTACAAAGTTGCACACAATCCTGCGTACATTTCATTGTAAGAGTACTCTATTTAAACTTTTTAAGACGTATAAATAAATCTTACACTGAAATAGTGCACCG
This sequence comes from Euprymna scolopes, assembly GCF_053919585.1. Taxonomy (NCBI): domain Eukaryota; kingdom Metazoa; phylum Mollusca; class Cephalopoda; order Sepiida; family Sepiolidae; genus Euprymna; species Euprymna scolopes. The sequence continues at coordinate 12,442,032 of NC_136518.1, read as the reverse complement.
TCTATCGCTTGTATTCTTTGAAATCTATAATGTAGAAATATTTCTTGAAATTATAATTTTTGTGTGTGAAAATATTAAATATACAATACTTATTTCAATGATAATATCGGTAGTTGGAGAAATTAATATTTCTTCGGAGTTATATCGAATTCATTAATACGGACCTTAGGGGCTTTTCGTAATGTTCCTTTAAAAATTAATTTTTTTTTTTTTTTAATTGCTATAATTTACAATGCTTTATTTACTGTATAATGCCAGTGTGTGTGTGTTTGTTTTTTTTTTTTTTATGAAAGTGCCTGGGGAAACCACAAATTTTACGTTTCTGAGCAGAAACATTGCCAGATGGATTCCGGTAAATCCAACAAACCACATGCAGTCCAAGAACAGTAATTTATCCATCTCTACTCTACAGGGAAATTGCAGTCGAGGATTCAAGAAGAAGCGATACTTGGATCTTTTAAAAGCAAATTTGAGGAAGTGTAACATCAATATGGGCACTTGGGAGACGCAGACCAAGGACAGGTAAACCTGGAGGCAGACCATCGCCAAAGGCACAGCTACCTCTGATGCTGACCAACATGCGGACCTTAAGAAAAGAAAGAGGAAGAAGGAAGAATGCCCTGATCCAACCCTCCAAATGGAAATTGAACTATCTGCCCTTACTGCGAAAGGCAGTTCAAGGCCAGGATCAGCCTTGTCAGCCACCTCTGCACATACCAAAACCCAGTAGCCGACTATCATCCTCTCCATTGAGGGGTCACCAAGAAAAAGGTCATTAGAAGTCAATTTAAGATCACATCTTTTACTGCTGTTTTCTTGTTGGTCATGTCTTTATATATTTGTGTGGTTGTAATATAGGGTACTGGGGAGAGGTTTATGGTGTAATGTCTGATTGTAGCACCCCCCCCCCACCTACACAAGCACACAAAATAGTAAATTCGATCCCAATTTCGGATATTGGATATAGATAAGACCAAGTTTATGACTTTCAATATGAAAGGAGAGATCAGGGCTCTGGTTGGAACAACACTGAAAGAAGTCGCTGAGTTTACATATCTGGGCAGCAACATAGTTTCCACAGAGAGAGACATCGAAATTCGCATCTCAAAAGCATGGGCCACATTGGATGGGCTACATTCAGTATGGACTTCGAGGTTAACTAACAAACTGAAAAGGCAGTTCTTCAGGGCAGTGGTCGAGTCTGTTGGTGCTACAGCCTGGACACTCACCAAAAGATTGAAAAGAAAACTAGACAGCACATAGACCCGTATGCTACGAACAGTATTAAATATATCTTGGCAAAATCATTCCACGAAGCAGCAACTTTATGGCAACCTACCTGCCATATCTAACACCATCATGGAAAGATGTCTACAATTTGCCGGTCACTTTCTGAGGAGCAAGTGTGAATTGGTGGGTGGTGTATTGCTATAGACAAGCAAGCAAAGGACAACCTAGATCGATGTACATCCAGCAAATAGCACAAGGCGCCAACTGTAAACCTGAAGATCTGAGGCAGCTGATGGAAGACAGGAAACTCTGGAGGAAGAGTGGCATTGATCCAAGCAAAGACCGTCTAATGATCTCATACTAACTGTATGAAAACAACTTTTTTTTTTTTTTTTAATGCAATAAAATAAAGGGTTAGTCGACAGGTAGGCCAAGGAAAACATGGGAGGAAATGGACTTGAAAGAGGGATGAATAAAGACCTGGCCAGAGAGAAGTCTGTTTGGAGATTATTTCCTTTGTCCCAACTGCAGGTAGATGTGGCACAAGATCAGAACATGGAGAGTCTCCAAAGGAGGAGCATTCAGGCATATAAAAAATAGTGTGAGCTCCCCTCGGGATTCCCTGTTAGGGATGCCTCTGGCTATAAGTAATAAACTTGCTCCCCTCCCCAAAAATACAATAGGCAACCAACTTCGGAGGGTGGACCTTCTAGAACTGCACAGGATTGCCATACTTAGCTAAGAATGAAAAGGTCATTTTAATAATGGCCTAGTTTCTGGGACCAAGGATAAAGTCTCTGCTTTGGAACTCAATTTCTAAAAGCCGTCCAACACATGCCAGCATGTAAAATGGACATTAAATCAAACATGATGAATGAGATATATATCACGCACAGTTTATCTTGCTCTCTTCCTGTGTCTGGATGCAATTGAAAACAAAACTCTATACTAAGATCAAATGACTTTTATCAAATAAAATTAATGATATAAGAATGATAATGTGGGGTTCAGGGCTTGGATCAGAAGTAAACAGGGGTCTTCATTCACTCGGACAATGCTGAGGGAGGAAGGAGAGTTTACCTGCTGGTCACCTGTATTTAATGCGAGTTTTGCTAGCTACATATATACGGCATAATCACATTGACACACAAATTCCCGTTAAGTTAAGCAACGTTAAGCCTGGTCAGTCCTAAGATGGGCGACCATTAGGGAATTCCAAGTGCTGTATGTGCTCTCTGCTTATCTCAGTATTATTTGCAATTGTCCTGGACATCTCCTTGCCAATAGACTTGAGCAATGCCGATTCAGGAGAGATGGGGTTGAAGATTGTGCCACTCTTAACTCACAATTACTTGCACAATTACACCTATACAGAGGGTGTCCATTGTCTCTTGAGACTGAACGGAGGCATCGATTGATACACACTATCTACTAACGCCTGAAAACGTGTACAAATAAGGATTTGCAAGAGTTTTTTTTTTAATCCCCTCTCCGCCACCACCACAAAAAAAAACAATGTAAACAATTTACAGGAAGTGAAGTCATCTTGACTGAGTTGAACTTTCGAATAATGGAAGTGGGGTTTTGCGATCGTGACGAAAGTTCTCTTTGCAGAGAGAAGATTCTTTAAAACTGCATGAATGTATATATCATAGATTTGGATTGCAATTTTATCATGGGCACATGCGCGCTTTTTTAAAGAGAACCCGACAGATTCGAGATTTACGACCGTTATATAAAAGTACATGTCACCCCGCCTCCTGTCTAATTAGACACTAGAACTTCTGGGAACAAAGTTTTTCTTAGAATTTTTTAATCCGTGGAGCAAAAACATCACAGGACTGGCTGCTTCCCAACTAACTACAGCACCGTTGTCTTCAAGTCTAATACTACCAAATACTTGTTGAGTTGTCCTTAAATAATCAAATTCTATAGATTTCAACCATCCTATCCAGAATTGTCTGATCCATTCCCTGCTTCCTTTGTTCCAGCTCGTTTGACTCGTTAGTCTAGTAGTCTTCATAGTCACTGTTTTAATGCCTCATTGTAATACAGCTCACTATTCCAGCAGATTTCTTTCTGTAGAAATATCTATAAAATGAGAATGTGTATGTGTGTGTGTGTGTGAGGACACTTCTCAACCTATACACTCAACGGATTTTTTATCTAGAGACTTGAAATTTGGTATATAACATATTCAGACATGTGGAAAACTTTTTAATTGGTTTTCATCCAGAAAAACGTGCTGCTGAAGGGTCAAAATTGTTATGTGGGGATCGTCAAATTTTGATCTGTTCGCTAACTGTTCCACGAATGCGCATGCGTGAATGGTTTATAGGACAGATTCATTGTAGGTTGGAAAACACTTTTCTGAAAAAAAAAAAGTAGGTTTGAAAACACTTTTTTTAAAGTCGTGTCAAGCCGGCCTAATGGTCATCCTACTTGACTCCTTATCTTTAGGTTTTGGTTTCAATCTCAGCCCAAGTATTTTTTTTTTTTTTTTTTTTTTTTTTTTAATAAAAAGTGAACTGGTTTTTTTTTTGGGGGGGAACAATACTCGCACGCACATGTCTCAATTTCTGTATTAATTAAAATAAAATATTTATGCATATTTTACGACCAGGTGTCCTGCTAGTATATCTATAAATGAGAATGTGCGTGTGTGTGAGGACACCTATATACTCAACAAATTTTTAATCTACTGACTTGAAATTCGGTATATAGAGTATTCAGACATGCGGAAAACTTTTTAATCGTATTCACCCGCAAAAAATGGCTGCTAAAGGATAAAAATTGAAAATTGTCACGTGGAGATCATTGGATTTTTATCGCTTCGTTCACGAAAGTGTATGCGCGACCATGAAATATGACGGCTTTCTTAAAAATAAGTAGGTTGAAAAACACTGTAAAGATCGTCTCAAGCTGGTCTAATGGTTACCGTACTTGACCTACTGTATTTAGGGTTTGGTTTCGATCTCGGTTCAAGAGTTTTTTTTTTTTTACTTACAAGAATTGAATTGTTTAGAAAAAAAAACAATACTCGCACGCACGTCTCAGTTTCTGTAGTAATGAAAATATATTATGCGTATTTTGCAACCGGGCAACGCCAGGCGGCCTGCTAACACACACACACACACACACACACACACAGAGTCTGTCTTCAAATGTCAGTTGATCGTTTCTGCAGGGATTAAAAACATACTGATAAAAATTTTGTCAAATTCCTTGTTTTTTTTGTTTTTTTT
>NC_136518.1:12250057-12432557 GCF_053919585.1 Euprymna scolopes | reverse complement strand
GTGTGTGTGAGCGAGAGAGAGAGAGAGAGAGAGAGAGAGAACAGTTCTCAACCTATACATTCAACAAATTTTTATATATAGGGTATTCAGAAATATCGAAATATATCTAGCATAATCTATTATATCTTTAAAAGTTAGAATGTGTGTGTGTGAGAGATAGAGAGAACAATTCTCAACCTATGCACTCTACAAATTTTTTATCTACAAATTAGAAAATTTGTATATAGGGTATTCACACATATGGAAATATATCTAGCATAATCTATCTATTATATCTATAAAAGTTAGAATGTGTGTGTGAGGTAGCCAGAGAGAGAGAGAGAGAGTAAGAACAATTTTCAACCTATATATTCAACAAATATTTGATCTACAGATTAGAAAATTTGTATATAGGGTATTCAGACATATGGAAATATATCTAGCATAATCTATCTATTATATCTCTAAAATTGAGAATGTGTGTGTGAGAGAGAGAGAGAGAACAATTTTCAACCTATATACTCAACAAATTTTTTTATCTACAGATTTGAAAATTTGTATATAGGGTATTCAGACATATGGAAATATATCTAGAGTAATCTATCTATTATATCTATAAAAGTGAGAATGCGTGTGTGTGTGAGAGAGAGCGACACAGAACAATTCTCAACCTATATATTCAACAAATTTTTTATGTACAGATCTGAAATATCACATTTGTATAGAAGTAGAAATCTTGATACCTACTCTGATACCTAATAAAAGAAAGGACACTCTTTAGGGCGGATTTTGATTATAACAAGTCACTAATTAGAAATTATAATAAACATTCTAATAATTTAAGAATTTTACTAAAATAAAATTGCATGGTAATCACCCAATTTCTGCCACAAAATTTTGATTGGCAGAACTCATAAACATAAAATATATATTTTCTAATTTCATCTTTTTTTTTTCTTTTTACATAATCTGGTTTGATGTTTTCCCAAATATTCAAATCACTATATTTTGCTGCTTAATATCAAATACAGCAACTGAGTTATTTTTATGCATCAAACAATTACATTTTCTCATTCATCCAAACTAATCACTGAACATCAATTTCATATTTTCTTCACTAAAATATTACTGTGCTTGATGTCATCAAGTGGAGCGGATCATTTTTTTTTCATTTGTTCACACATTTTTCCAATTTATATATATTTTAAAGATTCTTAGCCTATGTCATTGCATACCAATCTGTTTATTAAAAGTTAAGGTTCACTGTAAACACATATGTTACACCAAAATAAAAACGCTTCAGATAATGTCTTGATATTCAATTCAGTTTCTCACATGACATCTTATGAAGTTAGTAGAAATGTTACAGACTTTTGAATCTCAAACACTTTCAATACTGTGCACTGATATTTTCTTTTTTGCAATATAAGCACATTCCTGATTTTTTTTACAAACGTTAAAAACTTTCACATTGTGTAGCAATATACTGAAACAATTATAAAAATATTTGTTTTTATTTTGAATGATGCAGGGCATCTGAAGAGAGATTTTTCTAACAAAATGAAAGTATAATTTTTAGCAATAGGTATCTAGGAAAAGGCCACTACATATGTTATAAATTCCAAATTTCCACAACCTGGCAAATACTGGTACACGCTAGCAAATTTAGATTTGTAATTACAGAATATGATTCTAATTTTTTCCTTTGCTCTTTATTCTAACACTACACTAAGTTTACTGTTTTATTTCGCTACAGTTGATATTGTGTAGAACAATAAGAAAATCATAGTGAACAATGCATTCAACAAAATTTCACACACATTTCTAGATACCTATATCTAATAAGTTCAAAAGAAAGGACACACTTAGGGAGGTATTTTGGTGGTCAAGTCACTAAATAGAGATTAGCTGGTTTCCCGGCATAGCCCAAGATGTAATAAAGATTGACTGAAATACATGTTCTAGCTGGTTTCTAGGCGTTGCCAGGGATGTAATATAGACACATTATGTTGTATATTACCTGTTCTCTTCTCCCTAAGGTAAAACAATTTCATGTACATGCTGTAAATTACCTACACTAGGGATAAAACATGAACAATACCAGTCCTAGGGTAGATAAAACAAATAATACATAGAGATGAAAGATTCCTCTCCCCTAAGAATAAAACATATATTCAATATCTGCTTTTGTTTTTTCATTGTTTATACGGTCCCGAGCAACGCCGGGTAGCCCTGCTAGTCTATATATATAAAAGCCAAACGTCTGTGTGTATGTATGTATGTTTGTTTGTAACGCTAAAACTTTTGAAAGACGGAACCAAACTTGACAAATTTGGTATCATATCGAAGCCCCATCACCCGGATGACAAATATCGAAATTTCACGTCAAACGGACCACTAGAAGTTGGTCAACTGATCAGTTATCTTCGAGGGGGGGGGACCAAAAAACCTGTCATTATCTATATATATAAAAGACAAATGTTTGTTTGTAACGCTAAAACTTGAGATGAAAGATTCCTCTCCCCTAAGAATAAAACATATGTTCAATATCTGCTTTTGTTTTTCATTGTTTATACAGTCCCGAGCAACGCTGGGTAGCCCTGCTAGTATATATATATATATATATATATGGCAAAATTTGTGTGCACATTTTTTGTATGTCCGGCAAAGGCTTTTTTTCGGGGGGGGGGGGGGTACTATTTCTTAGAAATGTTTATACCGTCTAGATCGTAATATTTAGGATTTGCAAACGCGCGTCGCGTCTAGATTTATTTACATTGACTTTTACAAAATTCTTGCTATTTCAGCCCTTCTCATGTTGGTTCAGCTTTTTCGTATAAAGTGAAACTAAGTTGAAACGACAGCGGTTTCTCGGTTTTCATGCCGGAAACGTTCAAAAAGCAATGAGCTTTTGATCAATGCGGAGAAACCCTTTATATCAGACAATTGCTATTCAATTTGGACATCTGGTTCTTCCCCCCCCCTCCCCAAACATTTTGGGAAAACAAAACCAGCCAAAGTCGGGTAAAACAAACCCAAAAAAAACTGCCTCGCAGTAAAAGTTGACTGCTGGATTTCTATTTGACCTTATTAAATTCAGTTTTTAATCCTTAAATTCAAATATTTTTCCGTTACTCTCCCTTGCTGACCGAGTAGGTAACGTGTCAGTTTTTTTGTTTGTTTTTTTTTTCTTTTTTTTTTTTTTTCACCCTTTTTTTTCCACCTTCGCTTCAAGACTCCTGGTCCGATCTTACCTACCTACCAAAACTTTTTTTATTTTATTATATTTGTCCCCCCTCCCCCCACACACACATACACCTACAAACACCGTGGCAACACTGGGCACCTCCGCAAGTCTATAAGAAAAGCAAAATGTGCGTGCGCGTTTGTGTATGTCCATGAAAGTTTTTTTTTTTTTTTTGCCGGGATTCTCGTATCGGTTAAATTTCGGGAGAAGTTTTTTATACTTCCCAGATCGTAATATCTCAGATTCGCAAACAGACATCGTCTCTATTTTTTTTTTTCTTTTGATAGTTTAAAAAAATTCTCAGCGTCTCGTCATGTCGGCTGTTTGTCTTTTTCATATAAACAATGCAAAACTATTTGAACGCAAAAAATTTCACGAAAAACACTCGTCTAGCCAGAACCACTATCAACAATTTCCCACACTCTTTATCTGTGCCTATATCTAAACGTAGATTCCATGAACAGGGCTTCTTTCTTAAAACTGCTCGCCCGTGGAACTCGAAATTTGAAAGATTATAGTTTAAAGTTAATTTCTCAAAGAAAAAGTGTGTGAAATAAAATATATATGGAATAATTTTATCTCAAATCTGAAAAACCCTAGATTTCACGTAAAAATTCATGACAAAAATCGCGTTTCGTTTACATTTTTCTGGAATTATTTCCAAGTTAAGTATTAAGTTAAAGTCTTAAGATAATGAATTAATACAATAAATGTACTTAACTTTTGCTAAAAAAAGTAATAATTATCCAAAAATGTATCACTGGTTGGAACGAAACTTTATAGTATCAAAAAAAAAAAAAAACTCTGACAGCAAAATTCAAATATGTATGGAAGGACAAATTAGACATAATTTATTTCTTTATTTAACATTATTTCGGCATACCGAGCGACTTTTTTTTTTTTTTTTAGTCGCAGATCCTCCATTCCTTCATTTAAAAATGCATAAAAGTTAATTAAATTCATTAGTTATACTACTGACAATTCATTGAAAAAAAAAGTTAGCACCATTATTAATACAGAATTACACTTGGTTAAGGAAATTTCTAATTATTGAAAAAATTACACACTAAAAAAATACAGACTTACGTTAAAATTTATCATAATGTTTACGTGAAATTTAAAGTTGATAAACACAAACAGGCGGGTAGTTGAAGAAAAGAGGAGGGTGGGCAAAACAGACTGGTTTTCTTTTCAAGTCTGCGCATCCGTACTTACCGACATGGAACGTTCGTATAATTTTTGCCATTTTTTTAATTAAATTTTTCCATGTTTTTCAATTTCATTTTTTTTTTTTTAACTTTATTTTCCAAGATTATATGAACATTATCTTACGTTGATAATTATACGTTATTGCGTGCAATGGAAATATTAGAATCTTACATATAAAGATTACGTTAAAAATGTAAGCGTAAAAAAAAAAAAAGTAGAAATGATTTTTGCAATTAAAATTTTTTGTGTGAAAATATTAAATAAACAATGCTTAATTCAATGATAATATTGGTAGTTCGAGAAATTAAGTTTTCGAGTTATATCCATTTCGTTAATACGGACTTCAGGGTCTTTTTTTCGTAATGTTCCTGTAAAAATTATTTTATTTTATTTTTATTATTACAAATTACGATGCTTTATTTACAAAAAAAAAAAAAAAAAAAAGCAAAAATAAATTCTTGCGTTTTTTATTTACTACTGAAAACCATAACTTTAGTAAAGGTATTTTTTGTTTAAACAAAATAATACATTTTCACTAAAATTTAAATAATAAAAAATAGTTTATTATATTCCGCGATTATTATTTGATAAATACTGAAAATTTCATTAGAATTTGTTAATTTTCTGATTTTTGGTGAATTTTTAAGTAAAGGGAGGGGTCAAAATGTTTATATATTTTGAGCATCGGCATTCATTTTGTCCGTACCTACAAAATACTGTTAGAAACCCACCGAGTGAGTTTCTAACTGTATTTTGTATAATTTTTTTGTTTTAACTCATTTTCCCAAACTTACCGTGTTCAACAGCGAGCATGCCGCCATTTGTCTTTTTCAAATATACCGATAAACACTGCATGATTTTCGAACCGATTAAACGTTTTAAAGGGAATAAAAACACTAAAAACATTTCCAGATAGGTAGAAGGGTAACTTATCTTGTCTTTGGTAACATTTATTTTTTATTTATTTATTTATTTATTCTTTTTTTTTTTACCACGTTTTCAAATCTGTACTTTAACCCCCCCTCCCCAAATTACGAAAAACGATATGGTCGAAAATGAATTATTAATGAAAATAGTTTTCAAAGACAATTAGCAAAACTTAAGTTTTTAGTTCACTCCCGTGCTTCAAACTAGCGCTAATAAGGTTTTAAATTATACAATTTCTTCGGGTCTAATACACGTTATATTAACTATCAATAAATCTATTTTTGAAAAATATATTTAATCTGTTCAGGACAAATTTATACATTGACGTACAATGACGTCGACACAGTGGGTCACGGGTCGTCTATGACATCTATTTTCTTAATAACAGTAAGTGAACCGCTACTTTTGTGTGGCTAAGTTAGTCTTTTCTTTGGTATTCCATCGTCTCCATCTTTCGCAGATTCTTCAATTTCGCTTCTGCATTTTTTCAGCCTCCCCTTCCCTGCCATCATTACCCGGCTCTCTTCATCGCGTTCCCATGGTAACCAGTCCCCCTCCTTCTCGATCAGAAGGGAAGAGGGGGAAAGATTGTCCAAATGTTTGCAAGTCCTCCTCCTCCCTCTCTCTCTGCATATCAACTAGCTGGGGTGAAGAAAGGGAGATACCAGCTGATTTGGGTTTACTGCTATATATATATATATATATATATATATATATATATATATATATATATATATATATATATATGTGTGTGTGTGTGTGATAAATGAATGGGTTTCCCTGTTTCCTTTGAGAAAGATTATGGATTCCTTGATCCAAAGTAGGTCAACTGAGTACTCTTTCTCTTAACAAAAGGTATAGACCATATTACACGCTTATATCATATACCGGGATGATTGTGTGATATATATATATATATATATATATATATATATATTATACTAGCAAAAGTACCCGTCGTTGACTGGGTTCAGAAACAGCCTACAGAAAATGGACTCTGATTTATGAAAGTATGATGGGTTATGAAAAGGAAGGGTTGTAAAGAGATAGCTTCGAATGTGGGGGTATCAAAACCAAAGCAAAATATGAAGAAGTAAAAAAGAAAATAGATAGACCCCATAATTTATTATACCATACCTGTTCCCACTGAAACACTTATCACAATATTCTGTGGATCTATATTAAAAAACCTTGTTAAACTTTGTGACATATTTCCATACTATGGAGGTCAGGCGCTAACGAACACCCCATAATTTTATTGTACCATATTTCTTCAAACTGAAACATAATTATCAAAGTATACTTACGCAGATAGATATGAAAATTCTTTATTAAAGTTTGTGCCTATTTCCATTCTATGGAGGCCAGGCGCGAACGCAGACCCCATATTTTATTATACCATCCCTATTTAAGTTAAAACATACTTATCAAAGTATTATGTACATCTATATCAAAAACACTTGTAAACGTTTTTTTTTTTAATTAAATTTTTTATTTCCATACTTTGTAGACCAGGCGCAAACGCAGACCCCACAATTTAAATGAATCATCATTATGCCAGATTAAACATACCCATTCCTGTGTCTCGATACATCTATTATTATGTGATCAGTTTTCTATAATAGTCAACCATATAGGAGCCTATTCGTGACCAGACACACACACAGACGTTCAGCTTTATATTATATTTATATATATATATATATATATATGTGATTACTTCAGTGAATCACATAAATTAATATATGAAGATATAATTTTATACACTTCAACAGAGCTCAGTACATAACTTACTGTGTATGTATGCATGTGTGTTTATATATATATATATATATATATATATATATATATATATATATATATATATATATATACTAGCAGAAGTACCCGTCATTTACTGGGTTCAAAAACAGCCTACAGAAAATGGACTGTGATTGAAGGTATGATAGGTTATGAAAAGGAGGGGATTGTAAAGAGATAGGTTTTGATACTCAAAAATTTTACCCCAAGCAAAATATGATGAAAGTAAAGATAATTTTTGTGAAAATATATTTTTTATATCAACTTTGTTTCCATTCGTAGCCAAGAGTGACCAACAAAATGATGTTTCCTTACAAAGAGAAAATGTTATATATATAATAATATAAATATACAAGAAATAAATGTTACCATAGTCAATAAAAGTTACTTTTATGCTAGAAAAGTTCATTGGTTTGTATTTTTAAGTAGTTTGTAAAAAAAATTTTTTTTTTAAATTCATGAACCGGTTTTAAAAAAAAAATCAAAATGGCAGCGACTTGGAAATGGAGAGCCCTGCTTTCAATTTGAAGGAGTGGCACCTGAGCATTCTGTGTTAACAATTTAAGAGTTCCGTCAACGTAAGGAATATTTGTAAACATATTTTAATGTTTTCCGTTATTTTGTGCTTGAGGAATATTCGATTATGGCATGTATAACAATTCATTTAAGTACTTATCGCCTCAAATTTCGTTTTAATTTTGGTTCGCTGAAATTATTTCAAGTAAAGAGCATTAAAAACTATTTCAAACCAAAAAAAAAAAAAAACATGAACTGAACTTTTATTGACTATAGTAACATTTATTTCTTGTGTATTTATTTTTTCGGGTAGTCGTTTGTTGGCTTTTCTGCTAAACACTCTTACTAAATAATATCAACGAAACATCGAAAAACAAAGAAACAAAAACAGTTTTGAAAAATAATGGAGCTTTACTTACTTCAGTAAAATAATCCGAAGCAGCAAAATGGGATATTAAAAAAGTAAACACGTAATTACTTTAGCTTTTTAAAGCAAAGAATTGATATGAATAAGAAAATGACGCCCTTTTCAAGCAGAACAGCTTCGTTTCAGTTTTACAGTATTGAACGGTGTAGTATTGCGCTGTCGGATTCATGGTTGTACTATTGTAATGTAAACATGCAGAAAGGGTTGTAATCAACTGAATTCCTTTTAGTACACTGACAGAAAAAAAGCTTAAACAGATATATAAATAAAAATAAAAAGGTTATGTAAATGTTTCTAAAAACATATGTAATCATGTGAGCAGGATTTTTTCCTTCTTTTGACACGATAACAAGTAACGTTCTTATTTTTTATTATTTATCTATTTCTGAAAGAATGCCACGTGCAAGTGAAGAAGGGAAAAAACAGTTACGCAAAATTTGTGTCGAGAATTGTATAAAGTTCCGACTTTTTTTTGGCTTTCACTTTAATAAGAACGTGAATTTATGAGGTGAATTTATTCAACACAATATGATTCAACTCAAAAAAATTAATAAAAGCTAACGTGAATTAAGATTAAAGTTAAGGTGTTATTTTGGACTCTCACCCCTTTTAAAAAATCTTGTTAAACTTTGTGACATATTTGTATTCTATGGAGGTCAGATGCGAACGAGCACCCAATAATTTTATTATACCATATTTCTTCAAACTGAAACATAATTATCAAAGTATACTTACGCAAATAGATATGAAAAATCTTTGTTAAAGTTTGTGCCATATTTCCATGGAGTACAAGCGCGAATGCAGACCCCACAATTTATTATACCATCCCTATTTATGTTGAAACATACTTATCAAAGTATTCTTATGTACATCTATATCAAAAACCCTTGTAAACGTTTTTTTTTTATTTTTATTTTTTTATTTCCATACTTTTCGGGCCAGGTGCGAATGCAGACCCCACAATTTTTATGAACCACCGTTCTGGCAGATCAAACATACCCATTCCTGTGTCTCAATACATCTTCTATCATTATATGTAATCAGTTTTTTAAAATAGTCAACCATATAGGAGCCTATTCGTGACCAGACACACACACATTCAGCTTTATATTATAGATATATATATATATATATATATAATTTGTAGTTATCCACATACAGTACTGTTTCGTTGTATCAAAACTCATCAGTGCAGCTAGACTAGCACCACTCCCAAGCCGATGATTGAACCTAGAACCATCGCGTTGATAGCCAGCAGTTCTACCCATCGACCCACGGAAGCAGCGCCAGTAAATGACCTCAACAAATGCCCAATAGATTTTAATACTAAAAATCGGACTCTTATATTCCTGCATGATTTCTATATGTGCTATTGGGGGGGGTAAAATACGCTTAAATATGATATTTTAATTTGTTCAGATTTCTTATATATTATTATAGTTGTGATTTCAAAAGTAAAAAAAAAAAAAAACTAGAATTGAAACCGGAACTGAAGCATTCAAAGCTGGTGACGTTACCACCGTACCAATGTGACATGAATATGAACTGATTAAAAATAAACTAAGATGAATGTACAAAATGTATAACGATTTTTTTTTTTTTTTTTTTTTTCAATTTTGACCCATTTTTAACCCTTTAAAAATTTAACCAGCTCAATACCCATAAAAGAACGGTTCATAAAATGTATAATTATTTGAGGCTACTAGCGCCGCTCTGTGACTTTTATTTTTGGAGGAGATAGTTTTAAAATATGGAGACAGACACAGACATATAGTCATTTATATATTAGATTTATTCAAAAGTAACCAACATTCAAGAGGTTATCTCATTTGCATATTACATTAACAAAAATCTGTCTTAATAATTAGCTGTAAATTTTTAATGGAAATTAGTGATAGAAGTGTTTTGAGTATTCGTTTTAGAAATGTGATATAAAGTTTGATTTTAATTTGGTTAATTCATCTATATATTAATACGAGAGCATGTGTTATTTATTTTCTGTGTCATGCTGACATACAAATCGTTTAATTGTTATGGACTGCCATTTCTTGTAATAAATAATTTTACTAAGAATTCTTCATAAGTTTTGGTTTCAGTTTCGATTATAGCTGAAGGAACTGAAGTTATATACATTTTTTTCATAAGTTTTGGTTTTTGTTTCAATTCAAGTCGTATGGATATATTTTTTTTTATTTTTGAAATCTCAACTTTGATATATAAAAACTATAGAACATTCACTCTATGATAATATATACAAAGTTTGCAAGAATTAAAATATCATATTTAAGCGTACTTTACGACCGGGCTACGCCAAGCATCCCTGCTAGCTTAGATAAATACTTTTGCAGTTTTAAAAAAATAGTTACAATAATATCAGAGCATCTCCATTTACACTGAACATCTACAGAATGCCAACATCAATATATTGCATATGAATGAGCGGCCTGAGGAATTTTCACAGGTCTCTCTAGTTTTTAATTATTGGTATAACCAAGGTCAGCTGCATTAAAAAAGTAAGTTTTCATTTAACATGAATTATTTCTCTTTAAGCTATGAAATTTTATTTCCTTGTTTAAATATCATAGATGAAGATAACAATGTTTTATGCTTCCAAAAATCCAAAATATGGTCAACTTTGAGGAAAACTGTAGCAACTTAGGGTTTTTGGTGTACATTAAATGTGACTAAATCAATGCGGTTTTTAACTGGCAACACCGGGCATGTAAAGCTAGTGTGATTTTATATATATATATATATATATATATATATATATATATATATATATAAACACTCCCAGACGCACAAAGTATATTTGTGTGAAATTGTTAAAAAATTGGCAGGCTCGTTTCAGAGTTCATAGGGAACAAACTCATGTACAAAGTGCGTTTATAGATAGATATATTTTAATTCATGCAGATTTCGTATTATTTCCAAACCAATACTATCGATTATTGTAATTAATGTATATTAGTATTCTTTACTTTCTTAACTATGTCCATACCCATATATAAACTTTAAAAAATAACGTTTAACCTATAAATCTATATTTGTGCAAGCGTAGAACACCTGCCAAGTGTTTTTTTTTTTTTCAATGTTAACCTTTTAGCAGCTATTTTTACTGACCAAATCCAAATCAAATTTGCTTCACAGGTCCAATTTAACTATATATCATGTTTCAAGTCCAAAGGCCTAAAATTAACAGTAGTTTGGTAGACCGTACTCAAACAGGCAAGGTCACTAATATATCATCATCATCATCATGCAGTCCGTCAGCCTTGACGATGACTAGTCGGTGCCTGAGTGCTTTATTCTTCAGTACAGGACTTTCCATCTTATCTCCTAACTTGCTTGCGCAGTTTAGGTGCAGTATCTGTTGCGCATTAGATAAACACTCTCTGAACCTCCAACACTCATTTCCACTGGAGCGAACCCGCGACGAGTGGCAGCAGAGAAGGCCGCAGCTTCTGGCCGAAAGTAATCTCAGTGAGGTAGACAGTTGCACTATCGTGTCCGCTACTACGCCTTTTCTTTCTGGATAAGGTTCCATAGCCTTTTAAGGAAAACTGCAATGCAGCAGTAGGATTTGAAGTCAGTTCCATCTCTTAACCTTTTGCTGTGATAAGGCCCACAAGGCAGTGGTGTTTTATTTTGAGGTTGGTTCCCCTAGTCTTCGCTCAATCAAGGGCACCCACAAGAGAGTAGGGTAGGGGTTGGTAGCGTGCCAGGGTGTCTACATATTGGTGGGCCATAACGCACTACCTCTGGGGGTCCCCTACTACTTGGAGATCTCCTACAAGTTAAGCCTGGGGCCGCAAGGCAGCTAGTTACTGTGTGTGGCCAACGTGGAGGCACTGTAGGAGTCTTGATGATGGAGAGGCTATGTACTGGCAGGGAAGACTTATACATAGCTGCTCCCTTTTCACCGTGAGGTTAGGCAGCGGTGTTAGCTGGAAGAGAGAAGGCATGCAAGCTCAACACTAACTTATACCTAACACACTAGATGCATCACATCCACCTGCCGGATTAAGAATCCAAACACACACATAATAAATAAATAAATATATATATATATATGTATATATATATATATATATATATATATATATATATATATATAATAATTACACTAGGACATTTTGTGTTCGTATGTACGTTATCACCTTTCACACATATTTTATAAAATGAGGTCGTCTGATCAGCAAAGATGGTAATTGATAATTAATTTTACATTACTATGTAAAAAGATTCTAATATTTAACTTTTTCAAATGAATTGTTCCAAAATCGAATTGTCGCTGCATCAATTAAAGCAATACAATGTTAAATGTGTTTTTGTTTTTTAAGTGACACTCGTATAATGGATTTGGGGGGGCGGGGTATATATTTTACATAGAAGGCACCACTTATCAAGATCTCTCAACAGTCCCCCCCGCCCTCTGTGGCACGGGGGACAAGATCAAAGTGTAGTATCTGTTCCGGCAGATGCTGCAAGCAAAGACTAGCTATGACTAGCAAAGACCATATGTGGGGATAACCCCACATATCTGAACTTGGTCAATGTAGGGATCACCCTACAGACCACAGTTACTATCCGGCTCCCATTTCCCACCTCTCGGGAGCTGGATCCCCCTTTCCCTCCCCCCTCCCTCTCTCCACATTAAAAAACGGCCTTGTGCCTAATTTGCTCAGTGGGGAAGCAAATAAACCAACACTTATCAAGATTTCTCAAGGGTAAGGGTTATTAAGTGCACAGTAGTCAATGGGATAATATCATAGTTATCATTAGTAGCGGAAATTTTGTAAATTGGATTACTTAAGGGGACGGTTCATCAAGAATTTGTTTACGTTGGACTCGAAGACTACCAAATTGCAATCAGCTAGAAAATGGTCGAACGAAGAAGTTCCACAGGTATGCAGTTCTAAGAAAGAAGCTTTGTTCATGGAATCTACGTTTAGGTTTAGGCACAGATAAAGAGGGAGGGGATTATTGGCAGTGTTTTCAGATAGACGAGTGTTTTTTGTGAAAGTTTGGCGAGGAGGAACCATAGATTGGAGCTCAGACGAACATTCGCTATGAAAATAACAATAAAGCAGAGACAGGCTCGCAACGTCTCTTCTGTGGGAAAGAGGTTGCAGGGAAGAGAAAAAGGTATTCCCCATTAGGCCACGGTCTATTTTGAACTTTGTCAAATCAGGATAAGATCTTTCTAGCAGCTCCTGCCAAGATATGGCAACAGTACTCCTTCCTTGGATGTACTTGGCTTTTATACAGGTAGAGAATTGTATTAGTAGTGACATATTTAACTGACAATTATTTTTACATTCAGAAGATGGAATATTGTTTTAAAAAATTAAATTGTTACAATTTTAAATAAATAAAATGTCTATTTAGCTGGTTTTGACTTATATTCTGTAAAAAATAAATAAATAAATAAAAAAATTTAAAAAAAATTTTTTTTGTAAGTCATTAAAAAAACTAAAATTTTATTTTTAAACAATTTTAGGATCGAAATTGGGATTTTAGAACAGAACTGATAATTGTATCCAGGGGGAAATGTTGAAATCGTCTCGTCACTAATTTATTCTTGGAGTTGTACACTAACTCTGTCATACACCTCCACTGAACTTATCTATTTTCTGTAAAGTTCTCCACCTCGCCACACTCCATCGAGTACACCTCAATCTAATATGGTCGCTGTCTCAATATATTAATTTTTAACCGGAAATCCTAGTTTTCCCATGTTTTTCTCAGTAATTCACAGCTGGTCACTCAAACTGGTTATATCCATTTTTCTCAGCTTATTGCTATCCAGACACTCGGAAAGTAATTGTTAGGACGCTATCCCATTTAGGGAGTTCAATAAATTAACCAGATTTTCAATTGTCACTCACTTATCTTAATTCCTCTTTTTGTGAGAATTATTTCCTAACTTGGCATTTCTCCGGAATCTTGGCAGTCCGACAGTTCAGGGTGGGCCAAAAGTCACTGACTCATTTTAATTTTAAATAACTTTTTTATTGTAACAGTTATATGCATGAAATTATAGTATCATAAAATAAAGGCGATAAACTTTATTTCACTTTAGTAAGTTTGAGAAACTTGTATTGTTAAATGTGAAAAATAACTGCAAACGCCTTCCATTTTCTGCTTCACAAATTTGAGCTCTTTTGATTACCTCTGCCATAACCTTTTCCAAAGTTTCTGGCTTTATTTCTCTAGTGATGTTTTCCTTTAGCTCTATTAAAGATTGGGACTTGTTGACAAAAACCTTTTCCTTTGGATATCTCTCACATTGAAATGTCTTCGACAGGCTCTTTGGGTTTGTAATTATTGAGCCTTGATTTTGATAGTAAAATTGTACAATTTTTGTTCGTTGGACGATACTGAATTTTTCCATAATTAATTTTCAGGATCTGAAAAAAAAAAAAAAAAAAAAAAAAAATGAAGAAATTAAAAGTACTTAGAAATAAACCATAGAAAGATGTCGTGTAATCCAAAATACAAACATTAAAAGAAAACGGACCAACTGATCTCCCACAACGTGTTTCATACCAGCTAACAAGTATATCTCTTGCATCATTTTGGCACAGGGGGTTAGAGGATTGGGGGGGGGTCTTGCTGGTTTGAGGAGTGTTCTTTTATCAGAATGAGACATGGTTCAGTTGAATCCTAGGAGGTATTATCTCTTTCAAAAGGAGGTCGATCTCGTTTTTTTTTTTTTTTTTTTTTTTTTTTTTTTTTTCCTCACTAGTGCCGTTTTGGGATAGCTGATTTCCCCAACTATCCAGGCCATATTGTATTGTGCTAGTGTGGGAAGCAAGTAAGACCAAATATGATGTTAAAATTTTTTGTATGTGTCTGTGAATTTCTAAGACTTTGTCAGGTGGTCTGTCACACGTAAGTTTAAAATGTCGTGCTCAAGTTTGAAATGGCATTTTTGTTGGTCAGTGGTGCTCAAGTTTAAAATGGCATCTTGTTCGTTTCATACAAATTCCTGTTTCTGATTTTGGTTGAAGAATAAATTATTCTAAAGCGATTTATTTTTTTTTATTATTTATTTTTTTTTATTTGGTTGAGCCAACTGAAGTACTGATTCATAATTTGATTGGAGGAGCGAAGGAGGGGGGGGGTCAATCTACTGACTTTTCTCCTGTGATGCTACTGCAACAGACCAATGATTTTGGTCTTGGAATGCGGTCTTTTCATTGATCCAGTTCGGTGCTTTTTCATTGCAGGATTTTTGGCGCCATTCAATTTTAGGGTGGATGGTGATGGCTCAATTAGAAATGTAGAAGGGAAGGGTCGGCGCCGCTTGCTTACTTGTTTATAGCGTTGGTGGGGTTAGGGTGCAGTCCAATTTGTATTTTTATATAAACTTGTAGTAGGAATAACCAGTGCATATATCGTCTTTTTTTTTTTTTTTGTCTTTTTCTCCCTCCCTTTGTCCTTTTCTCCCTCCCTTTGTCTTTTTCTCCTTCCCTTTGTCTTTTTCTCCTTCCCTTTGTCTTTTTCTCCTTCCCTTTGTCTTTTTCTCCTTCCCTTTGTCTTTTTCTCCTTCCCTTTGTCTTTTTCTCCTTCCCTTTGTCTTTTTCTCCTTCCCTTTGTCTTTTTCTCCTTCCCTTTGTCTCCCTCCCTTTCTCTTTTTCTCCCTCCCTTTCTCTTTTTCTCCCTCCCTTTCTCTTTTTCTCCCTCCCTTTCTCTTTTTCTCCCTCACTTTCTCTTTTTCTCCCTCCCTTTCTCTTCTCCCTCCCTTTCTCTTTTTCTCCCTCCCTTTCTCTTTTTCTCCCTCCTTTTCTCTTTTTCTCCCTCACTTTCTCTATTTCTCCCTCACTTTCTCTATTTCTCCCTCACTTTCTCTATTTCTCCCTCACTTTCTCTTTTTCTCCCTCACTTTCTCTTTTTCTCCCTCACTTTCTCTTTTTCTCCCTCACTTTCTCTTTTTCTCCCTCACTTTCTCTTTTTCTCCCTCACTTTCTCTATTTCTCCCTCACTTTCTCTATTTCTCCCTCACTTTCTCTATTTCTCCCTCACTTTCTCTATTTGTCTTTAACATTCACATTGAGAGATTGCAATAATTTTTTTTTTTTTTTTTAAGATTGACATTATGGAGTTAAAATCTATTTACTATTTATGCATAAAATATAGAGAGACGGATAAACAAAGGTGTGTGTGTATTAGTAGGCTACCCAACGTTGCCTGGTCATAAAATATGCTTAACTATATTTTAATTTACAGATTTTGTATTTATAATAAAAATTTTAAAAATGTCTCTATAATAATAGTGTACCTAATATAGTCGTGATTTCAAAAATGAAAAAAAAAAAAAAAAAAAAAAATATCTGGCTCTCTAGCGTTATTTGCTACGATCTGAACTAAGGACAGGTGGATATCAAAACTTTATAAATAAACGCAATTGAACGTATAAATATATATTTTTGCATTTGCAGAGGACCACTTTAAGTCAACTTACACTTGCCAGGTTCCAATTTTGCGGTTTGGACGTATTAGTTTTTTTTACAGGCTAAAAACCTAATCGAATTTGTTCCACTGGTCCGAATCCCCTATATATCAAGTTTCAAATCTGTAGAATTATGAATAGTTTGGTAGAGACCGTTCCGTTCACACACACATAAGTTACTGTTGTATATAATATACATGTGTGTGTGCGCGCACGTATTTGTGTGAACATCTCTCTCCCTCTCTCTCTCACACAATGTTAAATAGATTTTAACTCAAAAGGGTCCATAATGTGAAAATCTTAATATAAAAAAAAATACATAAAATAAAGAATTGCTTGCCGCTTAATTTCAGAGGCTTTATTCCTGAAAAATAAAAAATTAAAAAAAAAACTGATTATCACTAACCCTAAGTTTGGAGGGGGGGGTGCTTGCAATTCGGACTTATAGTTAGTAATAGGAATTTTTTTTTATTTATTTATTTTTTTTTTTTTTTAACTTTGCAGAAAATAAGTCTCCTCCCTCACCAGTTAAGTGACAGCAGTCATTTGTATTTCTTTCTTTTTTTTTGGGGGGGGGGGTAATTTCATTGATTTCTATGACAAAAGTATTGGAGGGTGGAACATTTGTTGATCCTCATTCAATCCCGAATAAATATATATATATATATATATTGTGGAAAGTACTGGAAGATGGTAGCTTGTATCTTTTAACGAATGTATTGCAACCTTATTATTTAATGAGTTTTCTAAACTGTATTTTTTTCTTTTTCTTGCTTTTCAGTTTGTGAACCCCGAACAGATTGGCTATGTTGGGTTTGCTAATCTCCCCAATCAAGTGCACAGAAAATCCGTCAAGAAAGGATTTGAATTTACTCTTCTTGTTGTTGGTAAGTTTCACGTTCCAACATTTTCTCCCTTGCAACAAATGCTCCAAATACATACATTTATATTTGGATTTATCCATACGGTAGTAGTAGTAGTAGTAGTTGTAGTAGTTATTACTACCACTACTAATGAAACACTGTAGAAATTCCATACTGCCTTTAAACAATTTTTATAATTTACTGTCAATAAGATTCCTTGCCAAATAATGTCTCTCAGGGTCAATACTATAAAGAAAAAAAAATGACTTGGAAAAAATTAGAACACCAAATGTTATTTTATTTATTTTTTGTTAAATGAATAAACTAATTTAAAAAAAAAAAAAAAAAAAAAAAGTAAATAATGGGCAATCAACAATTCCCCCCACTATCCAACAATCATGAGGTCGTTTGCTCAGCAACCGAGAAGGCTAACATGCTTGCCAGTCGGTTTGCTTCCAACTCCACACTGAACTTTACTAACTACCCTCTCCCTGACTTTCCTTTGCGGACAGACACCACACTAGACAATCTGAAAATCACCCCTTCTCAGGTGCATGCTATCATAAAAAATCTTGACACTTCAAAGCATGTGGACCAGATCTCATCCCGGCTGTGCTATTAAAAAAGTGCTCTGCCAAAGTAGCTCCAGTTCTCTCCTAACTTTACAATAAATGCCTTAATGAATCTTGCTTTCCTGCCTGCTGGAAAACTGCTTCTGTGGTACCAGTTCTCAAAAATTCTGGCAAAAGAACCGACCCAGTAAATTATCGCCCCATTAGCCTCCTTCCACTTTTCGCCAAAATATTTGAGTCCATAATTAACCAAGCTCTAGTCCATCACCTTACAGATGCTAAACTTCTGACCGACCAACAATATGGATTTAGGCAAGCCCGTTCCACAGCAGACATCCTAACTGTAATCTCTGAACGTATATACCATTCACTGGACAAAGCAGGGGAGGGTAGATCAGTAGCTCTAGATATATCTAAGTCTTTTGACAGGGTATGGCAGGAAGGTCTTCTCAGGAAAATCAGATCAAGCGGTATCACTGGAAGAATACTTAACATAATTAAATCCTTCTTAGATAAGAGAAAAATCCAGGTTGTCCTTGACGGTCGTACATCTAAACAATATGATATAAATGTGGGAGTGCCTCAAGGGTCTACCCTTGAACCTCGATTATTCCTATTATTCATAAATGATCTCCCTGACAAAATTGTCTGTGAGATGGGTATATATGCTGATGACCCCACGCTCTATAACAGACACGACAGGAAAACAAATGAACACATCTAAAGAAATGGCAGAAACAGTAGAGGATGCCCACCAATCTGTAGTAGAATGGGGACAAAAATGGATGATCACATTCAATGCTGCCAAGAGTAAACTTGTTTCCTTCAATAATTACAAGAAACCTTCTCTACCACCAATAGCAATGGCCAAAGACTATTTATCTGAAAGTACATCTTTTAAACTCCTCGGCCTAACATTTGCAGGAAACATGATTTGGAACAATTACATTGAGAGCATTGCCAGGACTGCTGCGAAGAAGGTAGGTTCTCTCTACCATGCTAGAAAGCTACTAACGCCTGAAAGTATTCTGTACCTCTATAAGGCCACCATTCGCCATGTATGGAGTATTGTTGTCATATTTGGGCTGGTTCATCTGCTACTAGTCTCTCGCTCCTAGACAAGGTTCAAAAGAGTCGCCAACCTGATAGGTCTTGAACTGTCATCTAAGCTTCAGCCTCTGTCCCATCGACGAAATGTAGCATCTCTCTGCCTGTTCTACAAGTACTTTAACAGTGAATGTTTTGACGAACTGCAAGCACTTGTACCCCCTCAACTAAATACCCCCGACAAACCTGACAAGCAGCTAAATCCCACCCCTTCACAGTAGAGATCCCTAGATGTAAGAGAATCTTCTACTCCAGTAGTTTGTTTCCCAGAACCGCTAGACTTTAGAATTCCCTTCCAGGTTCCTGCTTTTCCAACTGTACTGACATGCAGAAGTTCAAGTGTAACGTGAACCGACATCTTGCTGCCAAACTCCCTACTTAGTACTCCTGTAGCTTATGTCCCTGATAGTAGACCCCTACATCAAAGTGGCAATGTGCCTTGTTTGAGATGAAAATGTAGTAATTAAAAAAAATTTTTTTTTAATTTTTTCTTAGACTTTTAATGGCATACATCTTTGTCAAATGTTTGTTTTTTTTTTTTTTCTCTAAATTTTGCTGGCAGTATTAACTGAAGAGAGTTAAATATATGTCCAACCTTTTTGACGGTTGTGAGGTCTGAATCCAATGTGGTTAGTATGATTTTGAATAGGGCAGGGGTCTCCAAACCTGTGGAGGTTTTGTGGAAAACACAATATTTTTGAAAAAAATTTTTAAAATGGAAGTATGTGAAAATAGTGTGATGGTTTGTCTTTTTATTCAGAAAATGATAAAAAGAATGAGATTTTGGAGAACCAGTTTCAAAAAATCAAAATTAATGAATAAAACACGATCGGGTCATATATATTTTTTTTATTTTGGCCCACGTAACTCTAAAAATCTAGCAATATGCCCCGTCCCCTAATCCACACACACACACACACACACACTGTTCAGAAACTTTGGAAATCCCTGGAATAGGGTTTTGGTCACTTTTAAATTGAAATCCATGTTTAATTTCAGAATTCCCGATGGGTAGCTAATCTGTATAAATCTTAGTGATGAGTTTTCGGTGGGTAGCTGGACTTAAAAATTTTGAAGGCAAAGAACAAAGATCTTTTTGTGGACACGATAAATGTGTGGGAATTCTAAATGATCCAATTTTTTATGGAGCGATTGCGGTTGGTTGCTAGCAGAATGTGGCTCCATTTGATTGGTCAGTGTCTACAAGTAGAATCTTTCAATTTTTTTAATCCTGCCCCTTTTTTTTGTATAATAAATATTGCAATTTTTTTTCCTGTCTTGCTAACTCTAATTAAATTTAAAAAAAATATTGCAACACTAACATCATTGAAAACATTATTTTGTAAAGTTATTTGAAAAATTTAGAATATCAAGAAGGAAAAAAAAAAAAATTGCCACCAAAAGTTTCAGGAAAAAAATTAATAATTTAGAGATGATTTTGTTCATTTAATAAAACCAATTTTATATTTGGTTTCTGAATTTTTGAGATGAGGATTGGTTATTCATATTATTCGGATTTTTTACAACGTTTCAGTCGATGTAACCTCCGACCTTCAGATGTATCTTGTTGAGCAGATTAAATAACTTTCTATTTGACAATTTAAATGCTTCGAAGTTTCTTGCAAATCTCGAAGCGGTATAATACATTCTATGTTTTACAACATGTATTTTTTTTTTTTTTTACTTAGGGTGGGGGGCCACAGCTTATTAATTCCCAGAGGCCACTTTGAGGGTTAATAAGTTTTAGACAACCTGATCCGTAAAGGTGGAACTTTGGTAAGGTTAGATTATTTAAGAGGACGGCTCAACAGGAACTTATTTAGATTATATTTGAAAATGACCATGCTATATAGTCAGCTGGGAAGCAGCCACATGGTATTGTTCCATAGATTGTAGGAAAGAAACTCTGCTTATGGAATTTTCATTTAGTCTTGGGCTCAAATTGAGAGTGAGGAAAGTTGTTGATGGTTGTTTCAGCTAGGGGAGTATCTTTTGCAAACATTTTGCAGAGAGGGACCATAGATTGAAGCTCAGTCGAATACTTGCCATAAAAATAATGATAGAACAGACACACTTGCAACATCTCTTCTGCAAGAAAGAGGTAGTAGAGACGATAAGGTCCTTACCCACTAGATTTCTAAGATGGTTTTGTACCCTGTCAAAGTAGGAAAGGACGCTTTTAGGAGCTTCATCCCCCCCCCTACATTAAAATCCAACCTTATGTCTAACTCTACCCTCGTGAGGAGGCAAATAAATAGGAACTGTGACCTCCCCCTCCCCGGGCCATTACAGGGGTAAAATTTCCTTCAAATTGTTCATATGCCTTGGATTTAAAAAAAATTTTGCATAAACATTAGTCATGGTAAAAGTAAATTTTTCACTCGTGGAGGGGGGGGGTCCTGCATGCTCATGCATGCTGCATTAAATTATAAAATATGGTATCTACCGAATCAACATGTTACAGTAATGAACATATCCAAAAACGATAGATAGAAAATTAATCATAAGGCAAAATAGTTTCGGAAGAAATTAGCAATATTAGCTTTAAAGAGCGCTTACATTAGCAGGGGAGGTAATTCATTTTTTGAAAATTATCAAAAATTTAGCAATGGCTGAAATAAATTGTTTCATTGAATAATGGCATATGGGGTTGATGTAATATTCCAGAAATATTCAATTATGACATCACAATTAGGTAGATAACATTGTTTATTGTCGAAATTGACAAAAAAAGTAAAGTTATTTTTATTTATTTTTTTTTTAAATAAAAACTCAATTTTTCGGCTGCTGGATTTCGCTGCAATAACAAAGAAGTACCAATTATTTTTAGCAACAATATTAAAGCAGAAATATTTGGCAGCTTGTGGAAAAAGGCGTGTACTGTCTGCCCCCCCCCCTTCCCCGTCAACCCTGAACTTCACGTTACACACCTGGGGGAACTTCTTATTCAAAAATCCATTCATCCTGAAACAGCTGGAATTTTTTTTTTTTTTTTTTTTGGTATGTCTCTGGCACATTGCCCATAAAGTGTTACTTAAGACAAAATGTACCAGGTTTTTAATTCTGCATTAGTGCTGATTTTTTTTTTTTTTTTTTTTTAGCTTCAGAGGTAGGCATGCCAGGTAGAGGATTTCCTCACCCTTAAATTGCGTCCTGTGGAAGAGATATTTCATCGTGCTGAGATGATAGCAGGACTATCTTTGGCTAATTATATGAAAGCGGAAATCATTAGAACTAGCGGGACCTATGAAAATTCCACAGGGAACTCATTCATATGTAATATATTGATGTTGACATTCTGAAGATGTTTAGTGTAAATGGAGACATTCTGATAACATTTTTGCTCTTTTGTTAAAACTGCAAAAGTATTTATCCAAAATAGTATTGACGCCCGGTGTAGCCCAGTCGCTTAAATATATTTTAATTCTTGCAGATTTCATATATATTATTATAAGGTAATATTCTATCGATTTTTATATATTTTAAAGTTACGATTTTAAAAAAAAATATATATATATATCCATATAACTTGGGTGCATCAGCTTAAACCAAAACTTATGAAAAAAATATATGTATATATAATTTGAGCTCTTTCAGCTATAATCGAAATTAAAACCAAAACTTATGAAGAATTCTTTGTAAAATTATTTATGGAGAAATGGAAGTCCATAACAATTAAATGACGGTCACTCTGATGTAAGCGTGACACACAAAATAACACATGCTATCCTATTATTTAGAGATTACAAAATCTTTGTTAGAATTTAAGTGGCACTAAAATATCCAAATATATTTAACATGCTGGAAAACCACCTCTGTGGTACCAGTCTTCAAGAATTCTGGTGAAAGAACTGACCCACTAAATTATCGCCCCATTAGCCTCCTCCCGCTTTTCGCCAAAATATTTGAGTCCTTAGTTAATCAAGCCCTAGTCCTGCACCTAACAGCTGCTAAACTCCTGACTGACAAGCAATATGGATTCAGGCAAGCCCGTTCAACAGCAGATATCTTAACTGTAGTTTCTGAACGTATATACCGTTCATTGGATAAAACAGGGGAGGGTAGAGCGGTGGCCCTTGATATATCTAAGGCTTTTGACAGGGTATGGCACGATGGTCTTCTAAGGAAAATTAGATCATATGGAATCACTGGAAGAATTCATAATGTAATTAAATCCTTCTTAAGTAATAGAAAAATCAAAGTTGTCCTCGACGGACATACATCCAAACAATATGACATAAATGCGGGAGTACCTCAGGGGTCTATCCTTGGACCTCTATTATTCCTGATATTCATAAACGACCTCCCTGATAATATTGTTTCGGAGATGGGTATATTTGCCGATGACACCACTCTCTATAACAGATATGAGGGGAAAACAAATGAACACATATCCAAGGAAATGGCAGAAACACTAGAGGATGACCTCCAATCCGTAGTCGAATGGGGACAAAAATGGTTGGTCACATTCAATGCTGCTAAGACTAAGCTTGTTTCCTTCAATAACTACAAGAAACCTTCTCTACCACCAATAGCAATGGCCAAGAACACATTGCCTGAAAGTACTTCTTTTAAACTCCTCGGCCTAACGTTTACAGGGAATATGAACTGGAATAGATACATTGAGAGCATTGCCAAGGCTGCTGCAAGGAAGGTTGGCTCCCTCTACCGTGCTAGAAAACTACTTACGCCTGCCAGTATCCTATACCTCTATAAGGCAACCATCCGCCCATGTATGGAGTACTGTTGTCACATCTGGGCTGGTGCATCTGCTGCTTGTCTCTCGCTCCTGGACAGGGTTCAAAAAAGAGTCGCCAACCTGATAGGTCCTGAACTGTTATCTAGGCTTCAACCTCTGTCCCATCGACGAGATGTTGCATCCCTCTGCCTGTTCTACAAATACTTTAATGGTGAATGCTCTGACGAACTGCAAACACTTGTACCTCCCCGACGTAACTACCCCCGACAAACCCGACAAGCTACTAAGTCTCATCCCTTTACAGTAGAGATCCCTAGCTGCAAGAAAGCCTTTTACTCCAATAGTTTCTTCCCCAGAACTGCGGGTCTTTGGAACTCCCTTCCGGGATTCTGCTTTCCCAACTGCAATGATATGCAGAAGTTCAAGTGTAATGTTAACAAACATCTTTCTACTCTTCTCCCTTCATAATGACCCCGCTAATTAATTCCCTAATAGTAGCCCCCTGCTTCAAAGTGGCACTGTGCCTTGTTTGGGGTGAAAATTGAATAAAAAAAAAATAAAAATAAAAAAATGAACCTCGAATTTACTAGCAGAGATTCCTAGGAAGATGAATTATTAGTGTACAACCAAATTTTGAATAAATCTATTTAAATAATTTAGCCGTTAAAAAAGAAAAATAAATTAGCTGTTTTCTGTGAAAAAGAAATCTTTTTTTAAAAATTTATTTTTATTCCCCCCCCCCCAGGCATATTTCCACTGAGACGTTGGTGGAGGTGGCTGCTACATGGGAACTTGGTCAGCATTATATTTATTTGTTCACATTACATTTAAATTTCTGCATGTTGGTGCAGTCGAGGAAGCAGGTTATGAATTCTAAAGACAACCAGTCCGTAGAAAAAAAAGCAATTTGAGTAGATAATTTTTCTGCATCTACGAACCTTTACAGTAAATGGGGGGAATTTTGCAACTAATCAAGTGGGTCGGAAGTGTTTTCATAGAATGTGTGTGTATGGGGGGGGGAATACAAGTGCAGTAAGTTTGTTAGAACACATTCTGTTGAATTACTTGAAAAACGAGTACAGGGATACAACACTGGTAATGCGACAGGAATTGGCAAACAGCATTGCCTGGTTGTAAAAATATGCTTAACATGATATTTTGATTAATGCTGATTTTGTATTTATTATAAAGCCAATTCTCTATTATTATATTGTACCCAATATATAGTTATGATTTTAAAAAGTTAAAATTAAAAAAAAAAAAATGACTCTCAGGCCACCACCGAGAATCGAAACCAAAACGTTTAGCTTACGATTTACTTTTTCCTTTGAAGTTAATGCCTGAGCTATTAAGACATGTTTGCTGCAATACTAAAAATTAAAACATGAACCAATAGCTATTACGTTACTCATGCATATTCGCAAAGCTGTTGTTCGACCTTCATCTGGTAAATTCCATTTTTTTTTTAATTTTCACACTTTTACATTAATTTCTTTCTCCAGGTAAAACCCAAATATAAAGTTTTGCATGGGTTCGAATATATATTCAAATATAGATTAAGTTTTATGCCGTGTAGACCAAAAACTGACAGGAGTTTTTAAACAAATATATATATATATATATATATATATAGTGATCTGTGCTTACTATAACCTTTTATGCCAGTATAAATCATGTATAATATCTGCATGAATATAATTACACGTAATAGTTAATAGATGATCATTCCATAAGAACACTGAAAAAACTAATGGGGAATTAAAATGAACGTTTAAAAGAATATGCAAATTAGATCTTCTGCAGATGAATATGATCTTTTTAAAACTACTTCATGAAATAAAGAGATAAATGGAAATGACTTTTCCTTTTAAGTTTTTTGGTTTATTATATCATTTAAGCGGGTGTTTGGAGGTGTATGTTGAGCAAAAGAAAATAAAAAGCGGTCAATTTTTTTAAAACTTTAATCCCTATTATGACCCCTTAACATTTAATGTTTTGGACTCAAATCAAGTTAAGTTAGATCCATGTCCAAGAAACCTATATCTAAAATTTCAAGTGTTTAAACCGTTTGGTAGAGTTCTCAAAGGTGGAATCGTTGAATTTTGACCCCTTAACAGCCAAATTTCTGGCCAAAAACCGATTACAAAGAGTTTCCCAAATCTCAATACTCTGTATATCAAATTTCTAATCTGTGGATGAAAAATTGACAGCTATTGCATAGGGAAATGCACACACACATTCACTTTTATAGATGTATAGATTGTTTATGGATCAGATTTTGTTTTAGAAAAGTTTGTAGAAGGCCTTGAAAAAAAATTTGAAAGGCTTTTAAAAGTCCTTGAAAATATGCAAGTACCCTGATAAAACACTTACCATGCACCTCTCCATGTCTGGTGTATATCGTGATTGTTATCTGGCAAATATCATATCTTTATCTCTTGTGTTGATCTGATAGTTATCAGTGGGGGTGGGATCTATAGTGAGGAGATTATAGTGCTGCTGCCACCATCACCAGTAGGAATCTCTTGAAAGTGATGTTTCACAGGCAGCCAATCATTTCAATCCACCATTTTTTATTTATTTATCCCCCCCCCCCCAAAAAAAAAGCTGAGAATTCTAGTTTCTTTGGGATTTCATTTTTCTTTGTTTTTCCCTGGAATTTTTTTGTCTAGATAAAAACAAAAAAATACAAAAATTAAAAAAAAAATGTGAAAAGCAAAGTCTATCCCGAATTCTAAAACTGGTTAAGATTTCTATATATTATTTAATTGGAATTGAGATGAGTTTTCTTTATTAATTTATTTATTGCTGACTATTATCCTCATCTTTTTTAGTTGTTTTTTCACAGGCCCTTGGCATAGGGGATAGAAACGTTGAATCTCTACGGTTCCAGATGAGAATTGTCTGAAGATGGCGGTTTCAATCCTACTAAGCTTATCATATAAATCAATCCTACCCAAAGCCAGCCAGAGGCTTACTTGGCCAAATCGGGGTGAGACAACAACAACTATGGATGGCAGTAATTGCTGAGAATGCAGTTAGGAGATTCGGAGTTCCTATCCCGTTTTGATTACCACCTGACGAAGACCAGAGGAATAGTTGGGTGAAACGTCGTGAAACAACTAATAATAAAGATGAGGATAACAGTCCGCAATGAATAAATTTAATGGTTAAGATTTGTCCTAATTTTTAAAAAATTTTTTTTATTTTTGTAAACAATTTTGCTATTTATAATTTTTAAAAGATGTGTTTGTAAAGTTCCATTCATTTGTTATGTAAGAAATACTGGACCATTTTTGTGCTGACATCGTGATATTTAAGTGAGTTTTGATTCATCACTTCTGTCAAGTTTTGAGGTATTATGTCGAACAAAGATGGTGGCAGTAAATCAAATCGGCGAAGAATCAATGCAGTCACGATTTTGAATGTTGAGTAATTCCTAGTAACAAAGATGACGGCAAAGAATCAATGCAGTTACGATTCAGTTGTTTCGAGACAGAGGCTGACGGCGAACTGATTGAATCCAAACTTCAACATTTTTTTATAATAACTTTTGAAGTTTCTGGTTGGTTGATTGTTATAACTGTGGTTATAAAAAGGATCGTTGAATTCATTGGAGTCATACCCTCATTAAGAGTCAAAATCATTTTAACAACTTCCTTTAAAAATGCTGCAATTTTGCTGCATTTCAAGTAGTACATTTGATTACAAAAAAAATATCTCAACCGATTTCGATTTAAGCGGGAGATCTGACTTTTTCACTCAGAATCCACCTATCTCTGCTTTGTGTGTGTGTGCGTCTCTTATATCTCTACACATATTAGCTGCATGTACCCGGCCTTGCCCGGTTAAGTAGTATGCGACTCATCCCTCCACCCAGCAATATGTTTTAAGATACACCAAATATCCTAACTTCTTATGCAAAGTGACCACATGTTGGATTTAGGAAAACATAAAACACATCCATCTTGGTTTATGAAAATCAAACGTGAAGTAACTTTCATAGCTTAAAAGGGAAATAACTTCTATAGCTTAAATAAATAAACTTCCGGTTTTA
Organism: Euprymna scolopes; assembly: GCF_053919585.1. Classification (NCBI taxonomy): domain Eukaryota; kingdom Metazoa; phylum Mollusca; class Cephalopoda; order Sepiida; family Sepiolidae; genus Euprymna; species Euprymna scolopes. The sequence goes on along the minus strand of NC_136518.1, from coordinate 12,404,696 downwards.
AATGCAACTGTTGTCAGCTATTAATAATTGAAAATAAATCAACTTCAACAATTAAAAAGGTTTTATTGCAACAAATAACATCGAGTTAATAAAATAGGATTTGTTTAATGTAATATGCAAATGAGTTTACTCATTGAATGTAGACTTCTTTTGAATAAATAGTATATATAGGAATCGTACCGGACGGTCCACAGAATCTTATACTTTTATAAAGTTGAGTTTTCTATCGCACTGACATTGATATTAAATGCTTACATTTTCTAATTAAAAAAATTATTAGACCTGAATATACTCCGTTATGGATATGTGAACGATTTTATAAAGGTTAATTTGCATATTCCTTTGAAAACCGAATTTTCATTCATTTTTTTTTTTTTTTATGACTTCTTGGATGTTTGGTTTCTTTTTTTTTTTTTTTTTTTTTTTTACATGGGGATCACCACTTAAGGCCTGGAGGCCACTCGAGGATAAAGATTATTGAATGTATAATAGCCAATGGGATAATATTATAGTAATCGTTAGTAATGAAAATTTGGTAAATTGGATTACTTAAAGGGACAGATCATCAAGAATTTGTTTATGTTGGACTTGAAGACAACCAAATTCTAGTCAGCTGGGAAACAGGCAAACGGAAGAAAGTTCCACAGTCGCGCAGTTCTAAGAAAGAGGCTTTGTTTATGGAATCTACATTTTTGGTTTAGGCACAGATAAAGAGTGGGGAAAATTATTGACAGTGGTTTCAGCTAGAGGAGTGTTTTTCGTGAAAGATTATGCTCGCTTCTATTTATGCATATTTTCAACATTGTGCATAATTGTAGCATTTAGGAAAATGTCACTTATATATGTCAGAAATGTTATATATATATATAATGATATTGTTAGTGTGCGTGCGGAACAGTCTCTACTGCAGCTAATTTTACCAGCTAAAGACCAAATCGAATTTCATCCACAGATCCAAATCCATTATATATATCAAGTGTTTAGTCTATAGAAAAAAAAAAATAGGCAGGAGTTTCTTAGAGACCATTCCTCAGACAGAAAATGTCACTTTATATATATACATGAGAATGTGTATGTGAGAATTACTCTCAACCTATATACTCAACAAATTTTTGATTCACAGACTTGAAATTTGGTATATAGGGTATTCTGACATGTAGAAAACTTTTTAATCTGTTTTCATCCAGAAAAAAGGGCTGCTAAGGGGTCAAAATTGAAAAATTGGTACCGAGGCGGGAGTCATCGGATTTTTATCTTTTTGTCAACTGTCTCATGACTGCACATAGTGAATCAGTCACATGGCAGCTTCCTTATGTAAAAAAGGTTTGAAAATACTTTTCTAAAGATCGTATCAAGCTGGATTAATGGTTATCGTACTTGACTTACTGACTTTAGGTTTTGGTTTCGATCTCAGTTCGAGTATTTAAAAATTTTTTTGTTTACTTACAAGAAGTTAACTGTTTGGAAAAAAAACATAATACTTACATGTGCATATCTCGGTTGCTTTCGTTTTTTTTGTTTTTTTTAAATTTATATTTTTTAAAGGAATTTAACGTTACGTTTAATACCAGGTAATGCTTGGTACATCTAATATATATATATACGTTTTATTTTTTATTACCGTATCTTTCTGTTAAGTTACATTATTGTTTTGGCTACACGGCCGTTTTTTTGGCCGTCTGTAGCGTCCTCAGCGTTTTCTGTAAAAGTCTGAGGGCGCTACAGACGGCCAAAAAAAACGGCCGTGTAGCCAAAACAATAATGTAACTTAACAGAAAGATACGGTAATAAAAAAATAAAACGCATATTTGCTCTACAACAGTGTTGAGCACTTTCTTCAGTTTTTATTAATTACCATCCCCACTAAATATATATATGACACAAGCAAAACAGCTAGAAGAGAAAAGATTAAATTTTTTTATATCCAGATATGATCATAACTCCAAAACAAATAAACAAATTTGCTTGCCTGTCTGCAAAGGCAATTCGACACAAGGTCAGTTTTTAAAAAGGTGAGAATCCAGCTCCCTAAAAATGTTTGGATTGAAACAAAAATTAAAATTGCCTCGGTCTACAAGAATTTCCCCTTCATTAACAGAACAGAAAAGTTGAAGTGTTCTATCTATTGCTTCTAGCCAAAAGGGCAAGGATTTGTTTATCTCAAAGTTTACAATAAAATGACCAAGGAAGATGTGTTGAAATTGAATGAAATTTCATTGTATTTATGCATTTTCTGCACACTAAACTCTAGGCTGGTTTGTGATAACTATTTGTATATATTATTTCTAATTGGCTGAAAAAGAGAAATGTTTATTTCTAAAGTGGAAGATTTGTTAATTTTTTTCTAAATTTATTTCAAGTGTCAGGGTAACTTTGGCATGGTTGTCTGACTTATTTGCTTTCTCGCTTCCCCACACCATGGTTTTGTTTGAGGAGAGGGAATAGAAAAGGCACGTGTTTTACGCACTAACCTTCGCGTGACATGATGGATGTACATATATTTATTTATATACAACAAAATACAAATAAGTCTTTATCATAAAAATGGAGATAATAAAAAGATTTTGAAAAAAAAGAGGTAAAAAAAATCCATTTGTGTCTTGATGTGTTTGCAATGTAAAAATAATAAATTAAAAAAAAAAAACCTTTCCATCAAGAACAAGGGAATATAGCAGAGTTTTAAGTGGACCCACAAAACCAGGCGCAGGCGTAAAATGAGTAGTTAACACTGCACTTGTACAATAGATGTTTTTTTATGATTTCTTAGTTTTTCCGGAAGAGATTTATTCTTATCAGGGAATGCAACTGACAAAGCTGAATAAATAAGGTGTGGCAGTTCCCCAAGAAAGGAGACCCTTGTTCTTGATGGAAAGTAGGGTTTTTTTTGTTTTTTTTACAATGTAAACACAAGACACAAGTGGAAATGATGATTTTTTCCCCTTTTCTCATCATCCTCTATTTTTATGATAAATACTAATTTATATTTAATCTATATATATATATATATATATATATATATATATATATATATATATATATAAAAGGCAAAATGTGTGTGATCATTTCGTGTATGTCTTCAAAAGGCTTCTTTTGCACGCACTCCTGAGGTCGTTACTATCGCTTAAAACTGTGTATATATGTCCTATATCATAATATCTAGGAATTAGGAAAGCGCATAGCGTATAGATTTATTTACGTCGATTTTTACAAAATTATTGTTATGTTGGCTTCTCGTGTGTTGATTGGGCTTTTTGGTATGAATAAAATGAAACTAAACTCAAACGGACGTGTCCGCGGCAATGCGCCGGGAACAGACGCTTACGCTGCGTGACTTCTATTTGACCTTGTTAATTAGGTCAAATGGAAGCAGCAAAGTTAACTTTTATTACGCACGCCTGTTTTTATAGTTATAGTTAGATAAAACACGTCTACGCTGTATGTCGCGGTGGTCCAATGGTAACATCGCACGTTTTTTTTTTTTTTTTTTTTCACACATTAATTTCAAACTCAAGGGTACGGGTTCGATTCTCATACTCACCTACCAAAACATTTTTTTATTATTTCATTTTATTATTATTTAACCCCCCCCCCCCTGGAGTTTTGATTTACCTCAAGACACCCGGGCATCGCCAGGTACACCCCCCCCCGCTAGTATATATATATAAAAGCGAAAATGTATGTATGTGTGTTCACTTTTTGTGTATGTCTACAAAAGACTTTTTTGGCCGTGATTCTCGGTTGGCTCGCTCGTTCTTAAAACTTTTTATATGCTGTCTCAATAATAATATCTACGACTAAGAAACTCGGGTCGCAGCTATCTTTAATGTACCCGACTTTTACAAGCTATTTTCGAGATATTTTTTGATCGCCACGTAGCGGGGGAAAACAAACTGGCTTCCAGCACAAAACTAAGTCAAACATCACGCAACTTGACGTTGTCGCACCTGCTAATTTCAGTTTATAAACGTCAACTTAACACACATCAATTCATCTATTCCCGGTGGTGGAGAGGGTTAGGTCGCAGGGTTTTTTTTTTTCCATTTCCTTTCCACCTCCGCGTCAAAGATTCAGGGTTCAAGCCTACCTTTCTACTAAAACTTTATTCTTTTACACCTCCAAACACCCGGCCAATATTTTTTTTTTTTTTAACAGGGTTGTTTTGATCTCCAAGTAATTAAATAAATTCAAACGTGTTTCCGTTAGCATCTCGCAGTGGGGCAATGGTTAACGTCGCACGTTTTTTTTTTTTTTTTTTTTTCACACTTTAATTTACAACTTTGTCTCAAGGGTTCGGGTTCGATCCTCATACTTACCTACCAAAACATTTTTTTTAACCCCCCCCCCCGAGTTTCCACACACACCTCCAAACACCCAGGCAACGCCGGGTACCCCTTGCTAGTTAAAAATAAAATCGGAATAAATACTATTAAAATATTTGTAAATATTAAAAATAAAATCTAGATACATTCTTCTGAAATTGCATCATATTTCGGTATTGTTGATTCAAGTTACGTTCCTTTATCACGAAACTACCAGATTTTATCCATAAAATCCATGTAGCCAAAGTAAAATTTAAAATTGAATGAAAATATATTTTTTTTAAATATTAATGAAAATATTAGCTTTTTTGCCTTAAATTTTTGGTTCTCCAACAAAAGGAGGCTGGACCTGTAAATTCACCCTTGTCCGTTCTTCTGTCTGCACTTTTCTCAATAACTACATCTTGGAATTCTTTTGAAATTTTGCACAAACATTAAACATGATATGAGTAAAAAAGGAACAGAACAGATTTTCCGGAAAAAGTCCGGTTGCCCACCTAAGAGTGCCTTTCAGGTTAAAATAGCTAAAATTGACACTTTTGTGCTTATTAAAAAAAAAATTGATGCCTTGCATTTTTATAAAACTTTCTGAAAAGTTGTAACTAACTGATTTCTATATAATTTTGTTTGTCTCTACTTCACGATAATTCTTGGGTGTGCCCCAGGGGCTCTTTTAGGGCTAAAAAAAAAACATTTTTGGGACTGTTTTACCACATTCGTCCAAAATTTTCTTTGTATGTCTATTTAGCAGTTTTTCATGGTGCTGAACTCAAATTTCGATATGTTCAGGATTTGGGAACTTTTGGGGCTAAATGATAGACTTAGTCATTTCTTTTTTTTTTTTTTTTTTTTTCTTCTTTTGCATTGTGCAGAACTCGAATTTACATATGCTAAGGCCTTAAACCATTTTTTCATTTTCATCAAGATTTGTTATCTCCTGGGGACTTTTGGGGCTAAATTGGGGGGAGGGGGAAGCCAATGCTGAATTTAGTTAATTTTTTTTTTTTTATGCCTCATTCACTGTGCACTCACAGGCGACCATGCATGCTTCACTTATGTTTTGAAAACTTTTTTGTCTGAAGAAGGCATCGAAAGCCTTGAAAATGAAAATTGAAAGTCTGTATGAGCACTGTTCAACCTTCACTGACCAAGTTCCACTTGCATACATATGCCTGATAGACTCTCTTCTTGGTCGACAGTAGTAATGCACTTCTAATGACAGAATTTTCTTGAACTTACGCCATCCACTCCCAATTCTTGCAATCACACTAGAACCTGCTCCACCATGTACTTCAAGGTAACAAAGCCTCTGTTCAACCTTGACAGCTTTGTCATCCAGATATACTTTCTCAACATCCGAGCTCTCCTCCATCTCCGTTGTCTTAGAAGATGGCGATGCTAGCCTCTAAGATGGTAGTATGAAAACAACCGGGATGTTTCCCAGATACATTACGAGTCGGTTACCTAACTTGTAATTACCTATTGCATTGTTCACTTAAAGCAATGGTTCTCAACCGGGGTCCATGTGGACCCCCATGGTCCATGTAACGTTAATATCGGTTCAGTCTTCCTTCAAGACAAACTGTTGGTATATTTGGTTTTTAGTCTAACGATTCTCAAGTACAAAACGTGGAAGTCCCTGTGTAGCTAATTGCGATAAACATTTTTCATAACTTAATATATTTATATATATACTAGCATGGATACCCGGTGTTACTCAGGTGAACATTAAATTCAGTTTGGACAAAGCTGCTATACTAAGGATATCGAGCATCAATTGAAATGAATGGCTCTCGTCTTGGGGAGGCTCCATGTTTTGACAAGCTTCTGGGCTTGACCTTTACTCCTGATTTGAAATGGGACATGTACATCAAATCCGTTGCCAAGGTCATTGGAAAAATGGTGGGATCCTTCTATCAATCCAGTAGATATCTACCTCTGATACAATTTTCTACCTATATAAGAGCCAGGTATGTCCATAGGTGGAGTACTGTTGCCACATCTGGGCAGGAGTTGTTAGAAAAACCATATCCTGCCTTGGGATTCGTATTAATAGGCATTTTTATATGAACACATGCTGTTTAGTCTAGACAGCTAACAAATCAGATTATTTGTCATTCCCTCCCACGGATTGATGTTTGCATGAGCAAATGGCAGGGCTTCACCCAAACAAAGATTTGGCTGACTTTTACTTGCTCTTTTTTTCGTACTGATTGATAAAGAGGTGACACGTTTTTTTTTTTTTTTTTTTTTTTTTTTTTTTTTTTGTGTAAAAGTGAACTTTAACTTGGAGAAAAGGGGGAGGGTCTTTCAAGTTATCTGAGAAGATAATCAGTTATCAAAGGGGACCATATCTTGCTTGTTATCTTCATCCTGTCTGGAACAGAAACCGGAAGTCAAAAAGAATAAACAATTTTTACTATAACCGATGATTTGTATCATCTGTAGGTTAGGTGGTATCACTTTTGGCAGTCAGTATTGATGTGAGCGACTACGCTCGTTGCTGGTGAGGTTATTTTATGATCAAAGATTGTACGATAAAAAATACGATTCCAGCCACAACTTGCGGCACCGTTAGTTTGTGGTGATCAGAGCTGTTTGAAACAAATACCGAGTTATTTTAAGTTCAAACGTATTACTTTCTTTTTCTTAAAATAAAACAAAAAAATGTATAAACACTATCGATTACCACTAGTCTATGAATATATTTTACAGGAACGTGGTTTGTTTATTTATTCACGCTTCTGTGGGCAATTTGGCAAAATACCATATCACAGAAACAAATGTGTCACTCTAATTCAGTAAAAAAAAAAAAAGTTTTTTTAAACCCATGTTTAAACAATATCTAAAAATAAACTTTTTAAGATAAAATACCTTTATAAAATTTTTTTTTTTTTTTAAATCCTTAAATTTTTTATATTTAAATTAAATTAGAAATTGCTATAAAAAAAATAATTGGTTCTCTTGTAGGAGACCTCTCCCTGAACTACTTATGCTTTTTCTCACACATATGCCCCTAGCAACAGGACGATATCAGTGGACTTTGTTCAAACAAAGCAATTTTTTTTTTTTTTTTTAATGTTTAATCTATCTCAAACTGATATAAATTATTGCGCAGTAAAAAAAAATAATTAGATTAAAACAAAAAAGCATTTTTCTTATTTCGAATTATTTCATCAGATTAAAATTCCATTTTTTAATTGATTACTAAATTTAAGAAGTTTTAATTGATTACTAAATTTAAGAAGTTTTAATTGATTACTAAATTTAAGAAGTTTTAATTGATTACTAAATTTAAGAAGTTTTAATTGATTACTAAATTTAAGAAGTTTTAATTGATTACTAAATTTAAGAAGTTATTCTAGAAAATTATCTAACAATTTAACGAATAACATTTACATATAAATTACCTTTGTGTGAAATTTGCAAAAGATAAGCTCAGTCGTTTCGGAACCTATGAGGAAGGAACTTACACACAAAGTGACTTTTATATAATAGTAGATATATATGTATGTATATATGTTGCGGGGCCGAATGTCGATGGCAATCAACCCTACAACTAAAAGATGACACGAGCAAAAAAAAAAGACTAAAAACAACAATGACAAAGAAGAGATGACAAACGCAGTAGGTACCGTCGTTAACGAATATAAATCTGTCCAGGTTTATTTTCCAAAAAGAAACTGAATGGAAGTAGGTCTTAGGCTGAGGGTTGGAGTCCAGCTGGTGTTTGGATTGGTACGGCTATGAGGTCGTCGCCAGTGGCTATAGGAAATATGCGCTGACTTGGGATGCTGGGCTACTGGAAATCGAGTCGATGGCGAGTTGCTGCTGCTACAAGTAAGTTGGGAGCAAGTGGCTGCTGCTACTGCTGGGCTCGGCTGCTGTCTGGGGGAGATAGCCTAACCCATTGGCTGCTGCTCATGCGGTGTTGGGTTGAGCTGCTGGTGGGAGCAACCCTTGTTGCCTGACGAGCCGGGCTGATCTGCCTCTTGTTGAAATAACTCACTGTATTTCTACTTGCCCGGCAGACGTAGTTGTAGAGAAAGCAGCTTGCAGCGCTGGTCGTTGTTTTCATTTTTAATTTATGTTTGTTTTTGTGTTTTTAACGTACTGTAGAGAGTCATCTGTTTGAGCTTTGTATTCGTGTGTTGTATCAATTTGAAGCTGGGAAAGTTGTGAATGTTATTCTATCGTGAATTGTACTATTTCACGGAATTCTTGTCGAGGGGTCGTCGGCTGTGGCTTTTGTTTTGAATTGGGATCCTTATTTTGATGAGCAGTTTCTTTTGGGTGAAACCACATTATATATATATATATATATATATATATATATATATTGTAATGTTAGTATTGTTTTGATTATTTGGACAATTATTCTCATCCTGCATGTTATTAGGACAACATTTTGGTCGATGAAACCTCCGACCATTGTTGAAACTGTTTTTTTCTCAACTAAGGAAAAGGCATTGTATTGCAAGAAATCAAAATGTGGGTTTGAGGGTGTGTCCACGAATTAAAAAAAGGGTCAATTTTCAGGGGTCACTAGGGTACATTTTAAGACTTTTCTATGATTCAATTTTTAACTGGAAACTGAATTTAACTTGAAAAATGCTATTAAAAAAAAACTTTTTAAATTTAGTAGCAATAGGCATGCAATCAGATGATAAATGTTTGAACATTTATCGTCTAGTTGCAAGCTTATTGCTACAAAATCCAGAAGACCCTCACCAATCCATTAATAGTTTATTCAATCCAAAATTCATTATCTTCTAAAAGACGGTGTTGTCGAACCCTTTCGCTCTCCCTGGAGAGTAGATTCTTGTAAACACTAACTATAAAAGTTACTAACCAAACCTACATGATTTTTGGAATATGACATCTTCATTCCATCACGAGTACATACATCATTAAAATATTTGGTATTTTTTTCTTTCAATGAATATATTCCAAATATGCACTTTATTTTATGTTAAGATTTGAAAGTGTGAACATTCAAAATTCTTCAGACGTTTTGTAAACAGCCTTCATTAAAAAATTTTTTTTTTTTTTTTAAATAAACTGGTATTGTTCTATTAAACCTTTTATTGTTTTAATAATTTGACTTTGCTCATTTTATTAAAAAACAAAGGTTGAAAAGACATTTTCCACTCAGTAATAAGCTTTGGAAATTGTCAGTGAAAAAAAAAAAAATCGCCAAAAGATAAGCATTTTATTATTTCTAGTCACCACTTGGAAAAATCACTCGTAAATGAGACTATTTCACTCCCAATGTAAAGCCCTGCATCAACAATTTAAATAATTCCACGATTTTCTGTGACTATTTTAGAAAAATGTCGATAAATATTGGATGTTAACACTGGCAAAGCATTTTTTTTTTCTTTCATCTGTATTTTTGACAGTGTACACTAATATATACAGTCCTGGTCAAAATCATAAGACCACTTAAGAAAGTAAGCGTTTACACATAATATCGAATTTTTAATCAAACAAATGGTTGAAACCATTGCCAAAAGGGAAAATATTATGGAAAAAAAATGAAATCTGCTTCATTCGAAACCTTAACCCTGATCTAATAATTATTTTTTAAAAAAACAAACATTTTCACCTGGTCAAAATGATAAGACCACTTTAATAAAATCGGCTAGTTTTGAAAAAATGAATACGAAAAGCTTTCTATGTTACTAAAAGCAACTTGTTAGTGGATAAAAAACATCTTACTAAATTATAAATGGCAAAAGGGAAACCATTATCAGTTTGAGAGAGGAAGGATCTTTGAGCTTAATAGGGGTGGACTCTCCCATAGATCCATTGCAAACGAAGTGAATCGTAGCAAAACGCTCATCACAAATTATTTAAGAAATCCAGATCAATATGGGCACAAAAAGAGTCCAGGTCGACCAAAAAAAATAGCCCCATCACTGGATCACCATATCAGAAGTTTAAAAAAAACTTCAGTATGAGCTCAAGTCGATTGAAAAGCCAAACAGCAGCAGAATGTAGTCCTAAAACCATCAGAAGGCATCTGAAAATGAAGGGTTTCAATCATTTAAAGCTACTGCAGAAACCACGTCTTGAACAACACAAAACTAACTAACTTAAATATGCTGCCAAATACTAGACTTGGGTTGAAGAGAAGTGGGAAAATGTAATTTTCTCCAATGAGAAAAGGTTTAATCTAGATGGTCCAGATGGATTTCAACACTATTGGCTTGATAAAAATTTGCCCAAAGAGACTTTTTCAACTCGGCGTAATGGAGAAGGGTCTTTAATGATCTGGGGTGCTTTCTCGTCAGCTGGGACCCTAAAGTTGCAAGTAGTGAAAGGCCGGCAAACATCATTGAAGTAAATTTCAATGCTTGAAAATGCTTCTATCAGGACTGAAGGTCCATGTCTGTGTGGAAGAAATTGGATTTTCCATCAAGACAACGCTGCTATACACACTTCTCCACAAGCACGAGAATACTTTTCTTCAAATATAGAATTGTTAGATCATCCAGCATGTTCTCCGGACCTCAATCCCATTGAAAATCATTGGGGATGGATGGCAAAAGAAGTGTTCAAGGATGGAACCCAGTATGATTCGATAAAGGAACTTTCTGATTCAGTTTTCAGTACATGGGATAAAATTCCTTCGCAACTGATAAAAAACTTAGTCGCAAGCATGCCGAAGGAATTTCTGAAGTAATTCGTAATAATGGAGGCTATACTAAATACTGAGACCCTTTTTAGTAATTTATAATTGCCTTTTGTTAGATAAATTATCAGTGGTCTTATCATTTGTACCAGGTGAAAAATGTTTGTCTTTTAAAAAATAATTATTAGGTCAGGGTTAAGGTTTCGAATGAAGCAGATTTCATTTTTTTCCATCATACTTTCCCTTTTGGCAATGGTTTCAACCATTTGTTTGATTAAAAATTCGATAATATGCGTAAACGCTTACTTAAGTGGTCTTATGATTTTGACCAGGACTGTGTGTGTGTGTGTGTGTATGTGTATATGTATGTATATATATATATATATATATATATATCTATATCAATGAATAATGAGATGAATTAAATCACAGATTAATAATTCTTGTGGTTTCAAGTCTTGCAAAATACTTTTGGAAGGTAATGTTTTTATATAAGACAATCCCAGCCAAATAATTGCTCAATATACTAGATAGAGCAAATTAAAATCTACAGTTTTTATATTTAAATTTTAATTTTCAAAACAAACTTATTGTTTGGACAAAGAATACAATATTTATATTAATTTCCTTAGTTTCTTCTATATTTTCTATGTATGTGCTAAATAGCAAAATTATATCAAACCAGAATTAATATTTTGCTAATGATTTTTCTTATGAGGCAATGAACCTACATCAAAAATCCATGAATTAAAGAAATGAATATAAATCTTGTATTCTTTGTCCAAACAATTTTGGAAAATTATATTTATTTCTGAATGAAAGTTGAATATAAAAATTGTATGTGTATGTTTGAAAGTTTCTTTAAAACTATATAATAACTAAAAAAAAAAAAAAATGTCCTTCTTTGGAACATTTTGTCAACTCTCTTCCATTTCCTTGCTTTCCAGCTGGCTGCAATGTGGTTGTCTTCAAGTTTAACGATTACTATGATATTGTCCCATTGACTACTGTACACACATTAACTCTTATCCTCGAGTGGCCTCATGACTCCTTTGTAAAAGATTTTTTAAAGAATTCTGCCGGTCGAAATGAATAATGCAAACTTTTTTTATATGTATAACTCTTACAGCACCATAAAAAAAGGTTACTCGTATTTAAAACAATTATACAACAAAATTTTGAAATTGTCAATAGATGTTCCAACCCAACATCTATTGGGTAAAGTCAGTTATTTATTTTATAAAAGTATCTTCATCTTTCTTTTTCTTTTCAGGGGAATCTGGTTTGGGCAAGTCGACTTTGGTGAACAGTTTATTCCTTGCTGACCTCTACCCAGAACGACACATTCCATCTGCTTCAGGTTTGTAAACTCTTCGTATCGTTTTGTTGCTATTTGATCCCTTATTAAATCGGAGATTCATGCTTCTACAAACATTCATATCATTCTCATATTATTTCTCCATGTGACGCATATCCTCAACCCTCACTGTCCAGGTTTAACTTCTATACATCACCACATTCTTCATAGATTCTTCCCTCAGTAACGCTCTGCTAGTTAGTAATGGCAAAATTTTTTGGAACCTGTTTTATCCACTTTTAACTCTTGTAATCATGCAAGTACCTGCTCTACCTTGTGCTCCAAACACAAAGTAAAAAAAACTGCTTAGCAAACCCAATAGTTCAGATAGACTTCTTCCACATGAGTCGATCCTGGATATGACCTTAAACTATATCCAATGGTAAGGCCCCAGTTTGCAGGATTTGGGGAGTGTGGAGCTATCCTTTAATTACCATTGCTCCCAGGTCCACTCTGACCCTGAGTGGTAGTACCTGTTAGGGTCCCAACTATGGGTTAAATAGAAACTGACTTGAAAAAAACAAAAAACAAATATACTCTTCAAAATCTCTTCAATTTCTTCAAAATCACTGGATTCGGCATTAAATAACCTGAAAAGGGTTGATACGCTGTAAAACAACCAACCAATCCACATCTTAAAAAAAAACAAAAAACAAACAATCTAATCTATCCGACTCTCTTCTAGGAAAAAGGAAATAATCAGTGACGTTTTTTTTTTTTTAATATAGTATTTTTTATTGTTGTTCATGTACATTGGTGGAGATATCCACTCTACAGATTGCCTTTTTAGATTTTTTTGTGGTTTAAAGGTCGTTAACTCCAATCAAATTTTATTTTTGGTCCCCCCCCTAACCCTAACCCAACAAAGGAGGGATTGGACCTAATTCACTCCTATTCGTTTTTCACACTTTTCTCAATAACTACGCCTTAGATTTTTTTGAAATTTTGCATGAACATTAGTCATGGTGAAAGTACATTTTTGCCAAAACGGATTTTGTGGGATAACTCTGATTATCATCTTAGGGGCCATTATAGGGTTAAAATTGCTTTAAAATCGTTCGTCTGTTTATTTGTTTGCACTTTTTTCTATAACTGTGCCATGGATTTTTTTTTTTTTTTTTTTTTTTTTGCATAGGCATTAGTCATGGGTGAAAGTAAATTTTTCACTCGTGGAATGGGGACCCCGCATGGTCAGCTTGTTTTATTCAAATTCTACATGCTTCTTTTGAATTGAAAGCCATGTTTAATTTCAGAAGAGTTTACATTGGAGATATCCACTCTGCTGAGTGCTTTTTTTACAATTCATAAATTTCTTTTTTCTTTCAGAAAAAATCAGCCAGACAGTGAAGATTGATGCTTCCACAGTTGAAATCGAAGAACGTGGCGTAAAATTGCGACTTACAGTTGTTGACACTCCTGGTTTCGGTGACTCCCTAAACTCAGAAGATTGGTAAGAATTTATTGTTTTTGCATAAAGTTGACACGCCATGAAAGATTATCTCCCTTTTTAATACAAAGACACTATATGGTCTTCTGATCTAAATAATAAATTTTATTTTTTTATTCAAATTTTACATGCTTATGCTGAATTGAGAGCCATGGTTAATTTCAGAAGAGTTTTCGATGGGTAGCTTATTGTTTACAAGTACTGGAGATGAGAAAGTTTTCTGTGGGTAGCTGAATTTAGTGACATTTCAGTAATTTGTATATTTATTTGCGAACTGTTATCCTTATCTTCATAGTTGTTTTTTACCACGATTCGGCCAACTCATCCTCTGGCCTACTTCAGTTGTTGCCTCACCAAAATGTGGTGAGATAACAATAACTATAGAAGGCATCTGGCATCAATTAAAATAGATGGCTCTCGTCTAGGGGAAGCTCCATGTTTTGATAAGCTTCTGGGCTTGACCTTTACTCCTGACCTAAAATGGAACATGTACATCAAGTCAGTTGCCAAGGTCACTAGAAAAATAGTGGGATCCTTCTACTGCTCCAGAAGATATCTCACTGCTGATGCAATTCTCTATCTATATAAAAGCCAAGTACGTCCAAGGATTGAGTACTACTGCCACATCTGGGCAGGAGCTGCTAAAAACAGCCTATCTTGCCTTGACAGAGTACAAAATAGACTTCAAGGCTTTGTGGGGGATGCACTTTTCTCTTCCCTGCAACCTCTCTCCCACAGAAGAGACGTACGTTGCGAGCCTGTCTTTGTTTTATCGTTATTTCCATGGCAAGTGCTTGTCTAAGCTCCAATATCTGGTCCCCCCTCGCCAATCTTTCACAACAAACACCAGTCTAGCTGAAACCACTGTCAAAAATTTTCCCCACTCTGTATCTGTGCCAAAACCAAAACGTAGATTTCATGAACAAAGCTTCTTTCTTAGAACTGCACGCCTGTGGAACTCTCTTCTGTTTGCCTGTTTCTCACCTGACTACAATCTGGATGTCTTCAAGTCCAACATAAACAAATTCCTGATGAACTGCTCTCTTAAGTAAGACACTTTATCAAATCTCCAATACTAACGATTACTACAATACTATCCCATTGATTACTGTACACGCAATAACCCTTATCCCCGAGTGGCTTCTGGGCCTTGATAAGTGGTGACTACCTTGTTTAAAAAAAAAAGGGTGGGGGCAGTAATTACTGAGGATACAGTTAGGACTGTAAAATTTTGCAGGCAAAGAGCAAAGATCTTTCTCGTGTGGACACAGAAAGAATTATGTGCGGAAATGCTAAAATATTCAATATCTTTATGGAGGAATTCCGGTTTCTGATTGGTTGCTAGCAGAATGTGGCTCTATTTGATTGATCAGTTCCTCTCGCCATTGTCTATAAGTAGAACCTTTCAATTTATTTTTTTTTTTTTAATCCTACCTTATCATTATATCAAAAATGTTGTCACATTTTTTAATCAAGTTGATTAATTGCATGCTGTAGTTAGGGACCCCTTACCCTGCAGTGTATTGGGAGGAAGTTTCATATGCCTCCCCGCAGTGATTCTACAATATTGCACTACATTGCACTGTAGAGAATCTACTGTTGATTTTGTGATGTTTACATAATCATTTGAATTAAAGTAAAACTAACAAAAGTCGAGCATCATGGTTTAATTATGCTCTAAAAAAAAAAACACATTTGTTTGGAATGCGCCCCTGTCTTATAATAGTACCTACTGTTGATTTTATACACCGGGTCTTTCTGCTTGTGCGGAAATAAAATTTCTCAAATGCACTTGTGATGTTAGGTTGTATAAAAGTGTTAATTTGGTCAAAATTGGACTTCCTTCTTAAATGGGATTTCTTTTTTATTTTCAACTTTTGATACTTATTGCAGGCATTCTAATGCAGAACCTCTCTAGGAACACTCCCAGACACCTCAAGTACATTCATGTGAAGTTTCAAAAAAGAAAAGAAAAAAAAAAATAGCCCAGCCGTTTTGGAGTCCATAGGGAACAAACTCTCTCTCACTCTCTCACTCTCTCTCTCTCACTCTCTCTCTCTCACTCTCACTCTCTCTCTGACTCTCTCTCACTCTCTCTCTCACTCTCTCTCTCACTCTCACTCTCTCTCTCTCTCTCACTCTCTCTCACTCTCTCTCACTCACTCTCTCTCACTCTCTCTCACTCACTCTCTCTCACTCTCTCTCACTCTCTCTCTCTCACTCTCTCTCACTCACTCTCTCTCACTCACTCTCTCTCACTCACTCTCTCTCACTCACTCTCACTCACTCTCACTCACACTCACTCTCACTCACTCTCACTCACTCACTCACTCTCACTCACTCACTCACTCACTCACTCACTCACTCTCACTCACTCACTTACTCACTCAGTTCCTTTTATGTACAGTAGAACCTCGGGATATGGTGGCCTTAGGATATGATTTTTTTCCGGTTACGATGTGGAATACAATAGTTTTCTGCCCTCTGATTACAGTATTTGCCCCGCCTTATGATGTTATTTATAATGTTATTTGATTATATACATATGTATTGTATATACTGTACTGCATTTTGTTACTAATTTTTAATGTCGTATCCCGGGGTTCTACTGTAATGATAAATAGATATTTTCACTATTAAATTTTGGTAAATTAAAATGCAGAAGGCACTAATAATTTTAACTTTCTCTATTTTATAATTCTTGCTTATGGTTACATGCTAGTTTTTAAGCAAACACAACACTTATTATATATTATTACTTTTACTTTTTTTTTTTTTTTTTTTTTTATTGGAATCCTTTGAGATGGAAAATTTATTTATTTGCGGACTGTTATCCTCATCATCATAGTTATTGTTTTTCTACCACGTTTTGGCCGACTATTCCTCTGGCCTTCAGTTGTCTCACCAAAAGTGGTGGTGAGACAACTATGGAAGGCAGTAATTACTGTGGATACAGTTAGGGGACTCAGCATTCTTCTCTCATCACAGTTAACCACCTCAGAGGATTAGTTGGCTGATACGTACTGAAACAACAACAACTACAATGAAGATGAGGCTAACAGTCCGCAAATCTGATATACAAAAGGCTCTGTCTCTATATTTTCAAACTCTATCTCCTCCGAAACTAAAAGTCGCAGTGCGGTGCTAGGGGTGTCAAATGATTGGATTTTTTATGGACTGTTATTTTATGGGTCTTTAGCCGGTTAATAATTTTTAAGAGGTCAAAATTGAAAAAAATCATTCTAAATTTTGTACATTCATCTTAGTTTATTTTAAATTTTTAATCAGTTCATATGTCTGGTACAGTGGTAATGTCACCAGCTTTGACTGCTAGTTTTGGTTTCGATTCTAACCCATAACATCCACATATTCCTTTTTTTTTTTTTAATCACGACTATACTAATATATACAAAATCTGGACGAACTTAAATATCATTAAGTGTATTTTATGCCCCCCCCCCACACACACATACGCAGTTCTGCTAGTAAATAAACACTTATGTTTCAGAACTTTTGCAATAACAAAATTTGAAATGCTACTGTTTTCATCTTGGATATTATTTTTATTATTGGAATCCTTTTGAGATGAGCAATTTATACGTTTATTTGTTTGCGAACTATTATTCTCATCTTTTAGTTGTTTCTAGACGTTTCGGCCAACTGTTCCTCTGGCCTTCGTCAGGTGGAAAACTGCGAGTAAATAGGAATGTTGAGTCTCTTAACTGTATTCTCATCTTCTAAAGATGAGGATAATAATCCACAAATAAATAAATAAATTGGATGTTTTTGTTACATTTTGACGCGTGTAACCTCCAACCTTCTCCAGGTGCACCTTGGCAAACTCTAGGAATCTGTAGACAATTTGTGGTGCAACAGATAAGCAATAATCAGTCTTTTGAGAGTTAAAAACTCGGTTCTCATTACAGACAATACTAAAAACACATTTGCAAATTAATTAAAGCTTCTACCCATTCATGGCTGATGGAACGAGAGCAAGCTACCCCCATGGATTCAAATAAAGCGTTTCATTTGTAATTCCATTTAGATTCCCAAGTCTGACAGAAAGATACTCGAATTTGACACTTGAAAAAGGTCGGAAGTTATACTGGCGGAAACATAAGAATAGCCTCGAAGATGAGAAAAGTAGTCCGAATGATCCAAATAATATGTAGGATTTTTTTTCTTTTTTGTGATGTTTTAATTGGGCCAGTAAAAATTTGTCATCTCTGCCTCCCCTCCCCCATTTCTCATCCCCCTTTCTCTGTCTCTTTCACTTGATCTCTCTTTTCATCTCGCACAGATGAATTGTGTCTATGTATATCTATAAATATACTTCCCCTATCCTCCTTCCATCGGACCTTATGTGAGCTTATCAATTGTACGCATTCTCTGTCTGCCAGATAAGATCCTGCTGGGTTATGTTTTTCGAGGAAAGCAGACAGCATGTCACACACCAACCAATGAAACTTGAAAGAATTTTGCTGCCAAACCAGAAATCTATTCCTTTACCCTATATTCTTCAATTGATGCAATTTTCATTTTTTTTATTTCACTGATTTCTTTCACATATTCGTCATTGATCATAAAAAAAAGTATATTTGAGTTTTTTTTTATATCGTTTAACCACCTTTGGATTTGTACACTGTATCTTCGAAAAGCTGTTTTGTCCATTTGGGTGTCACGATCAAAATTAAAATGAGTTTTTTTTGGTCTGTTTGTCAATGTTCAAAATATGTTTATGGTGGTCTGTTACGCCCAAAATTAGAATAGCATTGGCCTGTCAGAAGATTTAGATGCCTTTTTTTTTTTTTTTTTTTTTTTTTTTTTTTTTTTTTTTCTGATCGGTCATGATCAAGATTTATAGCATTTTCTTTTTTCCTGATCCATGGTCAAGATTTAGGTGGCATTTTTGCTGCTGTCATACTCAAGATTTAGATGGCTATTTTTTAATTTTTTTTTTCTTATTTAAAAAAAAAATTTTTTTTTATCTGTCATGGTCAAGATTTATGGCATTTTCTCTTTTACTGATCGATGCTCAAGATTTAGATGGCTATTTTTTTCTTTTTTTTTTTTTTTAATTTTTTCTTATGATAGTTCTCTCTAAAAACTGAAAATGTTAATTTTGCCAGAAAGGTCGACATCAAGCAGTTCATGAAGTGGGTAGGAGAGATGATTTTTGCTTCAGTAAAGAATAACTTCCTGCTTTTTTACTTCCAAACATGCACTTGGTGTCTTTCTGTTAATTTTGAAACAGATTTTAATTTTTTCAGAAAAAAGTCGGGTTTTTTTTCTTTGTGTGTGTGTGTGCGCACACGCACTGCCCTTTCTCGACACATGGGAGTCATGCCCAGCTTAAGAAATCCATCTCAGTTTCAGCATGTCTTTTCTTTTTTTTTTACAATGGTTATTCGCATCCCTCTGCAGACTCCAACACCAGTTGAATTTCCATAGTCAGAGTTTTTCTTTTTTGATATAACCCAGTTATAAAAATATAGGCCTACTCCAGTTAGGAGCATTTCTCATGGACTGAAGAGTCTCCAATGCGTCTATCATGTCGAGAATTTTATACAAGCAAACATTAATAGACTGTCAGGATCTTCAAAGCCGAAAAATTTAAAGAGTTATATATTCTTTGCTTTAAACCCACTTCCACAAAAACCTTTTGGCTCAGAGCAAAGTGTAGTATCTGCTCTGATACTACACTTCACCTTTTTTGACTTCGATCAGTTGAGGAAAAATCCTTCAAGATTGAGGCAATTTTTATTTTTGTTCCTATCCAGAGTGCCCCTTTTTGAGGTGCTGAATTTTACCCACATTAAAAACAGACCTTGTGTCTAACTCTGCCCCTGTGGGGAGGCAAGTCAATAGAAACAACAACAACAACCAAGAGCAGTTCACCCCAAATAGACTTTCCTTTAAGATTAACTCAGACTTACATAAAGGACCTGTTTGCAGACAAAAATCCAACCGAAATCTTCACCAAAGAAAGTTGGACTGTTCAAAAAAAATTTAATTTTAATTCGTTTTATCTGTTATTTTTTTAAATTTTTATTTTATTTATTTATTTTTTTTAAAGCAATATTTGCTGCTACCAAATCAAATTTTCTGAAGATATTGGCTTCCTGACCTAAACTGCACAAAACATTTATGCTATTTTTTTTTCCTTTCTTTTTGCAAGACTCCATCGTGTTCTGCAAATGTCCTCTACAAAACAAGCAAACCAAACACCATGAATAAATATTTGAAGATATAACCTTGGAGTATAAAAACTTTTTTCCAAAATAACTGGATTCTACATTAAATAACTCTAAAAGGGTTGATATGCCGTAATATAGAGCAACCAAACCAAACATCATGAGAATAAGAATTACTACCAGAACAGTAGCAGAATCTCGCCATGAAGCAAGCGAACAACAGATGTTGTTTTGAAAGAAACGGCTTACCTTATAGGCCTGTATACAATGTTTATCAGCTGTTTTCACTTGTGAAGTAATCCATTTCGGATAACGTTAATGTTGGTTGTCAAGAGAGAAAACACACCTTTGTAGGGCCTTCCCCATTTTAGTTTTTTACTTGTATAGAATGTTTATCGGTTTTTTTTGGGGGGGGGGGTTCATTGCATTTTTTTGTTTTTTCTCTCAAACTTTTATATAGTCATGGTTTTTGTGGGTCTATGTCATCTTACAGATAATATCTGATCATCAGGAGAGAATATGCACTGTTTCAGGGCCTTCCTCTCTACAGCTTGTTCGCGTATCGTCCCCCCTCACTGATGTGAGCATTCAAATAAACTGCTCAATACAATGTAACATAACCTTCACGGGTCAGCTCTCTTTTTAGGTTTTCATATTTCTCCGTCTTGTATTGATGTGGCTTTTCTACAGCCAGCCAGGGAGACCTATAGTGACTATCCAATCATCATCGATCTCAAGAATATTTTGGCTATGTACTAGTAGTGAACCAGTTATACATTTTGATCTGATCCACATTTTTCCTTCCTCAGCAAAAAACTTGTGGCTTATGTTAGCTGCTTCGAGCTTCATGTGGTTACTTATTGTTGTGGTCAGTTGTTTCCTCTGTTATTTTGAATAAATATTTGAAGATTTAAAGAAATTCAAGCTTGAAAACTTCTTATAAAATGAACGGATTCGACATTAAATAACCCTAAAAGGGGGTTAATATGCCGTAAAACAAAACCATAAAAACAATATAAAGTAATCATCTTACTTATAGAATTATATTTGACGGATTTGTTCAGCATTAAATAACCCGTAGATGGTTGATGAACCAAACTTTTAAACTGTAACTTGCTCACTCCCCCGCAACAACCGATAATGCAACTTTTACACATTTTGTTGCTTCCACTAATAACTCTGATGATTTGAAGGATAACCCCCATGTTAAGTTTGTGCAAAAGTAATCCAGGCCAAGACCAGGACCAAAAGTATGTGTAGTTACTTTTCTTTTTTTTTTCTCTTTTTTTTTCTCTTTTTTTTTCTTTTCTTTTTTTTTTCCTTTTTTTTCTTTTTTTCTTTTTTTTCTTTTTTCTTTTTTTCTTTTTTTTTCTTTTTTTTTCTTTCTTTTTTTCTTTCTTTTTTTCTTTCTTTTTTTCTTTCTTTTTTTCTTTCTTTTTTTCTTTCTTTTTTTTTCTTTCTTTTTTTTTCTTTCTTTTTTTCTTTTTTTTCTTTATTTTTTTCTTTTTTTTCTTTTTTTTCTTTCTTTTTCCTTTTTTTTCTTTTTCTTTTTTTTTTCTTTTTTTTCTTTTTTTTTCTTTTTTTTTCTTTTTCTTTTTTCTTTTCTTTTTTTTCTTTTTTCTTTTTTTTCTTTTTTCTGTTTTTTTTTTCTTTTTTCTGTTCTTTTTTTTCTTTTTTTTCTTTCTTTTTTTTCTTTCTTTTTTTCTTTTCTTTTTTTCTTTTCTTTTTTTCTTTTTCTTTTCTTTTTTTCTTTTTCTTTCTTTTTATTTTTTTCTTTTCTTTTTTCTTTTTCTTTTTTTTTTCATTTTTTTTTTTTTTTTTTCTCTCTCTAACTGATTTAATATCAGTATCTTTATTGTCGCTATTTTAAAGGCATACTTGTTTTTTATATTTGTTTTCCGACAATTCCGGGCAGATTCCCAAGTTTGACAGCAACCTCGCCCTCTTCCACAGAGTTCACAAGATACACATAAAGGTCAGAGGTTACACTGATAGAAACGTGCAAATTACATTCAAGATGAAAACCGTAGCCTGAAGAATCCAAACAATACAAATAATCATCCCTCATCTCAGTCGAAACAGTAATTAAATTTTTTTTTTTTCCAGCTTCAAGCCGATAATTCATTACATTGATGAACAATTTGAGCGTTACCTCCATGACGAAAGCGGCCTCAACAGGCGACACATCATCGACAACAGAGTGCACTGCTGTTTTTATTTCATCAATCCATCTAGTCATGGGTAAGTGGTTCTCTCCTCTCCCTTCTCTCCGTGTCTGTTAAAGGATTGGAATGCTGTAAATATATACAATGCTTCAGGTTTTGTGGGGTGGGCAGATGCATAGGTTCATGCTATAAACGCAAGCCTACAGTGGGGAAAAAAATATTTATTTAAGAGAATAGACCACCCAGGAAATTGGTTAACCTTTTTGTAAAAAAAAAAATAAGGGTTTCTTAAGAATGAGGATTCTTGTTGCAAAAGTGGGTCACCTGAGATTCGACAGAAGTTATGTCCACTACTGGAAAATATGATTTGGAATTTTTGTTTGCAGTGTAAAAATGTCTGTGCGCAGCATTCAATCACTTATTGTAACCAACCATAGTTGTTGAAGAGAATAAAGATTGACCTTGAAACACCATTGGGCAAGTCAAACTGCACAGCTTTTTCTACTTTCGAAGTGTAGGAGAAGGGTATTTCATTTCACTTAAAGCGCTGACGAGACTAACCAGGTTACTTTTTTCTGGGATCTGGATTTCCACTTATAAACTCACCTTACCTTGCTTACATAAAAGTCCATGATTAGATTAATCAGTCAGTTTTTATGTCCATAGATAAACAGATGATAAATCTTGAGTGAGCTCGCAATGTGGTTAACTGATATCTCCATATATTCTGAAGAGAGATATTCCATTTCATATTCTATACAGATTCTTTTTGGAAATTCTCAATGTTAATCAGATTTTAGTAATATAAGTTATCTTCCTTTTGACGGCTTCAGATTTATTATTTTTCATTGATTTAAGGATTTCTTAAGTAACTTAGTTACCTTCCCTTTGTTTATACATAAATGAGTATTTACATGTTACTCTCTTCATGTTAAAATGTAAGGCGGTCTCTCTTGTCTGTGTGTTAAACCTAAATCATCTTTACATGCTTAATTAATTTATCTTTTTGTCAAGTGTCAGTATGACTTCCAGTGTGAATCTAATTAAAAACAAAGAAGGTATGTTTTTATTTGATTCTTAACTATAATCAACGATTAAAGGTTAATAATTAACTAATTAACCATCAAACCTATTGTTCGAAAAGTTAGACCTGAAGGTCAGAAGTTACATCAACCGAAATATGAGAATAACATCCGAAATAAGAACCATCGTTCTAATATGAATTTACATTTTTGTACGTAATTTTTTTATTGTCCTCGAGTTTTAAGTTTCTGCTTAGAAAAGAGATCGGCAACTGTCCAGAATAGAATCTTAAACTTTTTGTTCTGTTAATAACAAAAAAGCAACAACAATGAATTTTTTTTTTTTTTTGTAATGGATGATTAGTCAAGTTGATAATGAAGCAATTTAATTATTTCTCTAAATGACGATATGAACGAGCGACCAAAAACACGGGCAACAATTTATGATGTTCTAACAATGAATTAAATGTGCAAATACGGAAACTGTGTTTTGCGCTCACCAAGTACAGATTTATTTGAGTGGCAGCACATGGTTTACTGTTGCATTCTGCTTCATGGAAGATTGTTGAAGCCATAGTAAAAATAAAATCTGGGAAATGTCTGATACTCGGCATCTTTTAAAAGCCATCAAATCAAGTTTATGTGGTGGAAACTTGCATTTGTGAATAATAAATTCTCAAGGTGTATAGTTATAAAAATAAATTCTCCAAACTACAACCTGTGGATCAGATCCAGCCCATCAAAGTTTTTTAATATGGCCTACAGAACTCTTATGGAAAAACGTAAATATATCCAGGAAAAATTTTAAAATAGTTTTGTGGTTTTTATTTTTGTTCAGAAAATGATTAAAAGAATGAGGTTTCGAAGTAAAATCAAAACTGTATAAAACATGTCCAGGCTAGTTTTTTTTTCTTTTTCTCTTTTTTTGCCCGCATAGCTCTAATGGCTGGCTCCCTGTTCAAAAATTTAGAGGACCCCTGGTCTAGACAATTTCCCAAAACTCTTTTATTCTTGTCTTCTAATAATGCCAGACATTTTTCTTGTTTCAGCCTGAAGCCTTTAGATATTTCTTTCATGAGAGCCGTACATCACAAAGTTAATATTGTCCCTGTACTTGCCAAAGCCGACACCCTCACTCAAAAGGAAGTTACAAACTTGAAGCGCAAGGTAAGCTGTCGTCGATGAGCAATATGTTGTGAGATTATTTATTTTATAAAAGCATTTTGCTAGTTCGCTACTTTAAATACTTGGAACCAAAAATTGTTAAATTGCATGCATAAGTTCTCTGTAAACGCAAGATTAAAACTTTCACGTTTGTTCATATATATAGACTAGCAGGGAGACCCAACGTTGCCTGGGATTGAATGAGGATCAACGAATGTTCAACACTTTTATTGTCATCGAAATCTGTAAAATTGTCCCTTCGTCGATCAAATCAATTTGTTATTGGGAACTTGAATTAAAGTTTAGAGTACGAAAGTCAGGCACCATTGTTAAACTGTGCTCTAAACAGAAACATTCACTTCAAATGCATCCCTGTCTTATTAAAGAACCTACTGTTGATTTTATACGCTGAGCCCTTTTACTTGTGCAGTGATAAAACTTCTCAAATGCACTTATGATGTTAGGTTGTATAAAAGTGCTAATTTTGGTCAAAATTGGACTGTTCCCTCTTTAATGGAAAATTTTCAATTAACGATTTTCAATACTTATCTGAAGTATTCCAATGCAAAACTCCTCTAAGAACATGCACATACACATTAAGTACATGTAACTGAAAAATTTCATAAAAATCAGCCCAGCCGTTTTGGAGTCCATAGGAAACGCACACACACACACACACACACACACACCTTTTATATATAAGTAAAGTTATTGACAGTTTTTTTTTTAATATATTATAAGACCGTAATAAAAAGAAAAAAATCAATTCTAAGTGATTGCTTGGGGGGGGGGGGCTTTTTATGTTCGAATTTAGAAATGCATAGCAACTTATTGACGATCAAATCGATTCACTCAAAATGTCGGAAAGAAGCATTTAAGCAGAAATAGAAAAATGGTTTGTCTACAAGACCAAAACAATCATTGAATTTAAAAACTATAAAAAAAATGTGGCACAATGAGGAATTGTCTGGAAAATTTAAATTCAGATTCTAATTAACTGAGAATTTCCCCACAGCCATGATAGCATCATTGAGAGACAGTCAGTAACTCGCTTCCTTTTTTTTTCTCTATGAATTTTTCTTGATTATTGTTGTGGCCTTGCTGGACTGATAATAAAGACACATATCTATATATCTAGAAAAGTGAAATTGTATGTGTGTGTGTGTGTGCATATTTCCCTACCAAGCTACTCTGTCAATTTTCGGTCTACACACTGGAGACTTGATATAAGGGGTATTGAAATTTGTGAAAATCTTTTTAATCGGTTCTCGGCCAGAAATTTGGCTGCCAAGGGGTCAAAGTTCAACGATTTGACCTTTGCAAACTCTATCAAACTCCTTCGCCAATTTTTGGTCTAAACACTTGAAATTTTAACTGTAGGTTACTTGGAAATGGGTCAAACTTCTAATTTAGTTTGAGCCCAAAACAAATGTTAAGAGGTCAAAATTGGGATTAGTTTTAAAAAAAAATTGACCTCTGCAGTCTCTACTAAATTACTCAGCCAATTTTTGCTCTAAGCATTTGAAATTTTACATAGTGTATTCAGACATAGGGCAAGCTTAATTGATATTTGGCTGTAAATTTGGCTGCCAAGGAGCCAAAGTTAAAAAGATTTGACCTTTGTCGTCTCTAACAAACTACTTGGCTAATTATTGGTCTAAATTTGACATACAGGGTATTCAGGCATGCGGCAAGCTTTTTTAATTTAATCAGTTTTTGGGCGAAAATTTGGCTGCCAAGAGGTCAAAATTGAAAGACTGGGTATTTAAATAGCTGATTTGGGAGCATTTTATCTATACTAATAAATATATATATATCAGGCAGTCCGTCGATTTTGACGATGATGCACTTTCATCTCTCTCCCAGCCTAGGCAAAGTAGGAATAAGGAGCTTTCCCAATACTGCTAGCACCCTCTCCGCTGAAAGCAAAAGTACAGAGGCAAGAACAGGCCAGGACAGCCTGCACACATGCAATCAGCCACATCTGATGGCTGAGGCAGACCAGAGTCGAGTTGTACATCACCCTTGTTGACCGCGTCGGCACAGGACATTATATATATATATATATATATATATATATATAAGAGAGAGAGAGAATTTACAAATATGTTGTATTATTAATTTAAATAACAGTAAGGCACTCATTCTGGGCTTTTGGCTAAGAACAAAGTGTACTATCTGTTTTGATGCTGCAATTTTTGATCCAGTGTGCCACTTTTTGGGGAACTGGATTTTCTCCACATATAAAAAATCGACCTAGTGCTTAACTCTGTCCTAGTGGGGAAGCAAGTAAATAAGAACAAATATTTTTTTATATAGAAGAGATTAATATGAAAAATAATGAAAACTTTTGCATTCATTCATTTTTATTTATATGTATGCATGTACATAAACGCGCATATATATATATATATATATATATATATATATATATATATATATATATATATGTTATTTTCATGTCTGGAATTACAATTTTTAAATCTTTTTTAATGTACGTTTTTATTTTATTTTTTATTGTATTTTTTTCTCTTATTTTATTTTTGGTATTTCATCTTTTATTTTTTCTTTCATGTTATTTTTTATTATTTTATATAATTTTATTTTATTATTTTTATTGTATTATTTTCATTGTATTATTTTCATTGTATTTATTTTAAAAAAATTATTTTTGATTTTATTTTTATTTCCTACTTTTTTCTTTTTTTAATATATTTTTTTATTTTCATTATATTTTGTAAATATTTGTTAATTTTATTTTTTATTATATTTTGTAAATATTTAATTTTATTTTCATTATATTTTGTAAATATTTTTTAATTTTATTTTCATTATATTTTGTAAATATTTGTTAATTTTATTTTCATTATATTTTGTAAATATTTGTTAATTTTATTTTCATTATATTTTGTAAATATTTGTTAATTTTATTTTCTATTATATTTTGTAAATATTTGTTAATTTTATTTTCATTATATTTTGTAAATATTTGTTAATTTTATTTTTTATTATATTTTGTAAATATTTAATTTTATTTTCATTATATTTTGTAAATATTTTTTAATTTTATTTTCATTATATTTTGTAAATATTTTTTAATTTTATTTTCATTATATTTTGTAAATATTTGTTAATTTTATTTTCATTATATTTTGTAAATATTTGTTAATTTTATTTTCTATTATATTTTGTAAATATTTGTTAATTTTATTTTTTATTTTACTTTATTTTACTTTATTTTACCATCAGATTATGGATCAGATTGATGAATTTGGCATAAATATTTATCCACTCCCGGATTGCGACTCCGATGAAGATGACGAATACAAAGAACAATGCCGACAGTTGAAGGTAAGACAGCAGAAAAGAATAAGCAAAAAAAAAAAAAAAACACTGTTCTTTAAAAACTGACTTTCTAAATCTGTATAGTCTGATGTTGGTTTCAAATGAACAAAAATTCCTACAAAGTCCTCTTGTGGTAAATAAAAAATCAAAATGGACACACAAATTATTAAATATAGTTTAAAATCTCATTATCTCTTAAAGGAAATACGTAAACGATATTTCAATAGTTAACACATTGAATCTTAATATGATTTGTAGCACATCAGAGATCAAACTAGAATTTTTATTTTAATAATAAATTAATTTATTAAAAAAAAAACTGACATTTTGAAGCAAACGTCGCTTTAAAGAAAAACTCATTATGAATTTAGAAGTAATTTTCTAAAGATGTTTTTTAATATTTATTCATAAAATTATTAGATGGAAATAGCTTCCAAAACGTACCTTTTTAATATAGGAAGATTTACTGAAAATGTTTAAACCAGTTTAAATGATTTTCTATTCAAGTTTTAAAAAAAATTTGGAAAAATTTTTTTTTAAATGTTAATATCATAGAGTAATTCGTTTTTTTTTTTTTTTTTTTTTTCCTTCAAATATTAACAAAACATTAAAATGATTGACTTGACTATGAAGAAACCAAAATAAGATTGTTGTGCATTAAATTTCATAATTACTAGTGATGGGATGATTCTAGTATTTTTCCCCATTTCAATAAAATTATCAATTCTTTACTAAATTCCTGAATCCAATACAATTATTGATTCCAAGTTTTTACAAATCTCTAAATATTTAACTATAATATTTTTTTTTCCTGATTCCTGTAAAAGTACATGGTAAATATGTATATATTTTTTCAAATGTAAAAACACTACTGTGTAGGGGGAGAGGTGATCTAGAGATTTTAGTTTTACTGGTAGTTTAAAATCAAGAAATATTTATTTCATTATTATTATCAGCAGTGGAAGGTTTTGTTTTAAACAAAATCAAATAAAAAGATAATTAAAGGAGTCATTTTTAGCATTGGAACATGGCACAAACTTTCCACCCCCCCCCCCCCCCCCCCAAAGTTCCAATTTTTTCAATTCCGATTAATTGTCCCAACACTAATAATTAAGGTAATTTTTTTTTTTTTAATGAGATTCATTTTTTAATTTTGTTATTGCATTTTTTTTTTTTGTTTGTTTAATCATAATTTTGATTAATAGATAATTTGAATGAAAGTTGTAAAAAACGCCATAAAATAATTCTTGATCGGTGAATAGTATATGGAATCTTCAAAAATTATTCATTCTTTGGAAGTCAAGTCGGCCAGGTTTCTTCTATTTTCAAAGTTATGTGAAATTTTGAAAGAAAATGCTCACTCATTCCTCCTTATATAAAGGAAAGTTGTGTGTGTGTGTGTCCAGAAGGAGGAATGGATGGGCAAATTAGAAAAAAAGAGGGGAGGAGATAACAGACAAGTAGAAGTTTTAGTTCTAACATTTTACATTTTTGTTCTGGACAATATCAGACAGCACTGCTTGTAGTTTAAAAAAAAAAAAAATTTAATTTTCAAAGTTATGTTGACACAAGAAATACACACACATGAAAATGTGTGAAAAAAAAGTTTTATTAATTAAATGATAATAGTTAATTGAAACTAATTTTAAAAACTTACATTTTCTACAATTAAGACTTTTCAGAAAACACAATTTTAATAAAAAAAATAGACATGGTTCATTCTAATTATTTTAATTCTTGGATTATCTCCCTTTTATTCGTTCCTTTGTATTCATTTCTATATGAACTCTAATTAAAAGGTCACATGTGCACTGATTCTTTGAGTTATCTCCCCTTAAAAAGGGAGTGACCACTTATCAGTGCCCAAAAGTCACTTGAGAATAAGGATTAATGAGTGAACAGTGGTTATGGAGACAACAGTGTAGTGATAGTGGTGGAAATTGGGTGGAATTTGATTATTTTAGGGGGCAGCTCAGCAAGAACTTGTTTACATTTAACTTGAAGACAATCATGTGGTCAGCTGGAAAGCAGGCCAGGCAGTTCTAGGAAAGAAGCTTTGTTCATGGAATCTGTGTTTAGATGCAGGCACAGATAGAGAGTGTGTGTGGGGGTGGATTTTGAATAGTGGTTGCAGCTAGATGCTTTCTTTTTGTGAAAGCTTGTGGCGGGGTCATAGATTGGAGGTCAGATGAGCATTTGTCGTGAAAATAGCGATAGAACAGAAACAGGCTTGCAACGTTTCTTTTGTGAGAAGTTGCAGGGAAGAGAAAACCTACGAGGTTTTGAAGCTGATCTTTAACTCTGGCAGGATATGGTGCTTCGAGCAGCTCCTGCCCAGATATGGCTACAGTACTCCATTTTAGGAAGAATTTAGTCCTTATTAAAGTAGAGGATTACGTCAGGGGTGAGAAATCTCCTGACGCAACCATTTTTTTTAACAAATTTGATTAAGTCTTTCATTTTAGGTCAGACGTGAAGGTCAGAAAGAAGGAGCTTCTTTGAGATGAGAGCCATTCATATCAATTGGGCCCAGGTGGGGATCAAAGCTTTTTATGGTAAAGAGATAGAACCTTTTTACCTCAGTGCACCATGTGCTCAAGGTTTGAGGAAAGAGACTCTGAGAGATCTTGATTTCATAGATCATAGTGTCATCTGCATATCTGTTGACAAATGAACTTAGTGTGATTTGGGAGATCATTGATGAAGATAAAGAATATAGTTAGATCCAGTATGAATCCCTGAGATGTGCCAGCTTTGATACTTTGAGTAACATTGCTTCCTGTATTGTTTATCTTGATATTAGACCAATTTAAATGATCACTATCTAGAGTAGGAACCAGAGTCAACCGAAGAAAGTATATTTTTAAAAAAATATTATGGACATAACAACCACGCAGTAAACAAACGTTCCAATATAAATAATGGAAAAAAAAATTTTCTTTTCTTTTCAGGAAGCCGTGCCTTTTGCCGTGGTGGGCTCTAGTGAATCATTTGAAGTGAACGGACGAAAAGTACGAGGTCGTCGCTATCCCTGGGGTGTGGTGGAAGTAGAAAATCCCGATCATTGTGATTTCATAAAACTACGGACCATGTTAATGTGAGAATTGCCTATTACCCACTTTATATGTTTTTTTGTGCTTGTCCAGAATTCCAACTTCATATTAAATAACCAAACTAAAGAGATCTATATAATGTACAAACTGTGATGAAACAAAAATATATTCCAAAAATCATGTACATTAAGTATTTTCATTTTTGAATAAGAAAATCAAATTTTATGAGTATCCAAAGAGTGACTGTCTCGGGCGCATTTTTTTAAAACAATTCTTGAAAAACAAGGGAGACAACTGTACAATAATCCAAAACTTGGCAAGATATATGTTGTAATGAATTCTCATAAACCACTTAACTGTTTTTGTTTATAAAAATAAAACTACTTTATAAATTTATGTGATTGTTGGAATATGATATTTTTGTTTTGTCATGGGTAGTGACATCATACAGATTTTTTTTTTTAATATAGGGGGAATTCTGGACAAAAAAAAATATTTTTCTCTTTTGTTTTTCGATGAAGATTTTTATTGTTCACAAGTTGCACGAAAGTAAAACATAAAAAATGGTTGAAGAAATGGGAATTAATTTCAGTGACTTTATAACGTAGATCTCATATGCATAAGCTGTATTTAAAAAAAAAAAAAAAAATTTTTGGAAAAGACTCGTCAAAGTGGTTTTTCTATAGGTGGACAAATCCTTTCCAACTTCTCCTACACTGATGATCACATTCGTGTTAATGAATCGCACACATAAGCTTCAAGTTTTTGTCAATGTCTTAGCAAAGAATGCAAAGGAGATAGGATTAGAAATAAACCTAGAAAAAACAGAATGTATGTCTACAGCTAAATCACAGTTTAACCTAAACATGACTATTCACAGTAAACCCATCAAACAGGTCACCCTTTGCCCGCTCGTAAAATACACTTAAATATGATATTTTAATTTTCCCAGATCTTGTACATATTATTATAGTTGTGATTTCAAAACTTAAAAAAAAAAAAATTAAAAAAAAAAAAAAAAAGTATTTGGGTGCCATCAGCTAGAATCGAAACTGAAAGCAAAACTGTGGCATTCAAACATGGTGACGTTACATCTGTACCAACATGAAACGCATATGAACTGATTAAAAATAAACTAAAATGAATGTGCAAAATGTATAACGATTTTTAAATTTTAATCCATTTTTGACGCCTTAAAAACTATTTTAACCGGCTAAAGACTCCTAAAAGAACGGTCCGTAAAATATCCAATCATTTGAGGCCACTAGTGCCGCTCTGCGACTTTTAATTTCGGAAGAGATAGTTTGAAAATATGAAGACAGACAGACAAACATATAGCCTTTTATATATTAGATTTACTTATCATGTGCTTAGAAATTTATCTAGTAGTGAAATAGTAATTGGATTTTATTTACATTTCTTATTGGGGAAAAGTATTTTTCACTAGAGCACCAGGAATTTAACAGCTATTCTGTTTTTAAATCTCTGAAACAACTACTATTTATTAACTCCCCACTATTATATAATTAAATCCTTATTTATGATCCGATTTTCTATCGGAAAGTTGGTTTATGCTAGTAGTACGTCTGCAATATGTTTAGTATTTCATTTTCGTATTTTTTTATTTAGATAAAATACTCAAGACTTTAAGCACACACACACACACGCATATATATATATATATATATATATATATATATGTGTATTTGTTTTTGCGATACGTTTTGAATGAATTCAATTATTTACGAAAGTGCATTTTTACCTAAATGCGAGTTTGGAATAATTTTTCCTTTAATCAATTTGGTACCCCCCATATAGGGAGCAGCATATATATTGTTTATAAAATATAATTATCCACTGACACATGCTTCGTCGTCTAGATTCAACCACTCTGATGAGTTGTAGACAATGAAGCACATGTCAGTGGATAATTATATAATGTAAATGTATAAGCAGACTCCTTCAGTCTTGGACAGACTATGGATGCCCACAAAGTGTTGCCTGCGCGTGAAATTTTTTGTGGCAGGAGGTGCGCAATCTCCAACTACACCTCTCCTGAGACGACATTGTTAAATACCGGTGGCAAGTGAAGTACAGGACGACTGGAAACAAATGCCGAGATAAATGGAGAGCACATACAGCGCCTAGAATTCCCAAATGGTCACCCATCTGATACTATCCAGGCTCAACGTTGCTTAACTTCGGTGATCTGATGAGAACCGGTGTGTCAATGCGATTATGCCGTGTGTGTATATATATATATATATATATATATATATATATATATATATTTCATTTTCTTTTTGAAAAAAAGGCATTCTTAAAATTAAGACATTTACCATCTTGGCTATATTAATTAATAAATCCATATTTATTGATTTACATACGAGAATGATTTTGAAAAATAAATATACAAAGATTTATAATTCTAACAATCTTTTTGTTCATACGTCACATCACTTCAATACCCTAGTGAAGTAGAACCCTGGGATATGGCATTAAAAATTAAAGAACATGATAAATAACACCATAAGGCCGGGCAAATACTTTAAGCAGGAGTCGGGGAAAATATTGTATTCCACATCGTAACCTGAAAAAAACGTATCCTAGAGCCACCGTATCCCCGGCTTCTGCTCTATTCTACATTGCTAACAGCCTTCTTATACACACACACACGTGTGTGTATTTTGTATGTATTGTAGCTTCATTGCATGGCGATCTTACAATGAAAAAATCCGCCTCTTTTTATAAGAGAGTTATGTAGAAAGGGGAGAGGGCTAGGGAGGGCGATGGTGGAGGATTTGTTTAACGTAACACAATGCTTTATTTTTATAAAAAAGCTAAAATAAATTAATTAATTTTAACTACTGAAAACTATAACCTTCGTGAAGGTGTTTTTTGTTTAAACAAATAATACATTTCCACTAAGATTATAACAAAAATAATGAGTTAATTATATTTCGTGATAAATGCTAAAATTTCATTAAAATTGGTTAATTTCCTGATTTTGTATTCTACATCGTAACCTGAAAATAAAACGTATCCTAGAGCTTCTGCTGTATTCTACATTGTTAACAGCCTTCTTACACACACACACACACACACACACACACACACACACACACACACACACACACACACACACGTGTGTGTATTTTGTGTGTATTGCCATGTCTTGACTTTCCATCTGTCTCTTTCCTTCTCCAGTACACACATGCAAGATTTGCAAGAAGTGACGCAGGAAATCCACTATGAGAACTTCAGAGCTGAGAAATTGGCTGGTGGCAGCGGCAAGGTTGTGTAAGTATCTCTGAAAATTTTTTACTGTGAAAATCTTTTGATCATACATTCTTTTGTGAAGTGGTTTTTGGATGGTAAGTCACAAATCTGAAGAAATAAAACGATTCTGTGTAGATGAACAATATGATGTATTCAATAGTTTACATCTGGGAGGGTCACAATGAAAATATCGAGTATGTTGGTAAACGTCTTCATTTGAATCCCTCTATTGTTTGGCTGGTCAAATCAGGGGGAAATAACCCATGGTTTCAAATGATTCTTGGCAAACGTGATAATTTTAGAGCACAAGAGTTATATCCCTTTAACAATTCAAATATTGATTTTCCATTTTGAATAATTAAAATATTTAAACCTAGGTGGCACGTATCTAACACATCCTAAAATCTAAGCCGCATAAACTATGGAATTATTAAATTTTAGGTTCAAATTATACTCTTGACTAGCAGCAGCAGTAAGAGCACTTTACCGATTGTAAAGTACAATTATCTATGTCAGGGGTGAGTTCCATTATAGAAGCGTTGATTTAAGTTGAATAAAGTAACATACGTATTAGGTGCACTTGAAAGCCAAATTACAACACAATATTATGAAAATTACAACGCAATATTATGAAAATTACAACACAATATTATGAAAATTACAACACAATATTATGAAAATTACAACGCAATATTATGAAAATTACAGCGCAATATTATGAAAATTACAGCGCAATATTATGAAAATTACAGCGCAATATTATGAAAATTACAGCGCAATATTATGAAAATTACAACGCAATATTATGAAAATTACAGCGCAATATTATGAAAATTACAGCGCAATATTATGAAAATTACAGCGCAATATTATGAAAATTACAGCGCAATATTATGAAAATTACAGCGCAATATTATGAAAATTACAACGCAATATTATGAAAATTACAACGCAATATTATGAAAATTACAACGCAATATTATGAAAATTACAACGCAATATTATGAAAATTACAGCGCAATATTATGAAAATTACAGCGCAATATTATGAAAATTACAACGCAATATTATGAAAATTACAACGCAATATTATGAAAATTACAGCGCAATATTATGAAAATTACAGCGCAATATTATGAAAATTACAGCGCAATATTATGAAAAAAGATGCACAAAATACTGAGGATGGAGTTTGACTTCGAAATATTTAAATTATAAATTTCAAACAAGTAAAATATTTGTTTATTTTCATAATATTGAGTTGTAATTTGACTTTCAAGCACACCTGATGCTTATTTTATTGCATACAATTAAGTATATTTTAATTTGTGCAAATTACATATTATTGCAGATTCAATACTCTATTGGATGTATGTGTATATATATATATATCTATATATTGCACACACACACACACACATCAGGGTAAAGGTATTGAAGAGTGATAACAAATGAATTTACCTAGTTTTGTTATTAAATGTATTCAATGAAAGAGCAAGATATATTTTTATTAAATCAATACTATATATATATATATATATATATATATATATATATATACACACGCACACACACACACCATACTTTGGGGTAATTGCACCAAATCTGGGGATAATTGCAGCAACTAAAAAAATTGTGCTCTTTATATGTGTGGTTGCCAAAAGGGCACTTTTAGGTTGTTGGTACAATTACCCCGGACTTGGCACAATTACCCCCAAGTACTGATTCAGAAGTTCAAAAAAAAAACAAAAATGAATTTGGTGCTATCAGCTAGAATCAAAGCCAAAACTTTTAGTACTCCAGCTATGTTCCCTCGTGTAGCGCTCCAATCGTGTTCCCTACTGTTTGAGCTAACCGAAAAGACAGATAAGAGAATTTTAAAATTAGACCATTTTTAGCTACGATTAGTTTTACTCCTACATAAATTAATCCAAATAAGTTGAAATTAACATTTTTGCATTTTAACTTGCCTACTTCTATAAGCGTTATCCATCCAAACAAAGATTTTACTTATTATAAACCATCCTTGGTGTATTAATATTTCCTGTTTATTTTAGTGCTATGTGACCAGTAGTTTATGAGTTTATCAGTTAAATATTTACATACACACACACACACACATCTACTGTTTTATTGATATAGATTATATAAAGAACTGTCTAATTGCCATCAATGTGCATGGAGATCGGGGTTACGGATCTGTAGATAAAATAAACCTGTCCCAAACTCCGACTTTAAATGAATATAACCGAATACAGAATTACAATATATACAAAACACATTTATTTACACACAAATGGAAAAGGAACAAAAGCGTGTGTTCAGGTGTATACATAATATTCGTTGTGCGTATATGTGTGTCTAGAACTGAAGCTCATTTAATATTAAGAAATAATTGTTTATGATAAACAATTATGTTCGACTGTTCTCGATAGACACAAATGTTTATGTAGAATCAAGTCCTCTTACCTCATATAGTCTGTTTGTTTGCTCTTTGTGTGCATCTTTGTGGAGCCATGCAAAATTATTTGTGATCGGCTTCGTGTCGAGGCGCAAAGTG
Organism: Euprymna scolopes; assembly: GCF_053919585.1. NCBI lineage: Eukaryota > Metazoa > Mollusca > Cephalopoda > Sepiida > Sepiolidae > Euprymna > Euprymna scolopes. The sequence continues at coordinate 12,368,154 of NC_136518.1, read as the reverse complement.
AGAAAGAAGAACAGAAGAGTAGGGTCGAGATGTCATGGGAAATGCGCAGATGTCAATGTCACAAGTCGCCTCCTGGGTGACAGTTTTGCGTTATGTGCTACATGTCTGTGTGTTTGAGCTAGACACTGAGGGAGTTTAGCGGTCATATGACTCGCTATATATATGTGGCTAAAAATAGAGGGTCAGGAAAAAAGTCAGTTTTTCAATCTTATTGGTGGTTGTTCTCCCTCATCTCATCATCTAGTTTTCTTATTTAAGGTTCCGCAAGTGTTACAGACTCCAAGATGGGCAATACTAGACGTCTCAGGCCTACTCTCCAAGCAATTTGATCCATAGGGTTGATAGTAGTTATTTTGCAAGCACTTAAGCCAGGTTTTCCTTGGTCTTCCATGTACCCTCATGCCTGGTGTATCTATTTGTGTTATTCAGTTGATACAGGATGTCACGTGCTGTATATGGCCAAACCACCTGAGCTGCTAAGTGCATAAGGCATCTAAAATTCCACCCAATATTCTGATAAAGCACGGCTGTATTCTCTCATTCACTTGATCATGGCACGGTCATTTTGTAAGGCAATGTGCCCCCCTCTATCCCTCAAGGATCACCATCAACCACAACGTTTGTGTCCTGGTTTTCCTGATCTTCTCGTTCTGGCTGTGTTGTCGACTGCCAAGAGCATGTGCATCGATTTACAAGTATCAAAAAAGAAACCTACACAAACTCAAACAAGAGAACACAAACTGCCACTGCGTATAAATAAAGCGTGTATGGTACTGTTGTGGGAAAAGGACGTCCGCGTTTAAAGTTCGAGTATATCATCTAACAACCAACTTAAATAATTTGTCTGTCGAGGCATCGTTTTTCAGTTGAATTCAGCTCGTCTCTGGCTTGCACCAATCTGCAATCTGCGTTGCCTCACTCCGGTCTAATCTCATTTACCTGAAGCAGATATCTCGGGAACCTTCTAAAGCTACCATCTGCTTTGAACAGCCCTGACTCCTAAGTATCTTAACTTGTGACCAGAAATCCTATATTCAAATTTTTGTCTTAGTCACTTCATCCCCACCGCCTGATAGACACTGACTACTCATCTTACTTTGTGTTCTTGGTGAATCAATTCCTCATGTTCACTGTGGTCTTGGGTCTGGAGAATATCGGGTGGAGTGGTCAGTTTATCACAAGAAAAAATTAGGTCAGTTAACTAATGATGACCCTTTTCATTTCTATTGACCTATTGTCAGTTTTTTTGTTTTTTTTTTACATTTGAACAACAATAGCATCTTTGTGTATAGTTAGCACTTACTAACTGGTGACCCCTCTATTATCCTAATCTTTCATTCATGGCTCAACAAGAACTTGTTTACATTAGACTTGAAGGCTACCATGCTTTGGTTGGCTGGGAAGCAGGCCAATGGAACAGCATTCCACAGGGGGTGCAGTTCTAGGAAAGGAGCTTTGTTTGTACAAACTGCATTTGGATTTAGACACAAATAGAGAGTGGAGGAAATTGTTCATAGTGGTTGTAGGTAGTTGAGTAATTTTTGTGAAACGTTAGCAAGGGAAGGACCCTAGATTGGAACTTGGATGAACACTTGCCATGAAAATAGTGATAGAGCAGAGCCAGGCTCACAACGTTTCATCTGTGGGAAAGTTGTTGCAAGGAAAAGTGCATCACCTGCTAGGTTTTGAAGTCTGTTTTGAGCAGGATAAAGTGCGTCGAACAGATCCTGCTCACATGTGGCAACAGTACTTCATTTCAGGGAGTACTTGGCTCTTATACAGATAGAGGATTGCATGGTCCGTGAGTTACCTACTGGAACGGTAGAGTGATCCAATCATTTTTCCAGCAATCTTGGCAACAGATTTGATGTATGGATTCCATTTCAGATCAGGGGTGAAAGTCACTCAGAAACTCGTCAAGGCATGGTGCTTCCCCAAGACGAGAGCAATTAATTTCAATTGGGTTTATTGCACTAAATTGTCAAGATCAGAGAGAGAGAATTAGAAAGATCTTGGTCATTGTCGGCCTTTTGAAGTGATGCCATAGATTGTGGTGTCGTCTGCATAAATGTCTACGAATGACCTAAGAATGTGATTTGGGAGATCATTGATGAGCATGCATCTTGTGAAAGAAGTTTGAAATGAACGATGGGAACACTGCTAGTTAGGTCTATAGTATTTTTTATGTGTTACGGATACATTGCAAATAATCTAAATCATCGAAAGACATTGTGTTCTCTCTCTCCTCCTGTTTAACTAGATTGTGTCCGATTGTTTTTGTTCCGCCACATTCTCTACTATTTAAAAATTTTATTTCTGATTTCAGTAAACAACGTGCCAGCAGGAGTGGAATTCCACAACCCGACATTAACGACAGAGAACAAGCGTTGGCAGAAAAGGAAGCTGAGGTAGGAGATATACGTTATCTAACCTAACTTCTATAGGGTTAGGGCTCATACCAGTTGAGGATTCATCCTCAACAAATACTTCCAACAGAGAGTGGGCTATTGTAGCTGTTTCTGGCTTAGCTCTGCCAGTTCTGTTCCATCTTAAAAGGTCCACCCTTCTCTTCTTTTTGAGAAGGTGTTATTTTATTGCTAATCACCTGATTCACCTATACTGGAGAATCCCAGCGAGGCTACTCAGGCATTTTTTTGTTAGACAGAGCATATTTATCTTAATGCATTTGGTTTTCAAAACTACACATGACCTTGGGTCTAACCTCCCAGATAAGAGGTAAAAAAAAAAAGATTATGCAAAAGTTAATCAAATAAAAATAAAATTGTTTTATTGAAATTTCAGGGATATGACATTTAATCAATTTTTTTTCCCCGAGAAAAAAAAAAAAAGAAAATGGTAGAGGATTTTAAATAATCCTCCAAAGTTTTTCAACAAGATTCATATTGCCACTTTGTTGGTCCACGAGTTATTTCCCAAATCCACAAAAACAAATTTAAAGAAAAAAGAGGTAATATATATATATATATATATATATATATAGGAAAATAATTATTAATGAAAAAGCTTTCTATAAAGTTTAGATGAAGAATGAAATTTGTCCGGTATTTTGAATTACGTTCATTGCATGACATAAGCAACAGAACGTAATTATCTCCCCTGTCGACTTATCTTCTTCTTTTTTTTTTTTTTTTTTTTTTTTTTTAGGAAGTGTAACAGTAATTTCGCTTGATTTCATAAATTTCTTTCATCATTAATAATTATTTTTCTACCTTATTGTTTTTCGTAATTTTTGGATATGTTACTATTTGAGACCTGACAATTACGTAGGTATCATTTGTTTTACTTGAAATTCAAATTTTTTTTTTTTTTTTTTTTTTTTTTCGTTATTATAATATAGAAGTGCCCTAAAATCTTTAATCTGGCTTAAAATGTTTTTTTGTTCAGAAATTGATTAAAAGGAGGTTTCGGAGAAACAGTTTCGCTCAAAGCTAATGAACAAAACAGTATAACGTTATTTTTATTTTCATAGTTCTAAAAAGTCAGCAATATATCTCCTCCTCCTCTCCCCCATTCAAAAACATTAGAGACTCCGGACCTAGATGTATCATTTTGAAGGATGGGTGCAGCGAGAGTACAAGAATCTAAGTTGTCAAAATGTACTTGCATTGCTTTGAAGCGGTCCACAACCAAAAGAAGTTTACAGTATTTTTTTTTTTTTATTTAGAAACTGGAATGTTTTGTTTTTTCTCAAATTACTTCCCTTGCTTTGACTAAAGTTCTCTCCCTTTGATTTTTCTTCTAGTTACATAAGATGAAAGAGATGTTAGCAAAGATGCAGGCCGAAATGGAAGCCCAGAAAACTGGAGGCAGCCCAGTTGCAAACCATCAAACCAAACAAAATGGTGAAGTTAAATCTCAAAATGTCTGATTTGACCGTCAAAGTAAGTTTGTTTGTTTTGTTTTTTTTTTTGTAATTTTATTTTTTTTTATTTTAATTTTTTTTTTTTGTAATTTTTATTTTTTTTGTAATTTTTATTTTTTTTGTAATTTTTATTTTTTTTGTAATTTTTATTTTTTTTTTAATTTTTTATTTTTTTTTTTGTAATTTTTTTTAAATAGTAATTTTGATTTCTTGGGAATTATTATTTTTATATCAGCCAAAGATTATTTATCATTGTATCCTAAGCTGTTTCACTCTGCCCCTCTCCAATTACTATTTATATTGGATGGAATGGGGAGTATATAAAATGTTAAAAACGTTAGCATTATGAGTAAATTTTTAAAAATTATTCCTCACGTTAGAGTGAGGAAGTGTGCTATCACTTTGCATCGAATTAATATGCGAAACTAGATTCTAAAGTAAGCATTTTCAATTTGCATGTAATCACCTAAAAAGGTAGAATTTTTTTTATTTTTTTTTTTTTATCTTGTTTGTAATGTTCCGAATTTTATTATGTTTATGTAATTGAGAATTTGGCAATAAATTTTAAGTGGGTATAAGGTGACTTAATTTGTAAGCTTAAAAATTACCAGTTTTTGTAATCGAGCATTCAGCTATTGTTTTAACATAATCAAGACAACAAAAATTGAATTGATAGCAACAAGTAGTGTATTTTCATTGTTTCGCGACCATTCGGACAATTTCAAACCTTATATCGCATATATATATATAGCATAGAGTGCAAGCCTAGAATTTAATACCCCTAAAATATAAGTACATGTTCCAAAACTGGCAAAGCGCTGAGAAGGCAAAATACTATTGAAAACAAATTGTTAAAAAAAGAATTAAATTACCACTAGCAATAGAAGAAATTTATGAAACTAAAGAAAAAAAAAATTTACCAACAGCTTCATAAAACAAATTTTATACAAGGTGATGCCAATCAGGGTGGAAAAAAAAAATTAACATGATCGGGGTTTTGATTAATAATTTTATTTTTCCTCTGACAGACACTACACATAGTATGACCTCTTTTTGAGGTCAACGATTTTCAATAACCTCTCATAGTCTATTAAACACAAAATTTTAGTTATTATTGTTTATATCGATATACTAATGCCGTAAGTACCTTAACGTATACACATGTGTCACATTTTCTAAATTATAAATTATTTGATCAGAAGATCCTATTAATTAAAAAGGAGGATAGGTGATAACTAGGGCTATGACAAGAGAATAATCTTACCATTGTTTTGACTCTTGAGTATATATCCGACACAGACAATCGAGAACCACATCACTCTATCTAAAAACATAAGATATTAACCGAAGTATACTTGAGTCAAAATAATGAAAAGAATATTCTCTTGTCATAGCCCTAGTGAGAACATACTACAAACATTAAATTAGTACATAGATCCGCTAATTTAATGGTCGTAGTATGTTATCACCTATCTTCCTTTTTTAATAAATAGGATCTCCCGATCACCAAGAGCACTATGTAAAAAAAATAAAAAAATATTTTTAATAGAAAAATAAATGCTATCGCTTTTGGGCTTTTTAAGAAATAGTAATGCTCCTGTGCATTTTTGAAAAAGGATATTCAGAGTATAATATTCGTGCATGAATTAGGGAGTATCTTCAAATCAATGTCTTTATATTCGAAACCATTGAATGTAATATTCTCAGTGCAATATTTAGATAGCTTGAGGGAAAAGCTGGATGATGCCATAGAAATTATAGAATCCTGTTTCTGAGAAGACCGGTTAAAGTTTTCAATGAGACTAGCACTAATAAAATTATCAGAGCTGGCTGTGTTTATGAAGCTGGTAAGTGGGTTACCTTTTAATTTTACCATTTATTAACAGGGGAGGGGGGTTACCAACATCGTTAGCACGGGCTACTATAACAGATGAAGTTGAAGGTATAGGTTTAGCAGAACAGTAAACTTTGGCAAAATGGCCGAATTTGCCACATTTTTTTTTTTTTTTACATTTTATTGCGAGCAGGACAATGGCAGTGGTCATCCTTAGGGTGATGTTTCTCTCCACAATTATAGCATCGTCATGAATAGAAAGGACAACCGATAATTCTACAGAGTCCGGCGGCAGATTCAATCTGAGAGGTATACGATTCACCGCAAAGATGAGCTTGTTCCAAAGCTCTAGTACAGTATGTAGTCTCCTGGAGAGTTGCCATATCAAGTCGGGCACGTATCCCAGAAGACTGAAGGCCACATATAAACGCATCATGAACAAATTCATCCCTGTAAATAGTTGCAGTAACACCCTTGAAGCAACAGTCAGCGGCAAGACAATTCAAAACCTGAAGGTAATGATTAGGTCTATGACAACAGCAAATTCTTTTTGTTTTGACTCTCTCGTATATGTATCCAGCACAGTTAGACACAGTTAATCAACCGAGAACCACATCATTCTATACAAAAGTATATAAGATATCAACGAATACGCACTCGAGAGTCAATGCAATGAAAAGAATATGCTGTTGTCCTAGACATAGTAATGGCCTAAGGACTCGTTGTCCCGTTATAGACGTTTTGAAAGTAGATGTCTTCCGTGGATAATGTTGGGAGGTTTATCATAAACAGTTTTTACAATTCAATAGCATTTTCTTTTTTAATATGGTAGTCACCACTTATCAAGGCCCAGTAGGCACTCGGGGATAAGAGTTAGTGCGTGTACAGTAATCAATAGCATGTTCAAATGCAGAACAACCTTCGATGATATCGGCAACAGTAGCGTTAATGTTGAAGTAAAGAACCTTGAACAGGTCTCGATTTAAATACTCAGTGGTAGACAAATAGTAAAGTTTCGGTACCATTTGCAGAGGTTATGTCGAACCTGTCCAATCGAGTTACCTTCTTCATGAAGAAATTAGTTAAACAAGTGAAGCATGCATGGTCCCCCGTGAATGCACAGAGAACGAGGCATGAAAAAAAAAACTACCAAGTTCAGCATTACCCCCCCCCCCATTTAGCCTCAAGTCCCCAGGGGACATCAAATCCTAGTGAAAATGAACAAACAGTACAGTTTTAGGCCTTAACATATGTAAATTTGAGTTCTGAACAATGCAAGAAAAGAAATGATCAAGTCCATCATTTGCCCCCCCCTCCCCACATTTGGGCCCCCCCACCAAATCCCCAAGACCTTGACATATTTAAATTTGAGTTCAGCCCCATGCAAAACTGCTAAATAGACATACACATTAAATTTTGGACAAATATGGTAAAATAGTCCCAAAAATGGAGTGTTTTTATTAGCCCTAAAAGAGCCCCTGGGGCACACCCAAGAGTTATTGCGAAGTATAGACAAACAAAATTATATAGAAATCAGTTACAAATTCTCAGAAAGTTTTATAAAAATCCAAGGCATCAATTTTTTTAATAAGCACAAAAATGTCAATTTTAGCCATTTTAACCCGAAAGGCACCCCTAGATGTGTGTGTGGTTGTGGGGGAGGGGGGTGGGTTAGAAATTGAAAAATAAAAAAGGAATGACTAAGTTCATCATTTGCCCTCCCATTTAGCCTCAAAAGTCCCCAAGGCCTTAACATATTTAAATTTGGGTTCAGCACCATGCAAAACTGTTAAATAGACATACACAGAAAATTTTGGACAAATATGGTAAAATAGTCCCAAAAATGGAGTGTTTTTATTAGCCCTAAAAGAGCGCCAGAAAATCCGTTCTGTTACTTTTTTATTCATATCATATTTAATGTTTGTGCAAAATATTTAAAATTGCAATGCATAGTTATTGAGAAAAGTGCGGACAGACGAACGGGCAAGGATGAATTTACAGGTCCACCCTCCTTTTGTCGGAACGAACAAAAAGTTAGTTGAAGAAATTGTAGTATAATTAAAAAAAAAAAAAAGATCTTATCAAGGCGTTATTCAACTAAATTGTACATAATTAATTTAACAGAGGCAAGATGCCAAAAGAATAAAGAGTGTACTTGAATAAACAATACATGAACAAGAATTATAAGGGTTTTAATTAAAACTATAACAGGGCCATACATGAAACTACAATATACCTTCTTGGTGTTCTGGCTAAAGATGGTATAATGATATCGTGGTGTTTCCATTTGCAGTGGGCGCCCATAGAATGGAAATATGTCACAGATTCCTTTTAAGGATATTAGAGATAAACCGTAATAACTAGATATATTCTAACACTACATTAACGAGATTACTTAGATAAATACTTTTACAGTTTTAACAGATAGGGTGACAATAATATCGCGGGGTATCCATTCATACTGAATGTTCTTAGAATGCTGGCAGTAAGATATTACATATGAAAGATGCTGCTGTGGAATTTCCGACTATAGTCTAGACTAAATGCCATAGACTAGTTACGCATATATATATATATCTCCCACTAGTCTGTTATAATGTACCATAATGTGCGGCGACGTCGCATAAACAGCAGTCGCTGCAGTGAAATAGAGAGAGGACCAGTAGGAGGTAGCAGGACTGGTGACATCACACAGAGATAGCAGCAGCAGTAAGACAGAGAGAGTGGCATGGGAAAGACGTGACAGCATGAACAGCAGGAGAAGAGAACAGACGATAATGATTCTTCGCTAGCTGGTGACAACTCTGTCAAAATTTATGTATAATGCGAAGTACAGACAGGAAATAAAAATGTATCTCAAAAAAGAAAAGTGAGTTCAAAGTATTTCTTTTATTTGTTTGGCACTTTGATGGGGTCGACAGACGAGAGGAAGAACAAAATGAGAACGCCTTCTGTAACATTACAAGAAGTCTGCTTGTGTTTTAATACAAATTTCTTGTAATTTTAAAAACTAATCGTTTACATTGAAATTATCTCCCTTGAAAAGTAATAGGCATAATATATATATATATATATATATATATATATATATATATATAAGATAGCATGTGTGCTATTTTCTGTGTCACACTTACATCCGGGTTGTTTAATTGTTCTTGATTTCCACTTGTCATAAATAATTTTACCAAGAATTCTTCATAAGTTTTGGTTTCAGTTTCGATTATGACTGAAGGAACTCAAGTTGCACACACACACACATATATATATATATATATTTTTTTTTTTTTTCATAAGTTTTTATTTCGGTTTCAATTCAAGCTAATGCACCCAAGTTATATGGATATTTTTTTTATTTTTGAAATCGCAACTTTATAACATAAAAATTAATAGTGCATTAACTCCATAATGATATATACAAAATCTGCAAAAATTAAAATATATTTAAGCATACTTTATGACTGGGCTTTGCCAGGCGTTTGTGCTAGCTTAAATACTTTTGCAGTTTTAACAAAAAAGTTACAATAATATCAGAGCATCTCCATTTACACTGAACATCTACAGAATACCAACATCAATATATTACGCATGAATGAGTCCCCTGTGGAATTTCCACAGGTCTCACTAGTAGTTTAATATTTTAGTAATTTAATCTTTTTTAATTAAATCATTTTAATTGATTAATATCAACAGAACTGTTGCATATACAATGTAGGAAAATAGGACAATAAAATTACAAATAAATAACCATACATATACAATGTAGGAAAATAGGACAATAAAATTACAAATAAATAACCATTGATAATAACAATAACTGTTTAGAAAAATAGTTATAATAGTTTTTATTTGGGTTGTTGCTCTCTACTGTATAAAGATTGTAACTGTGACTTGTTTTGATTTGAGCATGAAATTGATGAATGAAATTTTCACATCTTTTTATTTAGATATTCTAATCCATTTTTTTTTTATATATATATTACTTCATGTCAGTATTTTTTGTTTTTTTTTTTAGGCTGAGAAGACCTGCTTTTTATGAAAAAAAAAAATGTGTTGAATTATACGATCAACAATTATTACTACTACTACTACAAGAACTCCTCCTGAATTCTCTGTTTCTGTCTGTCTATCTATGTAACTATCGATCAATCTTGCTTCTCTTCCATATTTCATGTCCTCCAATTTATGGACCATCAACCGTCGAACTCTGTGAATAAAACGAAATGGACCAGGATTTACCTACAAGCCTGAAATTGGACAATCTATAACATTTTAATGGAGTCTTCAAAACAAACAAACAAAAAAAAAATAAAAAAAAATAAAAGAAATATTAAATAAAAACTAATTTTGGATTTATGAAATAAAACCATTTAAAAAATCTTTAAAAAAAACAAACTATTATATACATGTATGTGTAGATGTATGTTAAAATAGCATGTGTATCTCTCTCTCTATATATATATATGTGTGTGTGTGTGTACTGTGTACTTTTAAGTGGTATATACTTTATTCATAAAAAGTCATAACAATTATCTACACACACACACACACACACATATATATATATATACACACACACAGATGTATATATGTAATTGCATATGGACATATATACATAGAGGCATGAATATATATATATATATATATATATATATAGTGGAGATGGTAATTAATAAAAACTGAAGAGAGTGCTCAATACCGTTGTAGAGCAAATATGCGTTTTATTTTTTATTACCGTATCTTTCTGTTAAGTTACATTAGTGTTTCGGCTACACGGCCGTTTTTTTTTTGTTTTTTTTTTTGGCCGTCTGTAGCGTCCTCAGATTTTTACAGAACCCTTTACTCTGTAAAAGTCTGAGGACACTACAGACGGCCAAAAAAAATGGCCGTGTAGCTGAAACAATAATGTAACAGAAAGATACGGTAATAAAAAAAAATAAAACATATATATGCGCCTATATACGTACATATGATGCGTTCTGTGGAAGAATGACGTAAGCACCCCACTTTGTACTTTTCACGAAAGAAAGAGGTTAAATATTTGAAGCCTGATAGTTTCGCTCATTTTAATTTCCTATTTTCCAGAAAGACTTGAATATTAACACAACCTTTTCCTGATCATCTATTTTTACGAAACATATTTTCTTGCAAAAGCATCCATTTTGAAGAACTACTGACAAATTCTTCTCCACTATTTCACTTCCGTTTTGCTCTTTCTCTTTCCCACTGGTCAACCTTTCTTGTTCTCTTTCTTCCAGTCGTATCTGAAGGGGCTTACAAAGTTAAATTTTTTTAGATGTTCATCTTTAATGAACAACAATGATGTTAGTGCTTCTTGATATGCAAGTCTGGAAAAAATAAAAACAAGTTCTCTACCTAATCATGTTCTATTCAAGGAAAATCAATGGTCTTAATATCCACATTTCAACATACGTATATCAAATATTCAAACACTTATTTTCACATAAATAATTTGAATTCAGCAATGATTTTTTTTTTGTGATTAGATTCTCCTTGATATTTTACGCGTTTTGCGACAAAAATCTGAAAATTTCAACTTTTGGTGCTTACGTCGTTCTTCCAACAAATACACACACAAATAAATAAATATATATATATATATATATATATATATATATTTGTTTAATATATTCTATGTATAAGATAATAAATTATGCATGTATTTTTGTTTCAGTATTTAAGTACTAAATACATGAGTAGAGCCAAGTAGTTGTATAAAATATACTTATGGCAAGTAAGTTACAGAAACCTTTGTTTCATTTACAAAGGAATTCTTGAGGCCGACTGCAAAACAATTAACATTCCGTCTTCCCCTTTTCATGTACAAATATTTAAATATTTTTTTTACGTACATCTCTGTACCAATTAAAGCTGTTTGTATTGCAGATCCAAAAACTGAGCTCCAGCTTCACCCATTCCTTTCAAACTAATGAAGTTCAGCTGAAACTTATTAGTTTGCTCATCTCCACGTATTGCGATGGGTGTGAGCGTTAGCAGAAATCATTTCAACTTTAATGAGTGGGAAGAAAAGGATAAGCACTATGGTTTTGTTTTGGCAGTAAAATTTAATGGCGTTAAAGTTTAAGAGATAACTGTAAACTATGTTTGTATATAAAAATCAGATGTAGAACTTTGCTGTTTTGCATTTTTGATGAATTTCTTGGCGGAATGAAACGAACGTTTCTGCATAGCTTACTTGTCGTAGGTATATTTGTATACTAGTAAAATACAAGATAAAATGGTAAAGGGTAAGAATTAAAACTAACGGATTCATTTCAATGTTTTGTTGAACTGCTATGAAGGCTTTATCAAGAGTGAAATTGAAAAAAAAAAAAAAGTTTCACAAAATGCTAAATTGGAGTCTTGCGTTTTAGAATTTTTCCTGTTTCCATTTTATCCTTTCTTTGTTATATACATACATTAATTTGTTTTTACATAAGCACTGTGTTGCTACACAGTCATGAGCATGTTTCAGTCTTCGTCTATTTAGTAACTAGAAATTCATTACTGATTCCCTTTATGTAAGTGTGATTGCCTGAAGAGGTCTCTAAGTTACTAAAAAACCAAAACATGCTCATGGCTGTGTAGCCACAGATTACTGTTTATGTAAAAACAAATTAAAGTATACCCTGCTCTACTTCGGTATTGAGCACTCTTGTATTAATCTCGGTATACTTCACTGGTTACCTTACCTCTGGAAAATAAATCTCAAATTATATATATATATATATATGTGTGTGTGTGTGTGTATGTATATATATATATATATATATATATATATGAAGGAAGACAGCAAAATATATGAAAACAAAAATTATTGGAATGATGACAACTATTAAAAAAATTTATTGTAAGTTTTCAACAAAGAGATAAGTTTTTCTTTCCCAGTTTTTCAATCTCATTTTATGCATACAAGCACACACAAATTATAATTATATGAAAACTATAAGCAAAAATAATATTTTTTCTCATATACCGAAGAAAACTTTAATATGACAGAATATTTTATATTAGAAGTAGAGCGTGTTAAAAATGGAAAAACAACTTATAATTCAGTTTAGGAAAAAAAAAGTCTTTATTTTATTTTTTTTGCTTCCTTATTTTTGTAAATTTCAAAATGATGACCATAAAAATTATTTGGAAATTTCTTGAAGTAAAATAATTTTCTTCTGGACGTGTAAATTTTACAAATCTTTTCACATTTCGAGTTTTTTTTTGTTTTTTTGTTTTTTTAACTAACATATATATATATATATGTGTGTGTGTTTGGGAGGAAATAAATTCATTCAATTGTGAAAAAATAAAACTGTACAGGGTTTTCCAAAAGTTTGGACCTGTTTAAAGGGCAAGGATAGGATCATTTCTTTGAGCCCAGCAGATTATCTTGACCGAAGTTCCTTATGCAGACAGCTTGAGTCGTGTTGCGTAGCTGACAAGTAGCAGCAGTTCATCTTTGCTCCTATGCTTCATTGTTGTTCTGTTGTGATGCAGTCTGAATAATAACAGCATAAACTTATTTGGGGTTCAATGTTTTTGCATTTTTTATGTTCCTTTACAATGTGCATACATAACACCCCCAAGCCCATCCCACTCTGGGGAGAGAGCAGCTGTTCAAAAAAAAAATATCCAATCGCTTTCTCTCGTGGCTCAGCTTATCTCGTATCTGATCAGCTTCTTTGCCGCGTATCATTGTCTGATGTCATGTCTTGTCACTTTAAATTTCGAATGGAATTTTTCACTTTCTTAATTTTAACTATATCTGGAAAATACGGTTCTTAGCATTGTTTTTACGCATCCAAAATCAAATATTGCTTGTTGGAGGGGGGGGGGTTAATATTTCAAAATCATTCAACATTTATGGCATGAGATTGCGCAATCTGTTTCCCTATAAATTAAGAAAATTATTAAAACGGGTTACATTAAAATTATTTATTCCGGTCAATTGCCCCCTCCCTGTCGCATCTGTTTGAATCAAAAAGATTGAAAGTAAAAACTCCTCTTAATCTCCAGGTGGACCCCATTTGATTGGACCAAGGCTAACAGTTAATTTTGCTTTTTGATTCACAAAAAATATCACCACCTACAAAAAAATAATAATTCATTTATTTAATTTTATGGTTTTTGACTTAAAAAGGTACAACAGCCACTCAAGGACAAGGCTCAAAGAGACAAAATGGATTTTCTGTTGGAATGGCAAAGAGTATTATTAGAGTATAGAAACTGATAGCTGAAATGGAATGAACAAAATTGGACGGTTTACAAGAATGCTTTATGGCAAGTATTGGACTGTTGGGTTTCATAATGTGTTTTGCAGAAATATTGGATCTGACTCTGGCCTTATACTGTATTAGCACAGATTTTGGTATAAGATTTTCTAATGGTTGAAGAATAATTACCATTTAACTGAAGATTAAGAAAAGAAATTTAAAAAAAAGTATTTATGCTGCCTTTTAACTATTGCCCTTATTAAATGATGACGTTGATACTCTTATCAGGTGCATACCCGTTTTCTTCGGACGTAATGTTCATTTACAATGGTGTTTCTTCTTGTATTAAATAATGATTGTTGTTGATTCTTTTGGAGGGAAGGGTTACGTTCATGCTCTTTGTGTATTCAAATTTGCTGAACTAAGCATTTTTTCATTTTTTTCGATGAACAAACAAATCTATTCTACTAAAACTTAATGAATCGTTTCTTAATGCCATTTTTTTTTTCCATATATTTTATTTTCACAAATATTTATTTCTATTTTTTCTGAAATACATTGAAACCAATAAATTTGGACTATTGAACTTATTATTAATGACATTTATATTCCTATTAGGTGTGTCCCAGTTTTCTTCAGACCTAGCGTTTATTTGTGTTTAATTTTGATTTGGGGAGGGGGGTGTATGTTCATGCTCTTTTTTTTTTTTTTTTTTCAATTAACAAACAAATCCATTCTATCAAAGCTTAATGAATCACCGTTTTTCTTAATATCTTCTTTTTTTTTTTTTCCAATATATTTTATTTTCAAAAATATTTATTCAAATACAATAAATTTCAAAATTCCAAATTACTTTAATCTCTAGGGCTTATCACGTGTTTCGGAAATTCAAATTACAAGTGTAGCCTTTCGTTTCACTATAAGATTCTCCTTGAAAACTGCTCTCCTTCAAAGTCCTATTAATTACACAACACACATTCTGAACTATTTAGTTTTGGGATTAAGTTAGGTGAAACAAATTGCTCTTTGGGTCTGACTTTGAAAATCTGATTCTCATAATTTTATAGCATAGGTTGTTGCTGCTGTTGTAATGATAAAACTGATTTAATCAAGGTTTATTTCCGTATAGCTGTTTTCCTATATAGTTTAATGAGAAAAAAATACATGTTAAAATGAAATACGTATTAGATACGTTTGAAGCTGAAACAATGCATTATTACAAAAATAAAGATATTTATTTTGTTTGAAATTTATATTGGAATTCATTTCGAAAAAAAAAAAAAAAAATGACATACTGAAGATGAAGTGTATCTTCGAAATATATTTATGAATTCCAATATAAATTTCAAACAATATAAATATCTGTTTATTTTATAATAAAGCGTTTTCGGCTTCAAACGTATCTAATATGTATTTCATTTTATTCAAATTAAACCAACACTTCTATAAAAAGGAACACAAACCCTAACACCGCATGTTATTTAATTGGAATCTCTTATTGAGATGAGTATTATTTATTAATTTATTTTATTGCGGACTATTATCCTCGTCTTTTTAGTTGTTTCACGTCGTTTCGGCCAACTGTGGCGCAGTGGATAGAGATGTTGAATCTCTACCATTCCAGTTGAGTATTGTCTGAAGATAGCGGTTTCAATCCTACCCAAAGCCGGCCAGAAACTTACTTGGCCAAAACATGGTGAGACAACTACGGAAGTCAGTAATTGCTGAGAATGCAGTTAGATTTTCAGTTCCTATCCTGTTGCGGTTACCACCTGACAAAGCCCAGAGGAATAGTTGGCCAAAACGTTATAAAACAACTAAAAAAAAAAAAGATGAGAATAATAGTCCGCAATAAAATAAATTGATAAAATTAGATGCTAAAATATTCATTATTTCCGGGATTGAGTTATGTTTGAAAACAAATTTTGTTTTTAATTCTTTTAATTAGCTGTAGTTTGTAATTAACTGAACAAGTCTGTCATCTCTCACTTAGCTATTTATATTTCAATTTAATGTTTCTTAAAGTTTCTGTAAGCATTTTAGAGAGAGTGACTCTTTTGCTCTCTAATTTACATACTGTGTTCTTACATACCATAAAGTCTGCCATAAATTAGATAGCAAAATAATAAGTCTTTATTACTTTTACTTCCATAAGTAAAATGTAGAAATAAAGACATTTTTTTTTGTAAATTATGCATTTTGAGTGCTTATTTAGTATTACACTTTTTTGAAACAAAAAAAGAATACAAAAAGAATCTTTGTGATTTATGTATTAGATGCGGAACAAAGGTTTTATATTCCAAAAATCACAAATTAATCAAGTAATTTTTATTTTTATTTTTTATTTATTTTTTTTATTTTAAGAAAAATTTTACAATTTTTAGTGATTAAAGTTATATTTTGAATACAAATAAAATCTCTATATTCGAAATGAATTGTCGCCCTTCAATTTTTTTGTAAAATTTAAATCAGCATGGCTGTTCTCCACTTCGTACTTGCTTTGTCATAACATTTAATTTTCTTAATTAAAAAAATATATATTTGATCAATTTACATGATCTTTGGAATATGACATCTTTGTTTTGTCATGAGTACTTAAATCAAAGATTTTTATTTTTGTTTTTTTAATGTAAAACTAAATAAGCACCAAATTTTGTAACA
This sequence comes from Euprymna scolopes, assembly GCF_053919585.1. Lineage (NCBI taxonomy): Eukaryota > Metazoa > Mollusca > Cephalopoda > Sepiida > Sepiolidae > Euprymna > Euprymna scolopes. The sequence continues at coordinate 12,351,551 of NC_136518.1, read as the reverse complement.
TGTGTCACAGTTGATAAATTTTTGAATGACGTCAAAGTCACACATAGACTGGTAATGTTTGTTACCCTATGGGTGATGGCTATGTCTACTATCATGATATATTGTAATGACCAAGAGCAGCCATTCTTAACCTTTCCTCCAGCATTGACCACCTTGGCTTAATGTATTTCTCCATTTACCCCCGCCCGCCTTCTCTCCTACAAAAAATTTCATAGCCATCATAAAGTGACCCAAAAAAAAAAAAACATTTTTATTCTTTAGGACTTTGTTTTGTATAAAACAAGTGAAGCATGCACGGTCCCTCATGAGTGCACAGCGAACGAGGCATAAAAAAAAAAAAAATGACTAAGTTCAATTTACTGTATCACAAAAAATTAAGAAAATCAAACTTTTTCTAAATAGAAATTTATGGAGTTAATTTCTATTACGTTTCTTAGACATGTTTGCTGTCATAATATATTGTAATGCCCTAGAGCAGCCATTCTCTTGTACAAAAAAATTCATAACCATCATAAAGTGACCGAAAAAACAAGAAGGTCAAAAAAGAACATTTTTATCGGTTTTGTATAAAAATAGTATTTATACATTCGTATCACAAAAATAAAGAAAATCAAATCTTATTCTAAAAAAAAATATTAAGTTAATTTGTATTACGTTCCATAGACATGACACAATCTGAAAAGAAATAATTGTTTTTTAAATTATCAAGTATTTCAATTATTTACTCCTGACTATATATTTTTACCCCTGGTTCAGAAACTCTGACCTACAGTTTATTAAGACTTGTAGCTCATAGGAAGTTATCATAAAGTCAAATTTGACATTTGTGGGAGCAGAGAAACGAGAGATCTCTGAATGACCTCACGCAATCAATTTTTCAACAGAACCTGTTCGAAGTGAATGAAAGAATACTAATGTAACAAAAAAATGTACAGGCATAGAGCCATGTTTTCCAAAGGTGCTGTTCTTTAACAATACTGTGTTTTATGATCGTTTATGCAATACATGAATAAAGTTGGTGTTTTTTTTTTTTTTTTTTTTTTTCAATAAAATCAAAAAAAAAATTCCAATGCAACAAGAGCATAAAAATCATTTGTTCGACAAATTTGAGTACGTAAGCAGTATTAACGTGCATGATACACAAATGATCAACAACAATTAAGTTTAAATACGAAAAAATCTTTGGAATTCCTCATTTTCAAAAAAAAAAAAAAAAAAAACTGTCCAGAGTGTGTGTGTGGGGGGGTGAAGTACAGTATTATGGGAAGCTTTCTGTTATGATATTAAAAATAAAAAAAAATGCTCCTATTTTCTTTTAATAGGGACCAAATTATATATATATATAATGTAGAGATGTCCCAAAAGAAGCTGATGGATTTTAAATTTGAATATCTTCCTAATAAGTTATACTCATCAAATTTCATCAGTAGGTAGATGAGCCTTTCCATGATTTTTTGAGATAGAGAAAGGTATTATAATTCACTTATTCAAATTTTATTTACACAACTTAATCTAGGGTACGTTTTTACTAAGTTCTAATTTTAGTTATAAAAAAAAAATGTTACTCAAATGTCTACCATTTTCATTTCCACACTCTTCTGCCCACTTCAGTGCATTGTCAAGTACATTACCTAATGTTTCAGGGTTTATGGCCCTGATTTCCTTTTTGATATTGTTTTGGAGGGCATTTATTGTGACCAGTTTGTTTTTGTATACCTGCTCTTATTTTAGGAAGTTTGGATCCACATTAGCCAAATCTTGGACTTGCATGGAGTGTTCCAGCCGTTTTTTCATGATTTCTTGGCTGAAGCTTTTTTTGCATCAATAAAACTTTGCCCTCTTTATGAAGCATTCGATGAAGAGATGATCGGGAGACTCCAATTTGACTTGATCTTCGTCCACACTTTCTGCTAATCGGTGATGGTTTTTTTTTTTTATCACTTCTTGCTGTGCAGGGTCTACCAGATTTAGGGAGGTCACATACAGATCCTTGCTGACGATATTGAGCCATTTTGGCTTTAATTGCATTGAAACAATTGAAATTTATTGTGTTGATTTGGTGTAAAAGTTTTCTTTATGTTTCTGATATTGACTCGGTCAACTGAAAGTATCACTCTTTGATAAATATCCTCTCGTCAGTGGTGTAACAACTGATGACTTTGATTGGGTTACTCTAGATGCTCTGAAAAAATAAAAGAAAAATATTAAAAATTAAGGAAGTTATGAATTTTGTTTTATCTGTTAGCTTCTATTGGGATTATCCGAGTATTTGTATGGATGGATATATATATATATATATATATATATATTTTTTTTTTTTTTTTTTTTTTAGTAGCAATTCTGTAGTTTTTTTTTTCTTTTCACTCCCTGAGCGATTTGTAAGAAAAATTATCTGCCCTTTGTTTACATCCTAGCCGCCCTCCCCCATTTAGGATGCATTATATATATATATATATATATATATATATATATATATATATATATATAACACACACACACACACTTATAGGCAAATGTATTTAATGAATTTAAAACTAAAGATTTTTTTTTTTTTTTTTTTTTTTTTTTTTTTAGAGTAATTTCCGAATGGAATAGGGGGGGGGATAATAAAATTGAAAGCTGTCGATAAGATAACTTTTCTAACAATTTTCCAAAAATGTAATTTTAAAAATGTCATTTAACTTAAATAAAGGATCTTTCTCAGAAACACATGTACAACAAGAAGACATGTATGTTTTTAATTTTATTTATTTTTTTTTTTTTAACTTTAAATATTCTGAAATATGTTGAAGATGTTTTAAATATGTTAAATATATTCATCTAAAAAAAAAAAAAATGAAACCTTCAACTCGAACTGCAGAGGAGTTATAGAGTTAATACTTCCCACAGTATTGACATTACTCTCACAAGGAGTAATACAAAATTAGCTTTTTTTATATATGAGATAAAAAAATGACTCGAGCAATTCCTATTATATACATGTGTGTGTGTGTATATATATATATATATACACACACATACACACATGTATGTAATAGAAATTGCTTGAGTCATTTTTTGATCTCATATATAAAAAAAGATATATATATATATATATATATATATATATATATTTTTTTTTTTTTTCAGAAGTTTAGATAAGAAAAAGTATCGTCGGTTTCAAACCTGATATTAAGAGAACTGTTTTAGGTCCCAATATCAAGCTCTTTTCAGCCGATCCACCTCATCTGTCTATAACCGGAAGTGGAGACAAATGAGATAGATTAGCTGAAGAGTGCTTATTATTCGGACCTAAACGGTTACTTAATATCAGGTTTGAAACTGATGGTACCGATGACTTATCTTATCTAAACTTTTGAACATTTTTTTTTCTTTATAATAGAACACTCTACTGTAATTCTTTTTTTCCCCTAAAATATAACTAAGCATATATAGAGAGGGTGGGCCAAAAATCACTGACCCATTTTAATTTTAAATAACTTTATTTTAACAGTTATATGCTTGAAATTATAGTATTATAAGATAAAGGTGGTAAACTTTATTTTACCTTAGTAAGCTTGGGAAAGTTGTATTGTTTAATGTGAAAATAACATCGTGCAAATGCCTTCCATTTTCTGCTTCACAAATTTTAACTTTTTAATTACCTCTGCCATGACCTTTTCCAAAATTTCTGGACTTCTTTCTCTATTGATGTTTTCCTTTTGGTCTATTAAAAATTGGGACTTGTTGACAAAAACCTTTTCCTTTGGATATCTTCACAATAGCTGCATCTCTTACATTGAAATGTCTTCGATAGGCTCTTTGGGTTGTAATTATTGAGCCTTGATTTTGATAGTAAAATTGTACAATTTTTGTACGTCGGACGATACCAAATTTTTCCATAATTAATTTTCAGGATCTGAAAAAAAATATATATATATATATATTAAAAAATTATAAAGAAAAATACTTAGAAATAAGTTATTTGAAATTAAAATGGGTCAGTGATTTTGGCCCACCCTGTGTGTGTGTGTGTGTGTGTGTATGTATGTATGTATATATATATATATATATGTATGTATGCATATTAACACATGCATAAAATCTGTGTGCCTCTCTCACATACACACTCATAAAAAAAGCGGTGTTGAACGTTGTCTATATGTGCATCATTCGTATGCCTATTGTGTTTCCTGTTTGTCGCTATAGAGTTTTGTACTGAAGCAATTACGTTGTACCCACCATCCATCCTAATCCCACCCCCACCCCTTATACACCCTTCTCTCTAAACTTCCCCTCCCCCTCTCACTCCCATGTTTGGTATTTCATCTTTTTCTTGGTATCACAAGAAAGCAATATTTACTATAAATTCATATTTTAACAATGTTTTATTTTGTTGAGTTTTTTTTTTTTTTTTTACTCTGACCTCTGTTTTCAATAAAATAAAAAACATTGTCTGCGTATCTATTAGGTTGGTGCAAAAATGTTTTAGTTTAATGTCCAAAAGCATTATTTTTGCACCAACCTAATGTGTGTGTGTGTGTGTGTGTGTGTGTGTGTGTGTGTGTGTGTGTGTGTGTGTTAAGAGGGGAATCCAACAAGAATTTGAAGATTGTTTAAATGGAGACTTATGGGGATAGTAAAACGCTCAACATCTGAAGTGGAGCTTAGATACAAAAGGGGAAAAAAAAACACAATACAAAACTTTTATTCCTCATCGTTTATTTTATATATATATATATATATATATATATATATATATATATATATAAACATGAGGAGTACATGTTATATAAAATGTTATATCGATAAAGAAAAAGGGAATCTTGGGTTGAGCATATCGGGAAGTGATATGCAAACTGCCATTAGCGTATTAAGCAACGCTCTTTGTGTAAACAAATCGAGCGGAGGCATTTGGAGGAGGGAAAAACATCGTTAATTTATTACCCACACAGCATCAGCCATATAGCATAATGGTGAGAACCCTTGACTGTCATTTGGGCGGTCAGGTTTCGATCCTGGCTTGAGGTAGTTGCTTGTCTAGCCGCACTGATGAGGTGTGGAACACCAAAACAGTACTGTAATGACTATAATGCTCCCTATCTTGAGTTGAGCATATATATGAGGTAATAAGTCCAGAGTTTCTTGCATAAAACATTTTTTTTTATTTCTTCATACAATAGTGTCTGCCATTTTAAAGCATAAAGTTTTTTTGTTTTCACTAAACCCAAGATATGTTATTTTCTATGAAACCTTCAGAAGATAGCTTGATTTTATTGAAAACATGAAAAACAATATCCTTTAATATGGTAGAAACGATATGAAAAAATTACAAAAACAACAAACAAAAAAAACTTAGAGCTCTAGACATGTTGGCACTGTTGAGCTTTTGATTCGCTTTTTGTGTGAGCTTTAAGAATTAAAATAATTTATCTAGAAAGAATAAGCTTAACAATTCCATCTTTTTTTTAAAAAAATCTTTCCCCTCTTTTCTTTTCCAAAAAGAAAACTTGGCCCATATTTGAATTATCAGTAATTCTGAAATCTGCATCTTCATATTTTTTTAAAATGTAGACATAGAAAGTGTGTGTGTGTGTGTGTGTGTGTGTGTGTGTGTGTGTGTTATAATATAAAAATTAGACTCCAGAGAAAAATATATTCTTCTAGGCGGTAACAATTTTTATTTTTGCTCTTAATCCCTTTTTAGGGAGCTGAATTTTCCCTCCAACATGAAAACATCTTGTGTCTAATTTGCTAATCTCCTATTGAAAACTGTTTTATCAAGTTTTTCATCAGTATATCTTTTTATGATTTAGAGTTTGCAAATGTTTCTGATGGATTCCACTTGAAAGAAAATCTCTTCAGTCTGTTTTTCATTCCTTTTCTATGTATTTGTGCATTTAGTAACAATAACACTGAGGAAAGTTGTATGTTGCGTTGAAAACCAATAGTTGCTGTATGGCTATTTGCTTTGATTTTTTATAGTATAATCAAAAAAATTAAAAATATTTTTTTTGTGGAAATAATTTTTTCAATTATATTTCATTTTTTATATACACAAATTCTTAATTTAAGAAGCTCAATGTAATTACAGAGCATATAATAAATAAATGACAAAAGTCTATATTCCAAATTTTATGATGTTGACCATCTTACAATTTATTCCTTTAATTCTGTTGATACTTATAATTCTTGAAAGTAGCTGTTTCATAGCACAAAATCATTCATTTAAATTATCTCAATCAATGAATCTATTTTGCCCTTAACTCATCAGAAGTAGCAACTATCAATCCACCAAAAGAAAATAAAAGGCATTTGGGCATCTATATATATATATATATATAAAATCGAAAATGTATGTATGTGTGTATCTTTGTGTGTCTGATTTAGTTTAAATATTTGAAGAAATGACAAAATTTCATGTACGTGTTAGCTCAGTTGGTTAGAGCATTTGGTCATTATCTAAACGTTTTGGGTTTGAATCGTGGTGTGAGATGTCTTTTTTTCGATTTTTTAAATTTTAATATTGAAGCAGGGTTATTTAAGCCATTTTTCATGTAACGTTCATTTTTCTGTTTTTTTTTTTTATACTTCGCTTATTCTTAGATTTTCATTAACACCCCCCACCCCACCCTCGAGACCACACACCCAAAAACGCCAGGTACCCACCGATTTTTAAAATTTTAATATTGAAACAGGCTTATTTAAGCCATTTTTCCCGGTTTTTTTTTGGGGGGGGGGGGTATTTTTCAGATTTTTTTAAGTTTTAACGTTCGTTTTTCTGTTCTTTTTTGTTTTTGCCTTACGTTAGTTTTTTTATGTTTTTTTTTTTTTCGATATTTTTTTTAACTTACAAATATTTACTTCGCTTATTCTTATGTTTTGATGACCCCCCCCCCCCGCTTTATTTTTCGGATAAGTTTTAACGTTCGTTTTTCTGTTTTCTTTTTTGTTGTTTGTTTTTTTTTTACTTCGCTTATTCTTATGTTTTCATTAACGCCCCCCCACCCCCACCGACCACACACCTCCAAACACTCCGGCAACGCCGGGTGCCCCCCCCCCTCCGCTAGTCTATAATATAAAGGGCAAAAATCTGTTTAAATGTATGTATGTATGTATGTCTGCCTAAAATTTTCCACAGAGGCGACGGATTTTCATGAAATTGGTATCGTTTTAAAGCTGGACCCTTCAGAACAAATCTCGAAAAATTGGCCCAAAACAAATCCTTCATCCTCAACTGGACCGTGTTTTACAGGGAGAGGTAGCAAACAATCGTTCCTTAATGACAACATAGCCAAACACGCATGTGCAAAAAAGTTCTTTCTTGAATTAGTTTAAATATTTAAAAAAAACGGCCTAACTTTGCTCACGCAGTCATTATCTTAAAATTGCACGTTTGAGCCTAGATATCATATTTTTTTTTTTTTTTTTAAACTTTAAATATTGAAACAGGGTTATTGATGCCATTTTGACGTTCGTTTTTCTTTTATTTTTCCATCACGTTCACTGTTTTTTATTTTGTTTTTGTTTTTCATATTTTTTTAAAGAGATTTATTATTTAAACGGGATTATTTATGCCATTTCTTTTTCGTTTGTTATTTATTTTGCATCACGTTCGCTGTTTTTTTTTTTTTTATATATATATATTTAAACAGTTATTACGTTCGCTTATTCTTTATTTTTCATTTTGTTTTGATTTACCCCCACCCCCCACCCCACCACCACCACCATCACACCCGGGCAACGCCGGGTATCCCCGCTAGTAAATACAAAATCGGAAATATATATATATTTTAATTTAAATAGTTATTTCTTCTGATGAGTTGAGGGCAAAATAGATCCATTGCTGTCAAGAATTGTACGTATCAATGGAATTAAAAAAATAAATTGTAAGATGGTCAACATCATGAATTTGGAATATAGACTTTTGTCATTTATTTGTTAAATATATATCAATTTAAATACCACACATTTGTGTATCTATTGGAAATACTGAAGTTTTGTCCGTCAAGAATTAAGAATTCTAAGTTACAATAATCAAGAGCCGTTGGTCGCCACTAAGATAGAGGACTGGTGTAATCTGGAATCTATTATATAAAAAGCAAAATGTGTGTTTGTATGCCTGCCAAAAACTTTTGACACATGCAACGGATCTTCACAAGATCAGTATCGTTTTAAAGCTCGATCCTTCGGATGACAAATATCAAAAAATTGGCCCAAAACTTTCATTCCTTCATCCTCAACTTGCCTGTTTTTACAAGGAGGGGGCGCTTTTTTTGCCGACATTTTCGCAAGTCATCATCTCCGTTGAATTGACTTAATTTCAGCGCTCTTTACTTCCGTTTGCGCTATGGACGCATCAGCAAGGACATTACGTTTTTTTTTTTGTTTTTGTTTTTTTTCCCCCTTCGCATTACGGGTTCGAGCCTGCCTGCCCACTACCATTCTCTCCATCCATACTGCCTACTGTTGTTTTGATCGTCCCCCCCCCCAGCGCCGCTACTACCACTTTTTTTATCCCCCCCCCCTCTCGGGGTTCTTTACTACACGACCTCCCAAGCAACGCCAGGTAACCCAGCTAGTATTTTCTAATTTTCAAGTAGCGTCAGCAATGATAGATTCCCCCCCCCCATTTGATGCAATCACAGTCTTCATTTGTGTGAACGCTAGTTATTTTTTATTTATTTATTTATTTATTTATTTATTATTATTTTTTATTTTTTTTATTTTTTTTTTTTTATTTATTTTTTTTTTTACATCTTTTTATATATGTTGTCAGCAGCATCTTTATCGATTGCTGTTGATCATCTTTCATCAGACATGTATAAAAGAGTATTTGCTGCCGAAATATCTGTTAATTATTAAAAAAAAAAAAAAAAGTGTTATGGCGTGTTAGAGGTTTATCTGTCTGTATGCAACCAGAAACATGATTGCCTACCTCGGTTTTTGCGAACTAGATTATTCCTTAGTCTGTAATTTTTAGAACGCCAATATCGGAGTTCACATTAGTCTAATGGTGATATCTTTTAACTAGACAAGTTTTTTTTTAAATTCTTTCTAAATTAAAAGAAATTAACAAAATAACATTAAAGACATTACATAAATATTATTTTTAGACTATATATATATATATATATATATATATATATATATATATATATATATAAAGAAACCTTGACTTCTAGTGTGCTTGTGCATGCGCAAAACGGTCTCTACCAAACAATGCTGTTGATTTTTTTTTTTTTTTTTTTTTTTTTTTTTTTTTTTTTTTTATGTCTACAGACTTAAAACTTGATATATGTCGGGGATTTGGACCTGTGGAGTCAATTCGATTTGTTTTTTTTAGCCAGTAAAAATAACTGCTCAGGGATCTAAATTGGAACTTGGCAGGCATAAGTCGACTTAAAGTGCTCCTATGCATGCGCAAATATACATTTAACTGTGTTCATTTTGAAAGTTTTGATAGTCATCATTAGCTCAGATGGTACCAAATAATGCTAGAGAGCTAAATGCTATGATTTTGGTTCTACCTAATGGCACCAAAGTCATTCATATATACATATATATATATATTTATATAACTTTTGATATCCCTATGATATATATATATATATATAAACTTTTGATATCCCTATGATATATTGAGTACTAATCAATAATAAATTGGTTCTAATATTAATTATGAAATCTGCATAAATTAAAACATATTAATGCATATTTTATGACCGGGCAGCATGCTAGTATATTATAATTTTATTCCATTTACTGTTGAATAACCATAAAACATTACCAGTCCACATGATTTGAAACTCGTACCATTTGAAAAAGAGGTTTTTCCTTGAAATATATGGAACATAATCACACACATAATATCATCGTATAGAAGATTTACTATTGAAAAAGATAAATAGAAAACCCATTTGCCTTGTTCTTGCTTCTTTAATATATTTCCATTTCTTTCTTGCATTGTGATAGTCTTTTGATACTCCCCTCTGTCTCATATATATATATATATATATAGCATGTTTGAATGTAATAAAAAAAATTTAAATTTTTGTCTATTGGATTCATTGGTCATTGAAAGTCTTTTCCACCCCAACCCTACCTTGCCAAAGAAAACTTCACCAATGCTGGACAAGCAGGCCTCTTGCCCTGCCTCCTTTTTTCATACTCACCTGCTTCCCATATCCCTCTTCTTTCTAAAGCTTGATAAAAAAAACAAAAAATTTATTTTTTGATGTTTTTTTTTTTTCCTCTCCTAATAATTCTAGGCTCAGTGCCTTGTTTATTTCATTGTGTCAACTTTATTTTATTTTTTGTAAATGTATATGCCATTTTTTTTTTTCTTGTACGAGTGAAAATACAACAATATAAAATGCCATCTTGATCTTATTAAAAAAATAATAAAATTAATGGGTTTAGTTTTCATTTAAGCTTTTATTGCTTTTGTTATAAATATATAAGTAGATTGTAGTTTGCTTGAAGCATTGTTGAAGAAAATTATAAGGTAAAATTAAAAGCCAAGAACAATGCGAGATTTTTTTTTATATAGAGTAAAATTAAATGAAAACAAAAGAAATAAATTTCTTTTTTTGTTGTTTGTTTTTTCTTTTTCACACAAATTTTAACTCTAAATAACAGTAATTTTTTTTTTTCTGTTGTATTCAATGGTGTTATAAATCTCAATATATTTCAGACCTTTTCAGATTTTCACATCAACATTCTTGCTTCTTCAAGAAACGTAGGTCAACTTCGTATTCTCGAATCTTTAATTATTTCAAAAAATACTCCCACACTAAACAATAGACTGGAATTGAGCTCCGCTTTTATAATATAAGTTTAAAACATAAGAAAAACAATAATTAAAATAATAAAAAAAAAAAAAATTGTTTTAAAATAATTAAAAGATTAATAAAATCTCACAGAGTTGCCTCCCTTCAACCCTTGATTGAATAGTCATCTCCCTTGATTCACAGACGCAACAAGTATTTTAAACACCAACTGATTTATTTTAACGTTCTCCTAACGTCATTTTTTGTTCTATATTTCACGGTATCACATGGCAAACTCTGTAGCTGCTTTTCCAATTTTGAACACTCTTCCGCTGTCTTCTCTTGAAAAAGGACTAATAGGTCTGTAGAATAATCAAAAGAACTGTTAGTCAATAACACACAACAACAACAATAATAATAGCAGCAACACTTACCAAGGATCCAGCTTATGCACAATACAGACACCAGATTGAGCTGGACTGAAGGCTTGTATTTATGTACAAGCATATCCAATCAGGTGATTCAGCCAATCACAATCCAAGGAATAGACTGGCCCATGTGTGCACAATGGAATCTCCCATTGTGCCATAAATAGTTCTCCTCTTTCATGAGAAATAACTTTAGTCTTTGTCAAGTTATCCACAACTTGAACGCTGACCGAAAGTCCACTACACAATCCAACATGGCGCTACGAACAGGATTCGAGACAGAAGATTGGGAAGACTATTTCCTCAAAGCAGGCATTGCTGCCGATTCCGCCAAGAGCTATGCTGCAACTTTTGTGAAGGAAAAACTGAGGAAAGAAAATCTTCAAGTAATGGATCGAGCCATGCTAAGAGAATTGGGAATCACAACAATGGGAGAAGCTCTGTCTATCCTTCGACAAGCCAAGGAGCCCGCTACCCAGACCACCTATGCTAAGGCACCAGCTGCCAGGCCTCCCCAACTTCATCTCGAAATGACCCCTCAACAATTCAGAAAATTTCGGATTGACTGGGAAGTATTCACCAGAATAACGGACATGCCAACTTCTCAGGCCAATACCCAGTTATACAGTTGCGCTGATGAATCCGTTCAAAACGCAATCATAAATACGTACCCTAAGTTCTTCACCACCAACCCAGACAAGCTGCTAGAGATGACAGAAGCATTGGTAACCCAAAAATCAAATCCCATGGTCCATCGGATGACATTTGCATCTATATCACAGCATGAAGATGAACCCATCCAACAATACCTTGTTCGTCTTAGGTCCACAGCCATAGACTGTAATTTCTCATGCCCCAACTGCGATCACGACCTGTCTGACATTTACATCAAGGACCAATTTATCAAAGGGATATCGAATGATACGCTTCAGACCGATCTACTGGCAAAAGCCGGGTTGCTAAAAACTCTCAACCAAAATATGTCATGCTGAGGCATTTGAGTCTGCACTACAGGACCAAACCGCAATGACTGATACTTCAGACATAGCTACAGTCCGGATGTCAATGTATCGCAAAAAAAAAAAAAAACAGTGCTGTACGGACTAGCAGAGGCAATATTCGCACTAGCTCTACTGCTACTCACAACGATAACATTGCTGATAAGGAACCCCGTCAAACCTGCATAGGTTGCGGTAGTCATCAACACGGTACTCCAAGGACAAGTGCCCGCCATTTAACATGTCCGGCATGGAATCAAATGTGCAACACTTGTGGGAAACTTAACCATTTCTCAGCAATGTGCCGGACAAAGAAATATCGCCCGGCAGTGATAAAAAGTTTTGAAGACCAAGAAGCTCCCATGAATACACTCATGGCCCATATCACATTCGATCAAATGAGGGGCACCATTATGACTACAGAAGGTGATCTGTTAACTGAAATAAATGCATCAGTAATCCCATTCTCACCAAAACCAGATCCCAGACAAGCTGTCAATATCCCTAGGAGTTGTAGTACAATGCTAAAGGTTTTTCCCGACAGTGGTGCCGCCATTTGTCTTGGGGGACCAAAGCATTTAATCAAAATGGGCCTCACAGAGATTAGTCTTGTCCAATCAAGAAAGATCATACGAACAGTTGGAGGTTTCACACTCATGTGTCAGGGTTGGCTACCAGTTGAGTTTGTGGTCAGAGGGAAAACAACTAAACAAGCCCTCTACATATGCAAGGGCATACAACGGCTTTATCTCAGCAGAGCAGCCTGCATCGATGTGGGAATATTGCACAAACATTTTCCAAACCCTTTAGCAGACGTACATGAAGAGGTAGACACCGAGTCTAAAAAGTGTGTAGATCAATTGCCAAATCGCCCCAAAAACCTCCCTTTTCCCGCAACAGAAGATAACATAGGCAAACTTAAGAGCTGGCTCCTAGAAAAGTTTGCCAAAACGACATTCAACAAAGATGGGATATTTCCAGCCATGTCCGGCCCAGCTGCCCACATTCACCTCAAAGAGGGAGCAATCCCTAAAGCCAGGCATAACCCAATTCCTGTACCCTTCCACTTCAAGGAACCAGTAAGACAAGCCCTTTGGAAGGATGTAGAAAAAGGTATCATAGCTCCAGTACCCGTGGGTATGCCTACTGATTGGTGCAGTACTATGGTAATAACTGCCAAAAAGAATGGTAATCCACGTAGAACAATAGATTACCAACACCTTAACTCTCAATGCAAGCGAGAAACCCACCATACTGGGTCGCCATTCCAGTTGGCACTGCAAGTGCCACCTAGAACAAAGAAAACAGTCCTAGACGCTGTTGATGGATACCACTCGATTCTCTTGGACAAAGAATCTCAACCATTAACCACCTTCATAACTGAGTGGGGAAGATACATGTATCTTAGGATGCCTCAAGGATATGTCGCATCTGGGGATGCTTACACTCGCAGATACGATGAGATAATAAAAGATATCCCACGCAAGGTGAAGATAGTAGACGATACACTGCTATATGACTCTAGCATTGAGGGAGCCTTTTATCATACCTTCGATTTTCTGCTCCAATGTGCTAAGAATGGAATTGTGCTCAATACCGACAAATTCCAATTCTGTCAGGATGTCGTACAATTTGGAGGCCTCCAGATAACTTCTTCAGGAGTGACCCCTTCTGAGTCCATGATACAAGCGATACAGGATTTTCCAGTCCCAAGGACAATTACTGATGCCAGATCATGGTTTGGGCTTGTCAACCAAGTAGCCTGGGCATATTCACTGGGTCCAGTTATGGCGCCTTTTCGGGACCTCGTTAAACAAAACTCCAAATTTGCTTGGAATCAAAACCTTGAAGACGCATTCAAAGATTCCAAGCGAGTTATAATTCAACTAGTCCAAAAGGGGGTAGCAACATTTGACAAAGATAGAGCAACTTGCCTTGCTCCAGATTGGAGCAAAGAAGGAATGGGCTTCCTACTCCTACAAAAACATTGCCAATGTACCATGGAAAAAGCCCCAATCTGCTGTACCGAAGGTTGGCATCTGATATATGCCGGCAGCAGATTTTGCACGGATGCTGAGCGCAGATACGCACCAATAGAGGGTGAGGCAGCAGCAATAGCATGGGCATTGGAGAAATGCCGTATGTTCGTCATGGGTTCTCCAAACATCATAGTGGTCACAGACCATGAACCTCTGAAGGGGATATTTGGCGATCATGATCTGAGCAAGATCCAAAACCCCCGGCTCTTTAGACTAAAGGAAAAGACCCTGAGATACAGATTTACCATACAGCATTGCCCCGGGAAGTGGCACAGAGGCCCTGATGCAGTTTCCCGTCACCCAGTGGCGATGGTGCAAGCCCTCCTCGATGTATTTCCAACAAAACCCTCTCAAATGGATATACTGGAGTCGAACAACATAAGCAACATAACAGAGTCAACAGCCTTAATAGCAACATTTGCAGACAGCAGTAATATAGCCATGGTATCACCAGACCTAATTTGTTCAGCAGGTCGTGGCGATCAACAATATAACAAATTTTAGACACAATACAGCAAGGCTTCCCAAAAACACGTAATCTCACTGCGTCCGAAATCCGTGAGTATTGGGAGGTGAGGCACCGCCTTAGCACTGACAATGGTCTAGTATTGTTGGATCGAAGGATCGTCATCCCCAAAACACAACGAAAAAAGGTCCTACACTGCCTGCATTCTGCACACCAAGGAGTAGTCAGCATGAAAGCACGTGCCAACGAATCGGTGTACTGGCCAGGGATGGATGCATCAATCCGCAGTATTAGGGCGAATTGCATGGTATGCTCAACCATCGCACCTAGTCAACCAAGGGAGCCTATCATTCTAACACGATCCCCAGAGTGGCCATTCCAACAAATCGTCATGGATATTTTTTATATTGGAGATCACACATACCTTGCCTGCGCAGATAGGCTAACTGGTTGGCTAATTTTATACCGCCTAGAATCAGGTCACACTACTACAACCAAATTGATGTCCATATGCCGACAACTGTTCCAAACATATGGTGCCCCAGAAGAACTCAGCACCGATGGCGACCCACCTTTCACTTCCAGCACGTTCCAAGAATTTCTGAAAACATAGTGTGTTAGGCACAGATTATCTTCTGTTGCGTATCCCCAATCCAATGGCAGGGCAGAGCTCGCAGTAAAAACTGCAAAGAGGATTGTGAAAGGAAACACAGGCCCCCACGGTTCCTTGGACAATGACAGTGTTGCCCGGGCCATCTTGCAGTATCGGAATACCCCAATCCAAAGCATTGGCCTATCACCGGCTCAATTATTACTTCACCGTCGACTACGTGACTCCATCCCTTCACAGCCAATCCTCTACAAGCCTCACCTTGAATGGGTGTCAGCGGCACAACATCGCGAGGAAATGCTCCACCACCGCAATGCAAAAATAGTAGAAAGATACAATAAATATACCCACAACCTTCCACCGTTACAAGCTGGTGACACTGTAGCCATCCAAAATCCAGTCAATCGCAGATGGAACACAACGGGCAAAATCATCAGTTCCCTACCAGATCGACAATACCGAATCAGGGTTAACGGATCCGGAAGGATCACACTTAGGAAGCTCCGTTTCCTCAGAAAATGCGAACTTAAGCCTGCACCAACCCCAATACCAAGTGCAGCACTAGGACCAACAATTCCCTCAGGCGATACTACATTCTTGCATCTCCCACTATCTCCCTGTAACAGCACATACACAGCAACCAAACCCCAACAACAAACCACACATATATCCCCACGCTTTCGATCAAGGATTCCCCGAGCTCTTTCTAGGTTACAACCACACAACAAACTAGGCCTAAAAGAGAGATACACCTCTCACACAACCCAGTCTACTCGTGGGGGGGGGGGAGATGTAGAATAATCAAAAGAACTGTTAGTCAATAACACACAACAACAACAATAATAATAGCAGCAACACTTACCAAGGATCCAGCTTATGCACAATACAGACACCAGATTGAGCTGGACTGAAGGCTTGTATTTATGTACAAGCATATCCAATTAGGTGATTCAGCCAATCACAATCCAAGGAATAGACTGGCCCATGTGTGCACAATGGAATCTCCCATTGTGCCATAAATAGTTCTCCTCTTTCATGAGAAATAACTTTAGTCTTTGTCAAGTTATCCACAACTTGAACGCTGACCGAAAGTCCACTACACAATCCAACATGGCGCTAAAATATATTGAGATTTATAACACCATTGAATACAACAACAACAAAAAAAATTTACTGTTGTTTAGAGTTAAAATTTGTGTGAAAAAGAAAAAACAAACAACAAAAAAAAGAAATTTATTTCTTTTGTTTTCATTTAATTTTACTCTATATAAAAAAAAATCTCGCATTGTTCTTGGCTTTTAATTTTACCTTATAATTTTCTTCAACAATGCTTCAAGCAAACTACAATCTACTTATATATATATATATATATATATATATATATATATATATATTGTTTGGGCGTTTAAACCGTCCATCTGATTTGTGACTTCTGGTTTCAAAAAACATTTGTTTGTTTACCTATTTCATGGCTGCCGTATCTTAAGTCTGATATTAACAAGGCTGATAGCCATTAGTCGTGTGCTCTCGTGTAATGAATAAATGCGTGAATGTAGGATTGACATGAAATTCTTAAGGATAAACTAAAATGACCGAAAAATGGGCTGAAAGGACTTAAATAAATAAAAAGTAAATGACTTAGAATGACTTGAATGCTTAAAAAATAACTGGAATCCTTCAAAAACAACTTGAATGATCTGGAGAATGATTTGAATGGCTTTGAGACTGACTGGTTGTAAAGTGGGTGATCATTTTACATTAAATTAATACTGAAAAGTGATCCCCCACTTTATATCACAATAAGTACAGCATGTAGTAAAAACAGATACTACACTTTAATCTTAAGAAAAGCTTAAAAAGCTAAGAACACCATCTATTAACAACAGACCTTTGATTTTAACCAAAAAGGCCAAGCATAAAAGTGTTACAGACGGACCGACAGAGTGATTTATAGAGTCGCTTGCACGCGACTAAAAACCGCTGCTGCTATTCCAAGAATACACAAGGTTAACAATATTTTTTGTTTTAACTTATTTTAACATGTTTTTCTAAATGTAGTTTAACCCCGTTGAATTAAAAAAATAAAAACTAATATAAATATACAACTATAATCATATTTATAACCATATTTACTGCTCTTAGTAGTGCTTCTCTTCAAGGAGGGGAGAGGTAGAAACTTGGTTTGAGTAGTGCTTTTAGTAGGGCCTCCTTAATTTTAATTAGTACTTGGAGTAGTGCTCTGGAGGCTTCCTGAGTTTTATTTTTTTTTTTCATCACTAAAAAAAATGTTTTCTCAAGACAATAAAAGGCAATATAATCTCAATCACTTTTTATTTTGAACAGTTTTCATCTTACCCATTAAGGCCCAACAGGTAGACTAGTATGTATGTATGTATATATATATATATATATATATACATGTATATTTCAGCCCCTTTAAGAAACACATTTCTTATCGTTGAGCGCTTTCAGTTGAATTAAGTCTGTCAATTTAGCTCTTATACATAGATCATCGTATAACAATTGTATCACTCTGACTGAAGTAAAAAAAACATTTAAAAATAAAATGTTTGAATTCAACATTATTTCACGCGGTTAATGGTAGCTGTCCTTACTAATCTGGCCAGAGATTGCTTGTGTTGCCGGGTTTTAATCTATCGACTGGTGTTAATCGTGACACCCTGCACTGAAGATTCCCAAAAGGATGAAACACTAGTGTCTGTAGGTATTTAATTATAGAAAGTAATTATATATATATATAAGAGAAAGATAGTTTTTGGGAAAGTGGATAATATCATGAAAAGGCGAAAAGCAAATGTCAATGAAAAGGAAGATTTTCAATGAATATGTACTACCTATGATGATCTACGGTAGTGAAACATGGGCTCTAACGTCTCGCCGAAGTGAAATCTTTGCAGTGGCACAAAGGAAGATGAAGAGGATAATGTTCGGCATCACTCTACGAGACAAAAAGAAAAATATCTGGATCCACCAACAAACAAGAGTTATTGACCTCAATATTGCCATCAAAACATCCAAACATAGATGGGCAGGGCAGGGCATGCAGCAAGACAATATGACAACAGATGGTCGATCAGGACAACAGAATGGACATCTCAAAAACATAAGGGGGCAAAGGGAAGAACAAGGTGGAGGGATGACCTGATACAACACACGAAACCCACATAGCTGCGGATAGCTCAGGACAGATGAATGGCTGGTTTAGGGAGGGGTTCCTCATTGAGTGATAAAACCCTTATTGATTGATTGAGATATATAATATTTTTATTTATATAGACAAATATTACATAGCCGCTACACTGAACATGCTAATGTTTCGGACAATTGGTTGGCAAATTAATTGTCCGAAACATTAGCATGTTCAGTGTAGCGACTATGTAATATTTGTCTATATAAATAAGTGTTATATGCTGCTCTTTTTTTATTGAGCACTTTTAATAACCTTGTTTTAATTCATGAGTCTTCCCTCTTGAACACCTTCAACTTGAGATGTATATATATATATACACGCTGAAGAGGGGTAGAACCTTGAAACATGCGTTTATGTAGATTACTGTTTTTAAAAAATACTAAATAAATAAATACGTCCAAATAAAAAGAGGGCAACTTTCTAAGAAAACACCAGATCTAGTGTTTTCATAGAAAGTTGCCCTCTTTTTATTGGGACATATTTATTTATTATTGGGGGTGGAGAGGGCTCCTGTAAGCCGTGGTCGAGGCAACCTTTCTAGGAGAAGCAAATCTCTGATTTAAAAAACCATAAAACGGGAGACCAGTACCCGCATTAAGCTGGTCTGCAGTTTAACTTGTTGCTGGCTATCTTGCTCTTGCTTGTTGCTGGATCTCAACATTTTGAACCGAGAGAGAGAGACTTAGCTGTCGTACAAAGCTAAGACTCTGTAACATCATCTGTGTATAGATACTCCCTCAGGGATTTGTCTATAAAAATGGTCCGGTGGCGAGAGATGTCATTTTTGGGCTCATGGACTTTAAGTGTCTGAGGGAGTGGCACTCGTCTGACAAGACGTTGCAATCATATATACATATATATATATATATATATATATATATATATATATTAGTATAACTCCTATAACTTGAACATCCGCTTCGTTCAAATTAGAGGATGCTGTTCAAGTTTTCTGATAAAAAAATGTGCTGCAGTTAACTTTAATTTTCTAAGAATTAAGAAATAGTAAATGAAATTCATTGCTATATGATGCTTCAAGTATATATTAAGTTGAGTTCACGATATATTGCAAGTAAGAATTGTTAAATATTAGTACTAGGAACAAAAACATTGAAAATAAATTAAATCTACTCTTACTTGTTAGGTATTTATTACCTAAGTTATCATCTACAGAAATCATACATTTATGTAAAATACAGTTTTTTTATTTATTCATTGAATGAGTCTCATTGCAGTTTCTATTTTCATCGATTGAGCTCTCGGGCGCTGCCATTGTATTCCGTAATCGATCACGATAATCTACAATTTCTTGGTTCTGTAGCTTTATGATTATATCTCTTCAGAGTGGAACTGTTTGCAAAACATAGTTGTCACTAAAGTAAGGACTTTTTCCTAGAAATTTTATAACCGTCTCCATAGACTTTTCTGCATCATCCCATGATATTGTTTCACCAGAGTGTTCTTGGTTATTCACATTAGGGTCAAGAGAATGGGAGCTGTCGCTATTTTCAGCACCATTACTGCCTTCAGGATATTGATCAGTAGTTTCAACATCATTTGTATTAAGTGATTTAAGAACAGCGTGGTTGGTCGGTAACCGTTTGGTTTCAAGAATTTTTTCTAGACCAGATGTATTTTCTGATTTTAGAATTGCAAGCGATTGTGATGGGCTGTTTTACACTATTTTAAATATAGCAATCTGAAGAAAAAAAATTTACAGTTAGTGTAAATTAATTATCAATAGCTAATCTACATTAATTACATAGCACCAACATAACATTTCTGCGCAATATCTGACTAAATCATGTAAACAGTTTTACTGCTACTCCGCATCAAATATGCTAATACAATTTCAATGACGAGACAGTTCAAGTTTAGAGAAAGTCCAGGTTTAGAAGAAGTCCAAATGAGAGGAAGTTCAAATTAAAGGAGTTTTACTCTGTGTGTGTGTGTGTGTGTGTGTGTGTGTGTGTATATATATATATATATATATATATATATATATACTATGAGAGATTTTGGGGTTTTGCCATTGTCACCTGCTGGTAGTGTGAGACATGCAAGAGTTATTAAACAAAGGAAATCTTAGTGTTAAAGTGGATCCCTGTTAAGATGTCATGAACATAGACAGTCGGGATGGATCAACAAGTGAATGGTGGTGTGGTTCTGCCTGTGTTCTTGAGGTGTTGCATTGGTCAGTTCTGAGAATTTTGATCAGGGTTTTCCAGTGGATTCTGTTTATTTCTAATGAGAGGCGATATTTCTTTTATATATTTCATCTAGACTTCATTAAAAAAACCTTTTGAGCATTGGAAAATAGACACAGATTTTTCTGATACTCCAAAACGTTCTGTTTTTATTCCTGGTGCCAATTCTGAGTAATTGTCCCAATACTCATTAAAAACCTTCAGATTATGTCACTGACATGTTCTCTTTTTTGTGATGCATTTCTTTTGCCTGGACGGAAATGGAAGAATATTTCCCTCTGTACCTTTGTTTTTGTTTGTTCTGTAGCCCATATAATCGTTTCCACTTTTCCTCCCTTTCCCATCTAGTTTCCTTGATAGGAAGTTCATTTCTGCCTCCTTTAAGGCTGCATTTTTAATAAGGTTAATTTCCTCTTCGGACATGTATATCCCCATCTGGGAAACCAGTGACCTTGGTCAGGATTTTGTTTCTCTTCAAGGAGTTTTGTCTTGTATTTTACAACCTGGGCAACGTACTGGGTGACTTGAAGAGACAACACACATTTTTTTAATATTTGATCGGGATTTACTTTTTCTCCAATCATTTTGATCCACACTTTCAACTTCTCCAATCATTTTGAGCCACATTTTCAACTTCTCCAATCATTTTGATCCACATTTTCAACTTCTCCAATCATTTTGAGCCACACTTTCAACTTCTCCAATCATTTTGATCCACATTTTCAACTTCTCCAATCATTTTGAGCCACACTTTCAACTTCCCAGTTATTCACATCAATTTCCAGTAACTTCAGGTAATTCCTCAGTTCATCCTTAAACCATTTTGTGGGTTTATGCTATGGAAAGCTCATCATAAAGCAGTTATTTTGTTAACTTTCCATCTCTCATCCTCAATAAGTTCCCAGTCCAATGCATTTGACTTTGGACGTTACATTTCTGTTTTACAGTTGTTGGATTGTTCAAAAACAGCAGTATCAGGAGTAAAGAACTTCCAGCTGATATTCAGTATTTTATGGATGCACTTTTGATGAAACCTTTCCAGAACTTTAAGATGCCTTTGGTATATAGTCCAAGTTTCCGATGCATACGGTAGACGGACACAGGCCTCATACCCACTGATTTTTATCTTCACACTTATTCCTCTATCTAACCAGACACGTTTTTCAAACTTACTGAAAGCAGTTATCATGGTCTATCATGCGAATTATTACAGCATCTAAGGTTCCATCTATACTCAGCATACTACCAAGATATTTAAATTTATTATCAGTGAATTTAAATCTCCTCCTGTCAACCAGAATATGCTATGCATAACGATTGAAAGTGAATGTATAACAATGATTTATAATGTAAAACTCACCTGTCTGTTAAAATGTATGTATGTATGTATGTATGCCTCATGAGATCAGTATCATTTTGAAGCGGGGACCCTTCAGATGACAAATATCGAAAAATTAGCTAAAAACATTAATTCCTGCACCCTCAGCTGGGCACTTTTCTACAGGAAATGTCGCTTTTTTTGCTGATATTTTCGAAAGTCATCCCCCCCTTTTGAATTGACTAGCCTTAATTTAAACCTTTGTCTCTTCCGGTTTGGCGATGGACGCAACAGCAAACACGTCACATTTTTTCCACATTCTTTTCCTCCTTCGCGGTACGGGTTCAAGCCTGCCTGCCTACTACCACTTCTTTTTTTTTTTTTTGCTCAACACGTACCTTCAAACACCTGGGCAACGCCGGGCACCCAGGATAGTATGTGTATATATATATATATATATATATATAATTAATTTATTATTTAAATATTTTCTACGTGCATAAATAAAGTTATCTATAGACATGACATGTTTCACTTCTCCTCAGTATAGCTAAACTTATTGAGACTCGAACTCACCACTGCTCGATATTGTAGAGAATAGGAACGACCATTAAGACGGGACACACAAAAGAGTGACACCGTCGTCTGATGAGTAGTATAAATAGAGCACGCACGCACGCACCGGTAGAAGAACGACGACTACGACGATAGTCGACTCGGAAACTTTACATGGCGCTACGAACAGGATTTATTTTTCAACATAATTTCTTTTGCACGATTTTTGGAGTATAATGGCGTCAGGACAACACGAGGACGGCCAATACATGCAGTTGATTCAACAACTAATAAATCTGCAAAGAGAAAACAATGAGCTTCGCGGAGGGAGTGCCTCGAGTCGGTCTAACACCAAGAAACCAGACCGGCGACGTATCGAACATGGATTCACCGACGCGGACTGGGCGCTTTTCATCGACTCGTGGGCTCGATACAAACAAATGTGCGGCCTTACCGACCCCGTGGAAATCCGCAATGAACTAAGGACAGCCTGCTCAAATGAGGTAAATAGACTTTTATTTGACTTAGTTGGGCCTGGAACCCTCAATTCTGTCACAGAGGAACAACTCTTAAGGCATATACAGTTCATTGCGGTGAAAGGTCTACACCCGGAGGTGCATAGACATAAATTTCATAACATCAAACAACAGACGGGGGAGGGACCCACACAGTTCTTGGCAAAGCTTCGGTCCCAGGCACGGTTTTGCAATTTCACGGTTCTGTGCCCCAACGAGAACTGCCGGCAAGCCGTAAACTATTCGGAGGACATGGTAGCTGGCCAACTCGTAGCTGGTCTGGCAAATGCGGAGTACCAGTGTAAATTGCCGGCCGAAGCAAATATTCTAACCACTGTGGAGCAGAAGCTTCACAGGCTGGTTAGTTTAGAAACTACAGAGACGTCTGCTCCTCAGTTGCAACGAGGCTCAGAGGGACATTCGACTTTTGGCCTACTAACAACCGAGAAAAAACCATATCGGAAGGAGCAGCCGCTCAAAACCCCTCAGAATAGTCCTTGTGAAGGGTGTGGGAGGACCTCACACCCCAGTGGGTTAAAAGGGCGGAAGAACTGCCCGGCGAGGGGGCTAAAATGTTTTAATTGTGACGTCACAGGCCACTTACAAAGAGTGTGCCGGAAACAGGAGAGGTCGACGGCGGAGTCAACAAACGATGCCACACGTCAATCGAGTATTTTCGGCAGCAGAATGGAGAGGGCACCGGCATGTTACAATCAAAAAGGTAGAATAGCAGCAGTGCCACACCTTGCATGGAGCAGTGGTGGGTTCAGGAGAAGTCCCCCTGAGCCACCACCCTCATTAATGGTCGATGTGTCCCTGATACCAGAGTCTCAGGCTAAATTCAGGTGCGCTTTGGATAAGGAAGTAAGCTGTGGAAACACCGCATCCAGGCCATTGCAGATACCGGTGCCCAGACGTGTTCGAGTGGCCCAGAAATATTGAAAATATTAGGGTGCACCAGCAGGATCTTGATACCTACCACCCACAGGATACGAGGAATCACAGACGAACCCCTAGATATCAAGGGAGTGGTCCTGACTCAGATTAAGCTCGGTCAGAAGGAAACGCGACAAGTGGTCTACGTTTCAGAAAACACGTCAGGATTCTACTTGTCAGAATCGGCCCTCAAAGACCTAGGAGTAATCAATCGCGACTTCCCGCATCGAGTATCAAAGGCCGATTTATCGGCTTCAGAAAGTGGGACAGCACCGTGTGGATGTCCGAAAAGAGAATCCGTCCCGGACAAGCCAGCGAGGATCCCGTTTACCCCTACTGAAGATAATAGGGAACGGTTAGAGAAGTGATTACGTGAACACTTTAAGTCCAGCGCATTCAACACCTGCCCCCATCAACCGTTACAAGTCATGGTAGGAAGGCCGCTGGATATAACTTTTACCCCGGGGGCGAAACCATCGGCCATACACACACCCATTCCAGTCCCTCATCACTGGAAGAAAAGGGTAAAGGATGATTTGGATCGAGATGTTGCGTTGGGTATTATCGAACCGGTACCAGCAGGCACACCTACGATCTGGTGTTCGAGGATGGTAGTCGCTCCAAAGAAAGACGGGTCACCAAGAAGGACGGTAGACCTACAAAAATTGAATGCAGCAACGATGAGAGAGACTCATCACACACCGTCCCCTTTTAATCAGGTGTCCGTGGTGCCTGCCCAAACCAAAAAGACTGTCTTGGACGCATGGAATGGGTACCATAGTCTGCCACTCTCCCCAAAAGCCCGGGACGCGACCACGTTTATAACGGAATGGGGCCGTTATCGGTATCTCAGGGCTCCCCAGGGTTTTCACGCATCCGGGGACGGGTACACGCGCCGGTTCGATGACATCACAGTTGACATGCCTCGAAAGACCCGGTGCATAGACGACACACTCCTATGGGACAGGTCCTTAGAATTGGCTTTCTGGCATACTGTGGACTATATTACCCATTGTGGTAAAAGTGGGATAGTCTTTAACCCTGACAAATTTCAATTTGCTGACGATGAAGTTGAATTTGCCGGCTTTGTGATAACCTCGGACGGCGTGAAGCCAACTAAAAAAATGATGGAGGCTATTCTCAATTTCCCGACCCCAACGAGCATTACTGGTATCAGGTCCTGGTTTGGTTTAGTTAACCAGGTGTAGTATACATTTGCACAGGCCGATATAATGGCCCCTTTTCGAGAGTTGCTGCGGACAAAGAACCGTAAATTTTACTGGGACGACACATTGAATAGACTTTTCGAAGAGTCGAAGAGGAATATCGTTCAGAAAATCGAAGAAGGGGTGAAAACCTTCGATATGAACAGAGCGACCTGCCTTTCAACCGACTTCAGTAAGGTTGGCATTGGGTATTTTCTGTTCCAGAAGCATTGCCAATGCCCAACGGAATTAGGTCCCAACTGTGGTAAGGACCACTGGAAGATGATTTTGGCCGGGTCTCGCTTCACGAAAGATGCAGAATCTCGTTATTCCCCTATAGAGGGGGAGGCTTTAGCGCTGATTTATGGCTTGGAGTCTTGTAGGATGTTCATCCTGGGATCCCCAGACCTATTGGTCACCGTTGACCACCAGCCCCTAGTGAAAATTTTCTCGGATCAGATCCTGGAGAATATAAAAAATCCCCGCCTGTTCTCATTCAAGGAGCGGTCGTTGATGTACAGGTTCCAGATTAAGCATGTTCCCGGGAAACTCAACGCAGCACCGGACTGCACATCCCGATACCCGGCGCCGTCAAGACACAGCAGACTAAAGGGCACTGACACTTCCCAGCAAATCGAGGGGAGTATACAAGCATCCATCATAGCTGCATACGCACATGACCCCAAGTTCCGAGCGATCGCCTGGGATAGGATAGTCGCAGCTGCAGCCACCGATGAGGAGTGCCGAACATTGGCGTCATACATTCAAGACGGGTTCCCAAGGTCACGCCACGAACTACCACCAGAAATCCGGCAATTCTGGCCGATGGCAGACCAACTATATTGTCTGGAAGGGGTACCCATAAAAGGGGACAAAATTTTGATACCAAAACGGCTTAGAGCCGAGGTGTTAGAGGCATTACACTCCGCCCATCAAGGGGCGAATGGTATGTTGGCTAACGCCAGACAACGGTTATTTTAGCCTGGTTTAGACGCCAGCATCCGACAAACAAGGGCGCAATGTCGGAGTTGCAATTCGATCGCCCCATCCCAGCCTAGGGAACCATTAATGCCACCCATAAACCCGGAATTCCCATTTCAAAAGACAGTCACTGACTTGCTAGATATGCACGGGAAAAGTTACATGGTATACGCGGACCGATATACCGGTTGGATTGAGGTCGCACCACTACCATCAGGAAGGGCTGCAGCGGTGTGTAACGCCTTGAGGGTTTGGTTTTGCACGTATGGTGCACTGGAGGAAATATCATCCGATGGAGAGCCACCATTTGATTCACTAGAATACAAATCGTTCCTAGAAGACTGGGGCGTAAAAAGGCGCATATCATCTGCACATTACCCCCAGAGTAATGGCCGAGCTGAACTGGCCATAAAAACGTCCAAAAGAATGCTGATGGACTGCGTTGATGGCTACGGACACCTACATCATGATCGGGCAGCACGGGCGATGATGACTCATAGGAATATGCCCAGTCAGGACCTTGGATTGTCGCCGGCGGAAATGCTATATGGTCGAACAGTAAGGGGCCATCTCCCCGCACTTCGCAAAAAATACTGCATCCACAAGCGTTGGACGGAGACCAGAGATTTGAGAGAGAGGGCGATGGCGAAAAGGCACGTACTTAACAAAGAACAGTACGACATACACAGCCGCCCCCTCCAACAGCTCCGAGTCGGCAAGTCTGTGCAGGTGCAGAATCAGGAGGGACCAAATCCACGACGATAGGCGAAAACTGGGAGAGTCGTCGAGACAATGGGTAACAGGCAGTACAGGATACGGTTGGATGGTAGCGGCAGGATCACATTACGCAATCGCCGTTTCCTCAGGAAAATCAAACCGGTCATGGATACGCCGGAGTATCCACCCACTCAACAACCCCATCAACCACCTCCCCAAACACCAAGAAGGGAGGACAGCAAACCACCGTGCAACATGCATGAGATGATGGAGGTGGAAGAAGCTGATTGTGACACATCAGAAACAGATATGGAGGTGGACCAAGATCCGATCAACCACAAGCCAATGCAGACGAGTCCGGTCCCACGACACAGCATGAGGGTAACACGAGCACCAAGGCCACTTTCCCCTCAAATGCAAGGACCAACTCACTACTACACGGAATTCCCCAGTCACATGACCACAAAACGACGGTAGTGTGGTCACATGGTGGGGGGAGGGCATGTAGAGAATAGGAACGACCATTAAGACGGGACACACAAAAGAGTGACACCGTCGTCTGATGAGTAGTATAAATAGAGCACGCACGCACGCACCGGTAGAAGAACGACGACTACGACGATAGTCGACTCGGAAACCTTACAGATATGTAGCCTGATGTTTTACCATCGGACCATGGGATCTCAACAATTCTATGCACAGTTTTTATCGCATTTTAAATGTAAGATTGTTGATTTATTTATTTATTTTTTTTTATAAGCGATTCTGTGACATTTTGTTTTCACTCTCTGAGTGCTTTAAAGGGAGAGGTTATCTGCCCTTTGTTTATATTCGATTCGCCCCACATTTTTGGGACGTATTATTTGTAATTTATTAATTATTTATTTAAATATTTTTACGTGCATAAATTAAGTCATCTATAGACATGACATGTTTTGAAGTTTCAGTGCATCGAGCGGTGGTGAATTGAAACTTCAAAACATGTCATGTCTATAGATAACTTAATTTTATGGAGGTAGAAAATATTTAAATAAATATTTAAATAAGTTAATTACAAATAATACGTCCCAAAAATGTTGGGCGACTAGAATATAAACAAAGGGCAGATAACCTCTCCCTCTAAAGCACAGGGAGTAAAAAAAATACCACACTATCGCTTATAAAATAAATAAATAAACAAACAATCATATATATATATATATATAGCATAATCACATCGACACACCAGTTCTCAACAGATCACTGAAGTTAAGCAATGTTGGACCTAGTTAGTACCGGATGGGTGACCATTTGGGAATTTTAGGCGTTGTATGTGCTCTCTGCTTTTCTCAGCATTTGTTTCCAGCTGTCTTGTACATACTCTTTACTTGCCACTGGTATTTAGCAATGTCAACTCTGGAGACATGGGGTAGGAGATTGCACACCTTCTGCCACAAAAATTTCATGCGCAGACACCCCTACATGGGTATCCATGGTCTGTCAAAACCTGAAGGAGCCTATATATATATATATATATATATATATATATATATATATATATATATATATATTCCAGCTTAAAAATATCCAAAAGTAAAAACCATTGAATTGTAGCAAGGTTGTTGATAGTGCTAAATAAAAAGAGCAAGATATTATTTTATTAAATCTAGTTAAACAAAATTACCATAAGTCGCTATAATAAAACTACTGTTTCAGTCTAAAAAGATATCATCAGGTGACGATAAATCTTCAGTCTTAAAGGACTGGCCTTGAGTAAGACAGAAGGTTTATTGTTGCCTGACGATGTCTTTTTAGACAGAAACAGTAGATTTATTGCAGCGACCTATGATAATTTTGTTTTCCTAAATTTGATAAAATTATCTATTATATATATATATATATATATATATATATATATAAAAGGCAAAATTGGCGTGCGCGTTTTTGTATGTCCAGCAAAGGCTTTTTTCACCGGGGTTCTCCGGGAGGAGGTACTATGTTTTAGATCTTTTTATATACTCCCTAGATTATAATATCTACGATTTGCAAACGCACGTCGTATCTACATTTATTTATATCGACTTTTAAAGAATTTACGCTATTCCTTTCTCTCATGTGTTTGTTCGACTTTTTCGTATAAAAGCAAAACTAAGCGAAGGCAGCTTCCCAGCCTTTTGTGCTGGGACATTCAGAAAGCAATTAGCTTTGATCAATGTGGGGGAAACCCCCTCATATCAGACAATAGACAATTGCTATTCATTTGGATACTCCCTTTTTGTAGGGAGTTGGTTTTTCCCAACATCGTGGGGAAGCAAATAATTTAAACGACGGAAAGCTGAACTGGCCTTCAGCCAACGTTCATTTCTGCACCTGCGTATTCACTTAGCAAATCAAGTTTTTGATTGACATCGCTGAATTTGAATGCTTTTCACTTCCTATGGCCTCATAGTGTAGCGGTAAGATGTCACGTTTTCTTTCACTTGTTTTCTGCCTTTGTGTCACGGGTTCTGCCTGCCTGACTACTAACAAACACTTTATTTTTCTTTTACACCTCCAAACACCTGGGCAACACTGGGTACCCCCGCTAGTATATAATAATTTGGGTAAGTTTACATAATCCAGTTAGTTCTTACTTAATGTTCATATAAGGTGTTTTTTGTATAAATAAAGCTGGGTAAAATACAAAGTGACTACTCGGTCATGGTTGACGTTTTAGAAATTCGAATTTGATAATTTGTGCTTAATCAAAGGCATTTAAAAATTTTTTTTTTTTTTTTTTTTTTTTTAGTCTGCTTCAATACTATTTTGGGGGGGAAATAGTCGGGTATATTGCTATTTCTTACGATAATGTTATCATGTTAGGCTATAGCAAAAAGTGAATTTGTAAAATTAAAATTTTTGTAAACTTTCCATGTATAAAAATCTATTGCACTAAAATATAAAAAAAAGATATTCCAATTATGAAAATGGTGAATATTTCGTAATATTTGATATTTTTTGCTTTTTTTTTTTTTTTTTTTTATAAATGGATATTGAACTAAATTTAAATATTACAAAGTCACCTTTTTTTTTTTTCATTGAAATGTTTTCATTGTGTGTGTGTGTGTGTGTGTGTGTGTGTGTGTGTGTATGTGTGAGTGAGAGAGATACTAACAGGCCGCCTGGCATTGCCCAGTTATAAAATACGCTTAAATATTATGTTTTAATTCATGCAGATTTCGTATTATAAAGCTAATTCTGTATTGATTATTACATTGCACCCAATATTAGTGATTTCACAATTAAAAAAAAAAAAAACACGACTTGGGTGCCATCAGCTAGAATTGAAACAAAAACATTTAGATCTCCAGCCTCATCCGTTATACAAAAATTGCATAAAATAATGTTCTTTAACTTTTAATTAGCACATGCACAGAAAACAATGAGCATAGTTGATTTACGCCAGGCTAAGGTGAATGATTTTTTTTACCCATTTTCACTTCTTAGCAGTTATTTTACTGACTAAAAACAAAATCGAAAGTGTGCTACAGATCCAAATACCCTAAATATCAAATTTCAAATCTGTAGGTTAAATATTCAGAGAGGAGTTTGGTAGAGATTTTCGAACACACACCGACAAGGTAATTTATATATATATATATATATATATATATATATTCCCGTGTGCTAAATCGTTTCCATCTTAAATTCTACGCACTTATGCAGAATATAGAAACTATGCATAAATAGAATTCAGCGTAATAGTGAAATGAAACCAACCATCTAATAAAAAAACATAAAAATAAGTAATTTTCAAAGAAATATGCAAATTAGTTAGCCTCCATGTAGTTGCATGCATATTCATGACTGAGTATATTAAAAAGTTTGTTTTAATAATTTTTAAATAGAAATATAGGCTTTTAATATTAGCGTCAGAGCAAGAAAAACTCAATTTTATAGGTGTGTATATATATATATATATATATATATATTGTTTTAACAAAATCAAGACATCAAGGAATAGATTGATAACAACAAATAGTGTATTTCATCGTTAGTTACAATTGTTTCAAGACCATTCGGACAAATTCAAACCCTATATCGTTTGAAAATTTTCACAAGAACAGCCTTTCATCAGACATATTGAATAAAAACACTTTAACAATGAACAATATGGAATCCATTTTCCTTATAAGGAAAAACATAAGAAACTATTTTACCTACATTTCATCCTTCCAAAGTTTTTATAGATATATATATTTAAATATTTTTAAATAGTATAATAAATATAGATTTTTAATTCCTATTATAAAAACGGAATATCTAATATTTAAATTTTGTTAGTTTTTATGAATGGAAATTTACAAATTCATTTTTTTTTTTTGAAATTCAAATGTTTTTTTTTTGTTTTGTTTTTAATTTTAAATAATAACTTTCTATTTATGAAAAAAAATTTTTTTAAAGTTCCAATCTTACAAATGGAGAATTTGTAATATTCACATTTTGTTAATCTTCCATTTATAAAAAATTAATAACACTATTAAAAAAATATTTTCCAGATGATAAAGAAAAAATTAAAATTATAAGAAATAAATTGTAAGATTCTAATTTTGTTAATTTATAATTAAAAAAAAATTTACAATATTTTTTTTTTAACTTCAAATAAAGTTTTAAAAAAATTCCAATTATTAAAAAAAAATTGATTTAATTATTTGTAAAAAATATTTCTTAAAGATAAAAATTAAAAAAAATTTCCAATTATATTATGTTTGCAAATAATATATAAGGCAATACAAATGAAGACTCAACAAACAAAGGTAGATCAATAAGAAGTGTATTAAGAAAAGTATATTTACAGTATATTTACATAATGGTTGTCAGGTAAGAGTCTTGGCTGGAGAACATATCTGCTCTCGGCTCGGCCTTCGGTGGCTTCTGGTTAACACACACTCAGACTAACCGAGTCTTATTATTTATGTGTAATATTATCCACATATGTAAATGAGTGGGTGCCACCACAACATATATGAAGAAATACAAGTGTTAATTGCCTAAAAACAAAACATCTAGTCTAAAATATAATGAACTGCTTTTGGATAAACACCGGTAATCGATTTCCGATTTAAAAAATAGCAGCCATGACTGAGTAGATATTTTCTATTTTATTAGCTGTTCATTAGGTATACATTTTTTATGTAAACATTATTTGATTACATATAGGGTGTTTTAGAACGCTCTTTACTCTCTTTAAACCTGCTTAAGCTTAACATTTACAGAGTTTTGTTTTTTCCTTAAAAAAAACATCCGTTCCCCCTGACTCACCCTGTATTTTCAGATCTGTTTTTAGTCAGAGGTATAAGTAACCAGTTAAAAAATTTTCACTATGGTTGCAGGAAGTGGAAAATAAAATATTTCTTTCTCACACTGAAAATGTGAAAAAAAAAAAAAAAAAATTCAAACTGCATAAAATGTTCATCTTTATTAAATTTATTTTTGGTTCCCCCGACAAAAGGAAGGCGGACCTGTAAATTCACCTTCATTCATTCATCTGTCCGCACTTTTCTCAATAACTACGCCTTGGAATTTCTTGAAATTTTGCACAAACATTAAACATGATATGAGTAAAAATGTAACAGAACGGATTTTCCAGGAAAACTCCGGTTGCCTCCCCCCCCCTCCCTATGGATGACTTTCGGGTTAAAATGGCTAAAATTGACATTTTTGTGCTTATTAAAAAAATTGATGACTTGGATTTTTATAAAACTTTCTGAAAAGTTGTAACTGATTTCTATATAATTTTGTTTGTCTATACTTGGCAATAATTTTTGGGTGTGTCCCAAGGCTCTTTTAGGGCTAATAAAAATGCTCCATTTTTGGGACTCTTTTACCATATTTGTCCAAAATTTTCTGTGCATGTCTATTTAGCAGTTTTGCATGGTGCTAAACTCAAATTTAAATATGTTAAGGCCTTGGGAACTTTTGGGGTTAAGTGGGGGAGGGATGCAAATGATGGACTTAGTCATTTCTTTTTCGCATGGTGCAAAACTCAGATTTACATATGTTAAGGCCTAAAACTGCACTGTTTGTTCATTTTCACCAGGATTTGAAGTCCCCTGGGGATTTTTAGAGCTAAATAGGGGTGGGTGGGTGCTGAACGTAGTCATTTTTTTTATGTCTCGTTCACTGTGCACTCACGGGGGACCATGCATGCTTCACTTGTTCTGTTTGAAATAAAGTCGGCTAGATATCATAATCTCAATTATCAATTTAGATTTTTATATGATACTAATAAGGATGCAAGCTTCCACAACACGTAACACTTATAGACACGTGACATGAAAGCTGTTACAAGCATGCACAAAGTAAATAAAGGGGATTAAATAATTCCCATATTTAGTCGTTTTACGGCATATCAACCCTTTTTTTTTTTTTTTTTTTTTTTTTTAATGCTGAATCCAGTTTTTGTACTTCAGGGTTTTTTATCCTCAAATATTTATTCGTGAAATTTAATGGTTTTTCTTTTTTCATTGGAAAATTGTTGTTTTTGACCTTGCAGAACATGATTGAGTTTTGCAAAGAAAAAAAACCCCAAACGATTGCATTAATGTTGGGTGCATTTTAGGTCTGAAAGTCAGTATCTGGAGCCGCATTTAAATCATTTAAATGGGGGTGATATCATTTAGTTATGTTAGTCTATTGTTTAGAAGTTTTGTTACCTTGGCGATACAATTTATATACAAATATATATACACTTTCTTGGCCTTTTGGTCAAGATCAAAGTGTAGTATCTATCCTTCAGATGCTGCACTTGATTTTCTTGTTCTCTTTCGGTGGAGGAGAAATCCTTCACGACTGAGACAATTTTTATTTTTGTACCTTTTCTCCACGTTAAAAAACGACCCTGGTGTCTAACTCTGTCCCGTGGGGAGGCATAGTAAATAGGTACAAATATATATATATAATATAGAATAATAAAGTGATTGGGGCATCTAAACACTTCAAGGACCTTCCACAGCATTTTTTGGTCAACCGTATCAAATGCTTTATGGAAGTTTAGAAAGACTATGTAGAGCTCCCGGTACTGTTCAATGGCTTTTTCTTGAATCTGCCGTAAGCTGAAGATCGTAGCTATTGTAGATCTTTCATGCCTGAATCCACACTGTGATTTGGTTAGGACCCTTTCTGCCAGTCTGGCTAGCCGAGATTGCACCACTTTGTGGGAATTATCAAACAATTTCATGAAGGAACAAAAGGGAGAGCTGTAGTAGAGAATCTAGAAAGCGAACTCTTGGAAGTAAACCACGGCACCAAACAAGGGTGCATATTGTCCCCAACACTGTTCACCCTATTTCTGACGACCGTCCTAATGCTGCTTCATCAAAGCATCGAAGAAGGTGTCTTCATCCACACACGTTCTGATGGGAACCTGTTTCAACCTTGCAAGACTGAGGATCAAGACAAGGAAGGGACTGATAACAGAACTACTGTTCGCAGACGACACTGCTCTGATAGCTCACAATCAAGCTCAGATGCAAAGGATAGTTGATGCCTTCTCTCAAACAGCCGGGAAGATAGGCCTACAAATCAACATAGGGAAGACAGAAGTGATGCATCAGCCTTCACCAGATAACGAGGCCCCACAAGAGCCTATAATAAGAATCAACGGCAAGATGCTAAAGGTTGTTGAAAACTTCAAATATCTTGGAAGCACTGATAACTGTGCTGACAAAGAAATAAGCTGGCGAATCCAAAGCGCATGTGCCTCCTTTGGCAAGCTAGAAAAGAGGCTCTGGATAAGGACTGGTATCTGGCTATACACGAAGACATATATATATATATATATATATATATATATATAAAAATTACAATAAGTTTACCAAGGTAGTCAAAATGGTAAACTTAAAATATATTATAAATATTAAAGAGTTAATATTTACAAGTAAAATAAACTCAGCCAGATGTAAAAGCTCAATAAAACCGAAAAGGAAATAGAGCTTTTTGCTAATTCCTGCCCTCTGATGAGAAGGAGAGTATTTCTTCGAAACTCCGCGGATTAAGGACTATCCACTTATCTTGTGCTTCCTTTTTTAAAATTAAATATGTTTTTAACTCTTTTTCAAGATGTCTTTTAACATGTTTTATTAATCATTTGTTCATATATATATATATATATATATATATAAATATATATATATATATATATATATATATATATATATATATATATATATAAGCGAGATAAGATACTGATAGAATTCAGATGAAAATCCTGATAGATATTATTTGAAGTAATACTTTCAAGGTGATCCTAGCCAAAAAGGAAAAAACACCAAAAATTTAACCACCAAACTTATATATATATATAATTGTAAATTACCAGGTCGCCTGAATTGCCCAATTGTAAAATACACTTAGATGGTATATTTCAATTTATGCAGATTTCGTATTTATTTTTATAGACTAAATTCTCTATTGATTATTATATTGTACCCAATATATATTGCAATGATTTCAAAAAACTTTTAAAAATGAAAAAATAAATAACTTTGGTGTCATCAGCTGGAATCGAAACCAAAACATTCAGCACTCCAGCCTTAGTCGTTATTAGCACTTCAGACTTTGTTGTTTCTGTCTGAACTATCACCAGATGGATAAAAAAAAAAAGGCTAAAAGTTAAACGACTTCAAACTGAAAATGTATATGTGTGTGGATGTGTGTATGTATGTATATGTACGTATGCTCAGAAGTTAGTTGCTTTACTCCTGCCAAGGTCTACAGGTACCAAATCGAAAGTGCTCCCAAGGTCCAAATACCCTATATATCAAATTTCAAGCATGTAGTCTAAATCTTCCAAGAGGAGTTTGGCAGAAACGTTTTAAACACACAGAGACATGGTCATATAGAGAACTTGAATGCCTACTAGACACTATACTCAAGTGTCTAAGGTCTATCTGTACAAAAGGGTTTGACTAAATATTCAAAATCACATAGTATTCGCTGCCCAAATAAGATCTCCTTACTATGGCTAACTTACATTTTTAGGAGAAATGGTGCACCTTCCCCAAGTGATGTTACCTCAAGTAATAACACAAAGCTGGATACTCCACCAGACTAGATAAACTCTTGTCCTGGAATCCAGTAAGATCAAAACGAAAGATATACTACAACGTGTAAAAATCGGGGAGAGGAAAATTATGTTCTCAATTTCCTTACTCAGTGTTTGATAGATAAGGAAGTTTAATAGAACATTCGAATATCTGCTGCTTGTCTCTCGCTCCTGGACAGGGTTCAAAAAAGAGTCGCCAACCTGATAGGTCCTGAACTGTCATCTAGGCTTCAACCTCTGTCCCATCAACGAGATGTTGCATCCCTCTGCCTGTTCTACAAATACTTTAATGGTGAATGCTCTGAC
Source organism: Euprymna scolopes (assembly GCF_053919585.1). Taxonomy (NCBI): domain Eukaryota; kingdom Metazoa; phylum Mollusca; class Cephalopoda; order Sepiida; family Sepiolidae; genus Euprymna; species Euprymna scolopes. The sequence goes on along the minus strand of NC_136518.1, from coordinate 12,315,244 downwards.
GAACTGTAAACACTTGTACCTCCCCGACGTAACTACCCTCGACAAACCCGACAAGCTACTAAGTCTCATCCCTTTTCAGTAGAGATCCCTAGGTTCAAGAAAGCCTTTTACTCCAATAGTTTCTTCCCCAGAACTGCGGGTCTTTGGAACTCCCTTCCGGGATTCTGCTTTCCCAACTGCAATGATATGCAGAAGTTCAAGTGTAATGTTAACAAACATCTTTCTACTCTTCTCCCTTCATAATGACCCCGCTAATTAATTCCCTAATAGTAGCCTCCTGCTTCAAAGTGGCACTGTGCCTTGTTTGGGGTGAAAATTGAATAAAAAAAAAAAAAAAATCTATGTATCTCATATAGAGTTCAAGTGTTAACACCAGGTCGCAGGCCCCTTTATTTCTGAGTACTTCGACTGAAGTAAAATAAAACATATATATATATATATATATATATATATATATATATATATATATATATATATATATATATATATAATATATATATATGTCCGTTTGCTAGAACGCTTTCATCTTAAATTCTATGCATACATAAAATTCAGCATAATAGTTAAATGAAACCAAGCATCTAATAAGAAACCATAAAAATCAATAATTATTGAACGCTCGTTTTTCAAAGGGATATGCAAATTAGTTAACCTTCATGAAATTATTTGCCTATCCATAATTGAATATATTAAAAAGTTGATTCTAATAATTTTTAAATAGAAAACGTCGGCTTTTCATATCAATGTCAGAACGAGAAAAAAAAAACAACCCAACTTTATAGGTATATAGATAATAGAAAAAGTACAGTGGTATTGGAATTTAAAATTTAATTACAGAAACAAAGTGCAGAATTTTTTGAATGATTATATTTGTTAAAATTAAATTTGATTTTTGCCCAATAAAACAGCCTTCATAAAAAAATCCACATGTTTTTTTTTTCTCGCGTAAGAAAGATAACTCTTTAAAACTTCAAATGTCCGATTTTTATGAAATTTAATCCATTTTTCCAAAATTTGAGCTTCTTTTGACTATATTGGGGGAAGGGGTGAAACAGTACATAGTAGTGATCCTTATTCACTCCCGAGCAACGTCGGGTCTTCCTGCTAATGCAATACTATTTGTAATTGTGTTGATTGTTAGTCACAATTTCGCGATTTTGTATTGTTTTCGCAACATTTAAATCTTTAGATGTCAGAGTTGTCTCCCTTGACACTTCTCAAGGGAGATAACAACGTAAAAAGGTTGAATTTCCCCCCTTTAAGAAGTTGTGTAAAAAAAAGTTGAGGTGCTTATCTATGGTCATACAGCCATGCAAAATAAATAAATAAAAAGGTGCCACATTATTTCTCCTTTATAGTTTTAAGGTTCCAAAGTAACTGACTTTTGGCTAGGAGAAAAGTGTAGTATCTGTTCTGCTACTACACTTTATTTTTTCTGTCTTTGGCCAGTGAATGAGAAATCCTTCTAACCTGAATAAATTTTTATTTTTGTTTCAAGTTAGAATCACTGTTTTGGGGATCTGGAAGCAAAGTGACTAAATCATGGCGCGAGTTTGTTGCGAGAAAAAAAAAAAAAAAATTCTGTGTAGGCATTAAGAAAATTTTTTTTGTTTTTGTTAAATATATGCGGAATCTTTTCGAGTTCAAACGTATTAAGAAATACACATTTTAAATATCTAAGCATTAGCTAAAGAATAACAAGTCATCAAAAATGGCCGTCTCTTTTCGGCCATATTGGATAACTTCATCTAAGGTTTACCTTACATAGTAATCATCACTTATCAAGGCCCGGAGGCCACTCGAGGATAAAGGTTAATGGGTATACATTAGTCAATGTGATTATAGCGTAGTAAACATAAGTAGTGGAAATTTTGTGAATTTGATTACTTAGGGGGACGGTTCACCAAGAACTTGTTTACGTTGGACTTGAAGACAATCAGATTGTAGTCAACTGGAAAGCAGGCAAACGAAAGAGAGTTCCACAGGCGTGCAGTTCTAAGAAAGAAGCTTTGTTCATGGAATTTATGTTTAAGTTTAGGCACAGATAAAGAATGGGGGAAATTATTGATAGTGGTTTTGACGAGATGAGTGTTTTTCGTGAAAGTTTGGCGAGGGGGAGGACCATAGATTGAAGCTCAGACGAGCATGTACCATGAAAATAATGATAAAGCAGAGACAGGATTGCAACGTCTCTTCTTTGAGGAAAGAGGTTGCAGGGAAGAGAAAAGGGCATCCCCACTAAGCTACGAAGTCTGTTTTGAACTCTGTCAAGGCAGGATAAGCTGCTTCTAGTACTTCCTGCCCAGATGTGGCAACAGTACTCTATCCTTGGCCGTACCTGGCTTTTATATAGGTAGAGAATTGCATCAGAAGTGACATATCTGAAGTGTGTATTTCTAAATACAAAATGTGTATTCCTCAATATATTTTAAATCAAAGAAGATTCCTCATATAATAATATTCAACAAAAACAAAAAAATAATCTCTTAATGTCTGCACATAATATTTTTGGTGCTTGTTAGAATATAGTCGACAGATCGATTTTTTAAAATAGTAATATATCCAAAAATTACGAAAATTCATCGAGTAGAACAACTGCTATTATGTTTTTAGTTAAAAAAAAAAAAAAAAACAACAAAATTCTATCGTTATAGGTTAGAAATGTTGGAAGGCGTTCCGAGTTATGTCCCCTGTGTGTGAATTCCTCACCTCTACTTCATTAATTGTAATAAAAATGCACTTTTACCCAATTTTCAGTAAAAACTACTTTTAACTATGAATAACTTTTTAATCGATGAACTTTCATAATTTTTGGATATATTACTATTTTCGACATGAAAATTAAGTAAATAATATTTTTGCTTAAAACGATATATTTAAAAAAAAATCAATCTGTCGGCTCTATCTTAACAAGCACTTTTTTTTCCTCGCAATAAACTCGCACCATGATTTAGTGACTTTGTCAATTTGGACTATCTCCACATTATATAAATCAAGCTAGTGTCTAACTTTGCCCTCGTAAGGAGGCGATATCTATGATTCATAATTAACGATTCAATATTAGTTAGTTATTCATGATATAGTCCATCCATGTGGATGACATCTTCTTCATCATTTTTTTTTTTAATTGACTCTGATTCCGTTGATGACTGTGAAGCCTGATGCGTGATCTACACTGCTTTGCACAGATAGAACACAGAAAGATAGGATTTGGGTTTTGATGGTGACTGGCCGCTGCTCATCGGTGTCTCAATGTGCAACGCTCCATAACTGCTTGATCTTCCTTGTTATTGAAAAGTGGAGCGCCAAGTGTCTGTCCACTGCCAAAGTCGCCAAAAGATTGAAGGGGATATTACAGCACTTGAGGATGAGCTTGATGCTGTCTATGTAGTGTTTCTTCGGGCAGTCAACATTTTTCAGCCGTGAGTGAGCTGACCAAAGAGAACTCTTCAAGGTAGTCTGTTTGAGGGCGTCCTGATGATGTGGCCCAACCATCGAAGCTGACAATGATGAAGCAGTGACTCTAGAGGGGCAACTTCAGCTCTCCTGTGAATCTCAGAATGGGACACCTTGTGCCATCAATGGAAGCCGAGGATCTGCTGTAGACTTCTGATGTGATGGCGATACAGAACCCATACCTTGGAACTATACAGGAGAGTGAGTATAACGACTGCGTTGTACACAGTGACCCTTGTATGGGTCCTGAGATTGCGGTTGGCGAACATTCGGTCCTTCAGGCAGCCAAAAGCGGAAGAGGTGAGATTAAGGTGGTGCTGAACATTATTGCTAAGATCGCAGGAGAATGAGAGATTGGAGCCAAGATATGTGAAGCTGCTGATATTCTTTAGAGGAATACCGTTGATGGTGAAGATAGGAGCGTTAGTTGGGGACACATTTGGCAGGATTTCCATCTTCTTAGTGTTGATAAGAAGGCCAACTCAGTGGTAGGTGTTGGAGACTATATCAAAACTGCGTTGAAATCCCCTGGAGGTATGGCTAGAGAATGCATCATCATCAGCATACTGTAAGTTGAAGTGCTTCAGAGGTTTTAGTCTTGGCCTGAAGACATTTCAGGTTGAAGACATTTCAGGTTGAAGAGGCTGCCATCAAGACGGTACTGGACAGCAACGGCATAAAAAATTTGAAGGTTGCAAAACCAAAGTGAAGGAAACCAGGAACAGGTTGAAAATGACCAGAGCCAAGACACATCCATGCTTCACACCAACATTCAGGGCAAAAATGTCCGATTCTGCATCTGACATGGTAACACGAGCACGCATGCCAGTGTGAAACTGCTGGATGACCGACAAGAATGTAGGAGAGCAATGAAGCTTCCGGAGAATGTTTTGTAACAGCTCACGGTTCACAATGTCCAAGGCTTTGGTTAGATCTACGAAGGCCAAATAGAGCTGCCGATGCTGTTAATGGCACTTCTCCTGGAGGAGACAAGCACCAAAAATCGTATCAGTGATTCTGGAATGACGTTTTTTTTTTTTCATCTATAACATAAATCTCACCTGTCTGTTTAAATGTATGTATGTATGTCTGCCTAATACTTTTGACAGAGGCAATGGATTTTCACAAGATCAGTATCATTTTGAAGCTCGACCCTTCAGACAACAAATATCGAAAAATTGGCCCAAAACATTAATTCCTTCACCCTCAACTGGGCACTTTTTTGCAGGGAGAGGTCGCTTTTTTTTTTTTTTTCGAAAGTCACTCCCTCTTTTCGATTGTCTAGCCTTACTTTAAACCTACGTCACTTCCGGTTTGGCGATGGGCGCAACAGCAAAGATGTTACCTTTTTTTCACGTTCTTTTCATCCTTCAAGGTATGGGTTTGAGCCTGCCTGCATACTACCACTTCTTTTTTTGCTTAACACACACCTCCAAACACCCGGGCAACACCAGGCACCCAGGCTAGTTTCAAATTTAAAAAAATGTACAAATAATCTATCGGCATTTTACGAATCGGTTCTTTGCCGTATTTCATTTTTTTCCTTTCATTTCTGCATATTCCTTTTTTAAGAATTCTTATATAAACAAACCATATAAAAACCATGTACGTTTTTAGCATCCCAAATTTTTAAAACGATTATTTTGATTGTATTTTCGTTGCAAGTTGGAATCGTTTTTAAAAAAAAAAAATGTTTTTCTAATGTAAAAAACAAATCAAAACAAAACAAAACACTACTTAATCAATTTACATATTTAAAAAAAAAAAAAAAATTGGTATTTTTTTTACGACCCAACCCAGCGTAGTTTAATTCCTAAAAAAAAAAAGATTCAAAATCTTTTTTGCTCATACATTTCGATAGCATTTAAAGATAATATAAAAGTAGGAATGTTAAAAAATAATAAAAAAAAATTTAACATTTTAGGGCGGGGATCACTTTCCTATATAAATTTAACGTAAGATAAGCACCCACTTCTTGGCCACGTAGCAGTAACGAGACATGTAATCGTTAACATTTTTTCAAGTTTCGTGGCGGGGGGGGGGGGCAAAAAGAGGGAACGGGGTGGGAGTGGGGGTTATAAGTTCCAATTTTTTTGTTTTGTTTTGTTTTTTTAAGATTTGCTTTGAAAAGATTTCACCGTTAAATGTTACTTACTTATTATTTTTAAGGCTGTTAACACACACACACACACACACACACACACACACACACACACACACAGTAAAAAAAAAATAGAGTGAACCTGTACAAAACATGCTTCGTCCTTGTATTTTTTTTTCATTTTATTTTTCAACAGCGTACACCCCTCTTACATAAAGGATTTTTCATTTAATCTAAGGGCAATGATGTTAAGAGCTTTATTATTCCGTATTGTTTTCACTGGTCGCCATGTTTGTTTTCGCGTGCGCATTCAATTTTTGCTCGTTTATACATTAATTCTGCGTACTCACTCGCACTTGTATACATTAATTCTGAGTACTCACTCTTCCATAGCTAGCTATAACATATACTGACCCAACGGCAGTCAAATATACCATAAAATTGTGATTCGTTGAATCACGCATTAGATTCGGGTGACATTGTCTGATTCAGAAGTGAGTTTGCAAAGTCAGTTTAATTAAAAGAAATCAAAGACTCTAAGAAAGGGACCCCTATCATGAACGTGTGTAAGAAGCAGAGATGTGTCATTGAATTCCTAGCAAAAATTGCGTTGAGAATGGTGGTGACTATGTAGAAAAATAAATTCTGGATCGCAAAAGGTCGCTTGTTTTAATTGTACCACTCTCATCTTCGTAACTCTTCAATTTTTTGATTTAAAAAAAAAAATTAAAAAAAAATAGAAGCCTCTACTTTTGGAAGACCCTCATATCTCCAATATTTGATAAATACTAAAATTATTTTTGTGTTTTAAATAGAGATGTTCATCTGTTCGCCAGTCACAATTTCTTTGTCAATCATTTTTTTTTTTTTAACTTAATAACATACTTTGTCTTATCCAGGCTGTCAGAAGTCCGCCTTCATGAGGACGCCCTATAGATTGTTACTTTTTAACCTGTAGCTGGGTCAGCATTTCACCATCACCAGGACATGCCCACATGCTGGTGGGCCATGATGCTGGTACTATGCGGTGCTGATCCTCCAAGGTTTCTGTCAGGAACCTTACCCTTAGCCTTTGGCTCAAGAAAAGAACCTAGACCGCAAGGCAGCAGGGTGTCAGTTACTTTCTAGGGCGCTGGCCGCTGACCGCTTGTCTATAGCCAGAACCTCGATTTATCCCCATTTACCTCGTTTCCAAATATCACTATTGCTATATGTCAGAAAAAAACAACTGTACATTTAAAAAAAAAAATAATCTACATGACTCAATACTACTGCAAACACATAAGAATCTAGGATAAATTACCTTCTGTTACACCGGCCTTTCTAACACAAGGGAAAGTACACCGGTTCTCACTATATATATAGTGCCAGTAAGACCTACACCGATGGAAGAAGCGACAGTACTAACACTGACTAGCTGCGTGCAAGCCAGTTATACCCATTTCCTACCTTTCTCCCTGTGATGCTAAATACACTTGTTCCTTAAACCAACCCTGACTTGATTTTCTTAAAAACATATTTTGTCTCATTTCGAAATAGCAGATCTTCATTTACTTTTTAAAAATGTAAAAATAATATTGCACTAATAATTTAATATATAAACGGCTGTGTGTTTGTCTATCTGTCCCCATATTTTCAAACTTTATCTCCTCCGAAACTGAAAGTCGCAGAGCAGCGCTACAGGCTTCAAATGATTGAATTTTTTTTTACAGGTCGTCCTTTTATGGGTCTTTAGTCGGTTAAATAGTTTTTAATGGGTCAAAACTGGAAAAAAATCTTTAAACATTTTGTACGTTTATCTTAGTTTATTGTTAATTTTTAATCAGTTTATATGTGTGTCATGTTGGTACAGTGGTAACGTTACCAGCCTTGAATGCTACAGTTTCGGTTTCGATTCTAGCTGATGGCACCCAAATACTTTTTTTTTTTCTTTTGAAATCACAACTCTATATAAATATATACGAAGTCTGGACAAATTAAAATATCATATTTAAGCGTATTTTACACCCAGGTAAAGCCGGATGCCTCCCCCCCCTCTCACTGCTAGTAAATAATAAATTCCTAACAAATAAAACTGATGCCGTGACCGGAAATCGAAACCAAAACCTTGAGATCTTTAGCCTAAGGTTTTATCAACTGTGCTATTTGGACTTTCTTATAAATAGGACTTAAAACGTTACCTTCAAATAATTCACGTTGTGACGTCATAGATTTCTGTTATGTTTCCAACCGTGAATTTAAACATAAGCGACAACAAGAAATGGAGGTGCTTCTATATTATACGGGGCGGAACAATAAATTTGTCACCCTAAAGAAAACAACAATACAACTTGATTTTTTGCAATAAAAGTTTTAAATTCAATTCAGGTAACTTGATTATGTAGTAAAGCTGACATCTATCCAATGTAGCCGCCTTCAGCCTCAATCAATCAATTCAGGTAGCTTGATTATATAGTAAAGCTGACATCTATCCAATGTAGCCGCCTTCAGCCTCAATCAATCAATTCAGGTAGCTTGATTATATAGTAAAGCTGACATCTATCCAATGTAGCCGCCTTCAGCCTCAATCACCGTCTTGATACGGGTATGGAACAGAGAGCATGCCTTTTCCGCAAGTGCTGGCGGGAGCTCAGTGAATACTCGGCAGATGGCGTCAATCAGGCCTGCTTTGATGCTGTGGCAAGTCATGTTGGTGATGTTTTCGATGAATGGCCAAACAAAGTAGTCTCGCGGGTTCAGGTTGCGGGAGGAGGTGGACCAGTGAGAGAAGGGTACAAAGTTGTAGAATTCCTTCTGAAACCAAGTCTGAGTCTCTTTGGACTTGTATGTTGGCGTTGAGTCCTGCTGCCACATCCAGGGTCTGGTAGCGGCTTCCTGCTTGCACCAGGGGATCACCACACTCTTCAGCACATCCAAGTACACTTTGGTGTTGACTTTCAAGCCGACTTCAAAGATGTGAGGTGGTATGATGTGGCTCTCACTTGAAACCACACCAAAGACCTTAACCGTGGCCGGAAACTTTGTTTTCATCACCCTGGGCAGGTCTCTGTTATTCGTGTCAATCCAGCGATGCATTTTGAGGGTGCTGGCAATGGTCCTGTTGTCATAACTTGGATCGGTAGAGAGCACGAGTTATATAGCAGCGTATCTCCGATCTCGCTCGTTAAACATTGTGTCACTTTCAGACATGATAGAAGGCTCCTATTGCTGCTTTTGGATTTTGTACACAACTGGCCAACTAGTAGATGGTCTGCTGCAATAAAAAAAGAAAACCGGTTTCCATCGAACGGAAATGGAATCATGTCGTCTTTTCTAGAGCGACAATTTTATCGTTCCACACTGTAATAACGAAAAATTATTGAATTTCAAGTGAAACGAATGGTACCTACGTAATTGTCGGGTCTCAAATATTAACATATCCAAAAATTACGAAAAACGATAAAGTAGAAAAATAATTTCTAATGAAGAATAAAATTTGTGAAAGGAAGCAAAATCACTACTAAAAAAATGAGATAAGTCGACAGGGGAGATAATTATGTTCTGTTGCTTATGTCATGTAATGAATGTAATTCAAAATGTCGGACAATTCTATTTCTCATCTAAACTTTATCGAAAACTGTTTTTCATTAATAATTATTATTTTAACTGATCGTTTTCCGTTATTTTTGGATATGTTACTATTTGAGACCTAACAATTACGTAGGTACCATTTGTTTTATTTGAAATTCAATGTTTTTCTTTATCTATATCTATAATATAAATCTCATCTGTCTGTTTAAATGTGTGTGTGTGTGTGTGTGTGTGTGTGTGTGTGTGTGCGGCATCGTGTGTGTTTGTGTGTATGTATGTGTGTGTTGGGGTGGAGAGGGCTCCCATAAGCCCTGGCGAAGGCAACCTTTCTAGGAGAAGCAAATCTCTGATTTAAAAAAACTATAAAGCGGGAGACCAGTACCCGCATTAAGCTGGTCTGCAGTTTAACTTGTTGTTGGCTATCTTGCTCTTGCTTGTTGCTGGATGTCAACATTTTGAACCAAGAGAAAGACTTAGCTGTCGTACAAAGCTAAGACTCTGTAACATCATCTGTGTATAGATACTCCCTCAGGCATTTGCCTATAAAAATGGTCCTGTGGCGATGGAAAAGTTGTGACGTGTGGAGGCTTGAAATGCTGGAAGCATGTAATAATTGATCTCAATGACCATCTTCAGTGTCATGCCTGCTTGAGTGTGTGAATTCACCGGTAGAACTAAAAAAAAAAAAAAAAAAAAGTCATTTTTGGGCTCATGGACTTTAAGTGCTTGAGGAAGTGGAACTCGTCTGACAAGACGTTGCAATCATCATGTATGTATGCATGTATATATTGCAAAAACTTTTGACAGAGGCGATGAATCCTGACAAGATCAGCATCATTTTGAAGCTCGACTTCTCGGACGACAAATATCGAAAAATTGGCCAAAAGCATTAATTCCTTCATCCTAAACTCAGCTGTTTTGTACAAGGAGGGGTCGATTTTTTCGCCGACATTTTAGCAAGTCATCATCACCGTTGGATTGACTTCAGTTAATTTCAGGGTTTTTGACTTCCGGCCGCGTCATGGAGACATCGGCTAAGACGTCAGGTTTTCTTTCTTTTCGAGCCTGTCTGCCTACTACCACTTTTTTTTCTTTTTTTTTTGCTCAACACACACCTCCAAACTACCGGGCAACGCCGGGCACCCAGACTAGTTATAATATAACAACAGTGAGTCAACATTAACTATTTAATATTTAATCTATACTAGAAGAAAAGATTTTTGGATAAGAGCTGAAACACTGGAATAAAAATACAAGAAAAAAAGTGATAAAAAGTGTTTTCTTTTATGTTTGTATATAAAATCATCACACGATTCGAAAGTGGAAATTTGTCGGTTTAAAATGTCTGACTTCCGCCGGATGACGAAAAGGTTACTTACGTTAAAGGCGGGAAGTCGGTAAAAAAAAAAAAAAAATGGCGGACGGCAAAAAAGTCAGTCTCACCCAGTGCCCGGCTCATTTTTCTTTTCTTTCTGTTTCTCTTTCAATAAATACTAGCATATTACCCGTCAAAAATTTTAAAAATTGTTTTATACCTATTTTGGAGAGAGAGAGAGAGAACAAACAAAAATAAAGGTTCAAAACCAGATTATTTTTTGTTAAACAGCAATTCGATGATTAAAGGGATTGTTTTTTATTGACTGATGCCCCTGGTAAAAATTTAACACGTACACCCGTATTTTGTTTTTAATGTTTTAATATATATATATGTATGCAAGTGAAATTGTCTATGTATGTATGTGTGTCTGTGCGTGTACATTTCCCTACCAAACTACTCTGTCAATTTTCAGTCTACAGACCCGAGATTTGACATAAGGGGTATTGAGATTTGGGGAAATCTTTTTAATCGGTTTTTGGTCAAAAAATTAGCTGTCAAGGGGTCAATGTTCAACAGTTTGACCTTTGAAAACTCTACCAAACTCCTCCGCCTATTTTGGGTCTAAACACTTGAAATTTTAGATGTAGGTTACTTGTACATGGATCAAACTTTTTTAATTTGATTTGAGCACAAAACAATAAATGTTAAGGGGTCAAAATTGGGGTCAAAGTTAAAAAGAAATTTGACCTCTGCGGTCTTTACCAAATTACTCAGCCAATTTTTGGTCTAAACATTTGAAATTTTGCATAGTGTATTCATAGGACAAACTTTTTAATTGGATTTTGGCCGAAAATTTGGCTGCTAAGGAGTCAAAGTTCAAAAGATTTGACCTTTGCAGTCTCTAGCAAACTATTCAACCAATTTTGGATCTAAACATTTGAAATTTCACATAAAGGGTATTCAGACATTCAGCAAGCTTTTTAATCGGTTTTGGGTGAAAATTTAGCTGTCAAAAGGTCAGAGTTGACCTTTGCAGACTCTATCAAACTTCTCCGCCAATTTTGGGTCTAAACACTTGAAATTTTAGATGTAGGTTACCTGTACATGAGTCAAACATATGCACATAAAGTTATGAGCAGTACATAGGGCCTGAGCAAGGCCGGGCCGAACTGCTAGTTTATATAAAAATGTATAAAAAAATGATTACGAAAAGCATAAAAGTTTATAACTTTTCTTTATTCAGTTTCTACTGGTTACATGCAGGAATATGAAATATTATTACGAAAAAATTTTAAAACTTTTTTTTTTTTTTTTTACAAGAACATAATTTTCGATTAATCATTTAATTGAAACGTACTCAGTTTATACTAATCGTAAAGGATTAAAAACCTTTCTCATAAATAAAGCTTTTTTTTTATAATAAAAAATTTTTTTTTACATAAATTTTGAAAATTTTGAAAAAAATCCAAGCTCAATGAATGTTAGTTAGAACAAGACTTGTAACTGTCTAGGAGTGAGAGACTAGTTGCAGATGCACCAGCCCAAATATAGTTACAAGACTCCATGCATGGGCGAATGGTAGACATGTAGAAGTACAGAATACTCCCAGGCGTAAGTAACTTTCTCGCATGGTAGAGAGAGCCCGCCTTCTTCTCAGCAGCGTTGATAATGCCATCGATGTATTTGTTCCAATTTATGTTCCCTGTAAATGTTAAGCTGAAGAGCTTAAACAAAGCGCTTTCAAGTAATGTATCATTAGCCATCGCTATCAGTAGTTGAGAAGGTTTTTTGGAATTATTAAAGGAAAGAAGCTTAGTCTTGGCAGCATTGGACGTTACGATCCATTTATGGACCCTATTCTGCTACAGACTGGAGGTCTTACTCTAAGGTTTCAGTTGAGGAATAAAGAGTTATGTTTCCTTAAAAAAAAAATCTGACCAGGTTTAAGTATTTTCTGATAGAAGTTAAATCGAATTATATTTTATTGTTTTTAATAACATGCTGCAATGATTCACAAGGTAAGCTGGCAAACCATAACCAATTATTGATTTGGTAGGAAAATGCTACTGATAACAAAATACATTGCGAAAATGACTGACTTGACTTTATATATTAGATAAATATATTCTATATTAAACTAACCTGGGTGCCTGGTGTTGGCCGGGTGTTTTGAGGTGTGTGTTGAGCAAAAAAAAAAAAAAAGTGGTAGTAGGCAGGCAGGCTCGAACCCGTACCACAAAGGAAGAAAAGAAGGTAATAAAAAAAACAAAAAAAAATGTGACGTCTTTGCTGTTCGTCCATCGCAAAATCGGAAGTTGTGAAGGTTTAAATTAAAGCTATTCAATCGTAAAGAGGGGATGCCTTTCGAAAATATCGGCGAAAAAAGTGACCCCTCCTTGTAGAAAAGTGTTCAGTTGAGGGTGTAGGAATTAATGCTTTTGGCCAATTTTTCGATATTTGCCGTCCAAAGGGTCGAGCTTAAAATTGATACTGATTCCGTGAAAATCCGTCGCCTCTCTTGGAAGTTTTAGGCAGATATACATACATACATGATGATGATGATTGCAATGTCTTGTCAGACGAGTGCCACTCCCTCAGACACTTAAAGTCCATAAGCCCAAAAATGACTTCCATCGCCACAGGACCATTTTTATAGACAAATGCCTGAGGGAATATCTATACGCAGATGATGCTACAGAGTCTTAGCTTTGTACGACAGCTAAGTCTTTCTCTTGGTTCAAAATGTTGACATCCAGCAACAAGCAAGAGCAAGATAGCCAGCAACAAGTTAAACTGCAGACCAAAAATGCGGGTACTGGTCTCCCGCTTTATGGTTTTTTAAATTAGAGATTTGCTTCTTCTAGAAAGGTATCCTTCACCACGGCTTACGGGAGCCCCCTCCATCCCAACACACACATACATAGACACCAACAAACACGTTGACCCCGAAAAAGGGTTCATGCATACATACATACATTTAAATAGACAGGTGAGATTTATATTATAGATAATTTGTTTTACCAAGCATTAACAGAGTGTTTTTGTTTACAAAGAATAATCTCCTGATTCGGGGTCTTGTATCATATATATTGCCGGGGGGGGGGGCAACATGAGACCCTAATATTGACTCTGTGTATACACTGTCTTTAACAGGACTGGTGTTTTGTTTATTGTACAGATACGAACCGTCAATTCGATGCGAATTTTTTTTTCGCACCAAAAGGAAGCGAAAAGGCGGAAAAAAAGACGATTAAGCTTAAACTTTTTTTTTTTATTATTTATTATTATTTTTTTTTCCTGGACAACAAATGCTGACTTGTTTGAAATGTCTTGAATTTTTTTTCTTTTTCTTTTCTTTATCTAGGCGGGACCCCCAACCTCCCAAATAGTTTCCTCTGTCGTTTTTTTTTTTCTTTAAATGACCATCCTCAGATATTTCACTCCAGTCTAAAATTATCTTTCTTGCCCTTTCTTCTATTCACGCGAATTCAAATTTAATTATTTATTTATTCGCTGATTAGAGGGAAAATGAAAAAAAAAAAAAAAAAACATCCTGGCATTCCGTCGGAATTACCCAGAATTCCCAGTTCTCAAACAAATCTTTAATGAACCAATAAAAGGAAGTTAATGCATAAACTTGCTTCATTTGGGTCGCTAACTACATACTACTACTAACAATGGCGTCCTCACAATGCATGTGGAGAAAGACCCGGATGTAAGCTGGTTTCTCTTAGTTCAATGGAAACTATTCCGTCTAAACATGTTTTACATATTTTGCAATCTTGTATTTCTTTCCTAACAAAAGTGTCATTACAACAATTTGGTCAATAATCTCAAAGATCACGATGCCAATATAAGAAACACTCCTTTGTAATTGTTCCGATTTACAATACCTTGCCACGGGATCGTTTTTTAACGTGAAGAAAGAGAACAAAATTAAAAATTGTCTCAGTCGTGAAGGATTTCTCCTCCACTGAGAGAGAACAAGAAACTGAAGTGTAGCATCTGAAAAACAGACACTACACTTTGATCTTGGCCTGTTTTTGTAACTGTTATTAAGTTTTTAATTCAATAATTTCTTATTATAATTATTATGGCTCACAAGGAGCTTTCATGCAGGTCATAAAGGATCTCTCCTTGGAAACAGTCTGTGGTGTTCTCTGGGAGCTGAGTGACAACGAGTTTCCCCAGTTTTCCAGTGCTTTCCACCTCTTCTGATAACATTTGCAAATGAATTTGCATTATCGCAACAGGCGCCCACCATTGATCTCTTGCTATCAGCGGTCATTGGTCTCTGCTGGAATATGAGTGGCAACAAGTCTCCCCAAGGTCCCAGTTCTCTTCGCACTTGTCCAGCGGAGGTTTGGTCAGTGCTCTCTCCTCGGTCTTTCCATCCTCCTTGACACTTTATTATTATTGTTATTATTATTATTATTATTATTATTATTATTATTATTATTATTATTATTATTTCTTTACAGTTAATAATTATCTATTGTATGTTGTCAGTCTTCTCCTTAATTCCAGTAGGAGTTCTCACACAGGTCATTATCAGCGATCTCTCACTGACAACAACCGGTGATGTTCCCTGGAGTCTGGGCAACAATAAGTCTTCCCTGATTTTCAGTATTCCCCACCTCTTTTAATAACCTTTCTAAATAAATTTGCATCATCGCAACAGCTGCGACTTTTTGCTGGCAATGACCATTGGTCTTCAATGGAATTTAGGTGGTAATAACAAGGTCCCAGGCCTCTTTGTGCTCATCCAGTGGAGGTCTGATTAGTGCTTTCTCCCCTCGGTCTTTCCTTGACCCTTCTCGACTATTTGATCTAGTTGATGCTGACACTACAATGTTTGAGGAGGGATGAAGGAGGTTGTTAACTTACAATTTTGCAGTTTCAGTTTTCTTGGTTTCATGTGGTGTTACTCTACTTTTCTTTACGTAGTTTGTGGTTGGTTAGCATTTGTAGCTCGTACGGAATTTGAAGTTGATTATTTCTCATTTTGAAGTTGTTTTCCAATTTGAAATTGCTTAATCCGTTTTGAAGTTGATTGATCCATTTTGAAGTTGATTGATCCATTTTGAAGTTGATAAATTTTTTATTTTACTTGAAAATACGTCAATTTTGAAGTTGGTTATTTCTCATTTTGAAGTTGTTTTTCAATTTGAAATATATTAATCCATTTTGAAGTTGATTGATCCATTTTGAAGTTGATTGATCCATTTTGAAGTTGATTATTTTTTATTTTGCTTGAAAATACGTCCATTTTGAAGTTGGTTATTTCTCATTTTGAAGTTGTTTTTCAATTTGAAATATATTAATTCATTTTGAAGTTGATTGATCCATTTTGAAGTTGATAAATTTTTTATTTTACTTGAAAATACGTCCATTTTGAAGTTGGTTATTTCTCATTTTGAAGTTGTTTTTTTTCAATTTGAAATATATTAATCCATTTTGAAGTTGATTGATCTATTTTGAAGTTGATTGTTATCATTTTGAACTTGAAATAGTATAGTTTCCACATTCGAGGGTTTCCTTAAAATATCGGTTGTTTGCAGCACCACTGTTTGTTGTATAATCTCAGTTTTCCCTTTGATTCCGATTTTTCCTAGTCGTTTTTCCAACAGTTATTAGTATAGCATTGATTTTCTTGACGTTCCATATCCCTTTTGGTTGCCATTGCAAGAATCTGGTCCACAATCTCAAAGAGTACTAAAACAATCTAAAAAAGTATTTGTAATTTGTTTTTTTTGTTTTTTTTTATGGAAAATCGTTCCAGACAAGACATGAAGCCACTTGATGTAAGGAGCTATTAGAAATAGTACTTCAAGAAAAAAAAACTTGCCAATAGTAAGTGTTAGATGGAATAGATTCTGAACCAGTAAACAGCAATTTTTTCCTCTTTGCCAGAAACATCGCTCATGGGTACTTGTGCAGAGTTTGAATCGACGTAACTAACTGGCCGCACGTCTTTGCTCGGAACATGACGTCAACCGCCGGCTTTTGCCGAGCGTCGCCTATCATCAAAGCGTAATAGCTCTACTCAAGGAAAATACTAAAGAAAACATTTAAGTAAAATAAAATCACCAGAAAAAAAAAGAAAAAAAAAGAAACAACGATTTACCGTAACAATTTCTGTTTTTTTTCTTGTAACATTTTTTAAATAAAAAAAAAAATAAAATAAAATAAACAAGTAGCATTTTTTTTTTCCAAACAATTTTTTGGGGTCAAACAATATGGAACAAAATTTTGAAGAAAACCATTTTTGTTTGTTTCTGTTTTTCATATTTTTTAACAAAGGTTTAAAAAAAAAAGCAACCCAAAACAACACCTTTTTTGTGTGTTTTTCATGTATTATTATTTAAAAAAAAATTTTTTTTTTCGCTAACGTAAAGTAAAAATTTTTTTATTTGCATTTTTTTATTTTTATTTTTGTAACTAATGTAAAGTAATTTTTTTTTTTTTTTTTGCATTTTTTTTTTTTCTTTAAAGTGGGCTGAGCAATCGACTTAAAACAAAATCAATTAAATTAAGGCAGGCGGGATATTTCCTTAGGATTAGGTAAGACTTTTCTTCTACGGTCGTATCAGACGATGTCATAAGTGGGGTGAGAAGAGACAGCGGATGTAGAAGAAACTTCGCCAACCGGGTAGCTTTCCGATACATGGTTTAAGATGGAGACAAAAGGATCATTACCAAATGTCTGCCTCCACATAAACTCGAAAAGATAAATGTCGAGAAGCTTCCGGCTGGTCCTGTTGATTCCCCCACTTCCCAATATTGTTCCCAAAGATCGTCTGCTCCTTTGCCGCGCATTTATCGGCGTCTTACGTCAGATTACAGCCAAACCCGAGTGCATGCTCTGCATGACGTCATTTTTTTTTTTTTTTCTACAAGGTGGTCACCACTTATCAAGGCCCGGAAGCCACTCGGGGATAAGGATTATTGCGTGTACAATACGTTAGTATTGGAGATTTAATAAAGTGTCTTACTTAAGGGGGCGGGCGGTAGGTGTATAAGAATTTTTGTAGGAATTTTTGACACCCCTAACACGAAACTGCGAAAAAACTCGTAATTTGTCTTTTAAAAGTGGTTTGTTTGCTTTCTTTATGGATTATACTTCCAAAATAAACTATTAAAGTTGTATAAAAAGTAATAGAAATATTATTTTTTTTATTTTTAAAAAAACAGTAATGAACTTATTTGAATTTTACGAGTTCAGTATTTTTCAATTTTAAAACTTTAAAAATCTATCAAAATTTTTCTATTGATTCTATTTTTACGATATTTTCGGGGTCAATGCGAAATTTTATGCTCTTTCCAATAAACCGAATATAATATTTTAGACAAACTTTTTTTTTTTTAATTCAAGCCCCCCCCCATTTTCAAATGTCTATTAAAAAGTAAATAATTAATTTACTCATCAAAGTTTTATGTATCACAAATTGAAGATAAAACATCAATAAATAATATATTCAAATTTAAAACAAAAAAGTAGTGTTTTTTTTTAGAAATTTACCTGTAAAGTCCGAAGTGTAAAACCTTTTTTTTTAAACCACGTTGTTTTTTTTATTTTATTTATTTATTTATTTATTTATTTTTAATGAAACCTTGGCCCATGCTCCTTTAATTGAAAAAAAAAATAGGGTTTCAATTACATTTTTCGAGTAGTTATAAGCTTGGAAAGACAGAGGGTCGAATTAATTCACGCCCACCATTTTGAAATGTCTATTAAAAAGTAAATAATTAATTTACTCACCAAAATTTTATATATCAAAAATTAAAGATAAAAGATAAATAAATAATATATTCAAATTTAAAACAAAAAAAAGTAGTGTTTTTTTTAGAAATGTACCTGTAAAGTCTGAAGTTTAAAACCTTTTTTTTTTAAATCACATTGTTTTTTTAAATTTTTTTTTGGCAAATATTTTTTTGAAGAAGAAAAAAGTTTGTTTTTATTTCTTTATAGCGTTGGCCGTAACAGACACTTATTATATCAAAAAGAATAGTATAAGGACAAAATAAATTATACACATTGAGATAGAATTTTTTTGGCGCTTCTACAGAATTGGAACGAGATTTTGTAGTCGATAAATGGAGTTTTCCGATAACAAAAAACAATGGTTTTAACTGATTTTTGTTGTTGTCAATTCTTACAAGTTACGATGGCAACTTCCAAATCATGCAGTCAAAATTACCTGAATATTATTAAATTATTAAACAAAACAACTTTAATCGGGTTAGCAGGTGAAAATTGCCGCCATCTTGTTTAAATCAAAACAGAAAATTACCCACCCACCCCTTTTTTTTTACCTCTCCTGTGTCTTACGATCGTTTTCATCAAATTCTATTTTTTTATTTTCTTTAATAAATAATTTTATACCTTATCGGTTTTCGTAATTTTTGGATATAATCATCTTAAAATACGAGGAATACGTAGATACCATTGTTTTCATGTGAAATTCAGTATTACGATTTCCGAAATTTCGTCCCAATAGTGTAGAAGCGCCGAATTTTTATGTGGAATTTCTACGAAGTGCCGATAATTATTATATTACTGAATCCAAACATTAATAGAGTAACTCTCGCTTCCCTTTGTCCTTTAGTCCTCACATTCCGGGAGCGGATACTTGTGCAAAATTTGAACCAGAGGTAAGTAATCGTCCACTCGGCTTTGCTATGAACATGGAACTCTGTTCCGTTTGCCTGTTTCCCACCTGACTACAACCTGGATGTCTTCAAGTCCAACATAAACAAATTCCTGATGAACCGCCCCTTTAGGTGTGTCAGAAACTGTGAAAAATATTGAATAATTCAACCCCCTGTCTTTCCAAGCTTATAACTACTCGAAAAATGTGATTCAACCCCCCCTTTTTTTTTTTCACTTAAAGGAGCAAGGGCCAAGGTTTCATTAAAAAAAAAAAAAAGGTAAATATTCGGCACTTGTACAGTTTTATTAAGACATTAAAAAATGAAAATATCGAAAAAATGTTATATTGTACGTATCCGTTTTGGATTGAAGATCTCCGAAAAAATTTTTTTACTTAATTTGATCGAATAGTTTTTTTTTTTTTTTTTTTTTTTTTTTTTTTTTTTTAGCGGAAAAAACACGTTTTTATGACACCACGTTGAAGCCGGCCATCTTGGAATTTTTAAATTTTTGTGCGGAATTTAGAACACGCCACGGGAAGATAACCCAATTTAAAGCACCGACACTCCCTCCCCATCTTTAATACTAGCTTTTCTTCCTAAAAATCGAACCTTTTGCTCGGTATCATAACAAATTGTTTTTTGTTTTTTTTTTCGCTGTAAAAAACAAAACAAAAAATTAAAAAAACAAAAAACTACTTGGTGAAATTAAGTGAAATGTTTTTTTCAGAGAACTTCATTCCATAACGGATACATACAATTTAAATTTTTTCGAAATTTTCATTTTTTAATGTCTTGATTAAACTGTACAAAGTACCAAATATTCTTTAAATAGTTAGAAACGAATTATCTCCCTTGTTTATCTATCCTTGTGTTTTTAAGTGTTTGTTAACGCTCTTTTATGCACAGCAGTAATATACAAATGAAAAAGTCACGAAAATTACTTTTTTTTGTTTGTTTATTAATGATTTACATACGATAACAAAACAACATAGATAACTCTGTCCACCCTATGTGTCTGTCTTGTTATCTATATCGCTTACGTCACGATTGACGTCAATAAACATTCTGTAAAATTTCCTTTGTTTTCAACCACGAAAATAATTCTGGTCGGAATTTGGAAATTATTTTTGCGCTGTTTACACTTCATCATATCTTATAACTTTAAATATTAGATACTGTGCGAGTAAACCGACTAGTATATAAATTGGTCAGTTGAGTAAAAAAAAACAAAAAATCAAAGGTCAATTGGGCTTAACTTGATTAATCCAAAGGCGGGAATTACTGGGAATTAATAGAAGCGATATGACGTCATATGACCCAAAGAGAGAGTGAGAGATGAGAGTTCTTTTCTTGGAAGTACGCAACATGTGAACATGAGATAGTGCAATGCGATCACAAGATATGATTAAACAATGATTATCGCTCCTCTCTGTCCAACGTGGCGACCTGGACTCTAAACTGACTACAAACCGTATTAAATATTGATTGGATAAACCAACTAGTACATAAAATGGTTAGTTCAGAATAACAGGAAATGAAGGTTTAATTGGAGTCAACTTGTTGAATCCAAAATTTTGGTCGTTATTAGTGATGGGACGATTCCAATATTTTTCCCGATTTCGATATAATTACTGATTCCATACTAAATTCCTGATTCCGATACAATTACCAATTCCGATTCTTTATAAATCTCTAAATATTTAACTATAAAAAGTGTTATTTTTTTATTTATTTATTTTTTTTATTACATTTTCACCCCAAACAAGGCATATTGCCACTTTGTTGTAAGGGGCTACTATCAGGGACATAGGCATCAGGGGTACTGTGTAGGGAGTTGGGCAGCAAGATGTCGATTCACGTTGCATTTGAACTTCTGCATGTCAGTACAGTTGGGGAAGCAGTGACCCGGCAGGGAATTCCAAAGTCTAGCTGTCCTGGGGAAGAAACTACTGGAGTAGAAGGCTCTCTTACATCTAGGGATCGCTACTGTGAAGGGGTGGGATTTAGCTGCTTGTCGGGTTTGTCGAGAGTATTTATGTAGAGGGGGCACAAGTGCTTGCAGTTCGTCAGAGCATTCACCGTTAAAGTACTTGTAGAAAAGGCAGAGGGATGCAACATTTCGTCGATGGGACAGGGGCTGAAGCTTAGATGACAGTTCAGGACCTATCAAAGTGGCGACTCTCTTTTGAACCTTGTCTAGGAGCGAGAGACTAGTGGCAGATGCACCAGCCCAAATATGACAACAATACTCCATATATGAGCGAATGGTGGCCTTATAGAGGTATAGGATACTTTCGGGCGTTAGTATCTTTCTAGCACGGTAGAGAGAACCTACCTTCTTCGCAGCGGTCGTGACGATACTCTCGATGTAATTGTTCCAACTCATGTTTCCTGAGAACATTAGGCCGAGGAGTTTAAAGAATGTACTTTCAGATAAAGAGTCATTAGCCATTGCTATTGGTGGTAGAGAAGGTTTCTTGTAATTATTGAAGGAAACAAGTTTACTCTTGGCAGCATTGAATGTGATCATCCATTTATGTCCTCATTCTACTACAGATCGGAGGTCATCCTCTAGTGTTTCTGCCAATTTCTTTAGATACGTGTTCATTTGTTTTCCTGTTGTGTCTGTTATAGAGTGTGGTGTCGTCAGCATATATACCCATCTCACAGGCAATTTTGTCAGGGAGGTCATTTATGAATATTAGGAATAATAGAGGTCCCAGGATAGACCCCTGAGGCACTCCCGCATTTATATCGTATTGATTAGATGTACGACCGTCGATGACAACCTGGATTTTTCTCTTATCTAAGAAGGATTTAATCACGTCATGTATTCTTCCAGTGATACTGTATGATCTGATTTTCCTGAGAAGACCTTCGTGCCATACCCTGTCAAAAGCCTTAGATGTATCTAGAGCTACCGCTCTACCCTTCCCCGCTTTGTCCAGTGACTGGTATATACATTCTGAGATTACTGCTGTTCAACGGGCTTGTCTAAATCCATATTGTTGGTCAGTCAGAAGTTTAGCATCTGTAAGGTGATGGACTAGAACTTGGTTAATTATTGTCTCAAATATTTTGGCGAAAAGTGGGAGGAGGCTAATGGGGTGATAATTTACTGGGTCAGTTCGTTCACCAAAATTCTTGAAAACTGGTACTACAGAAGCAGTTTTCCAGCAGGCAGGAAAGCAAGATTCATTAAGGCATTTGTTGTAAAGTTTGGAGAGAACTGGAGCTACTTTGGCGGAACACTTTCTTAATAGCACAGCCGGGATGAGATCAGGTCCATATGCTTTTGCAGTGTCAAGATTTCTTATGATAGCATGCACCTGAGAAGGGGTCATTTTCAGATCGTCTAGTGTGGCGTCTGTCCGCAAAGGAAAGTCAGGGAGGTGGTGGTTGGCAGGGTCCAGTGTGGAGTTGGAGGCAAACCGACTGGCAAGCATGTTAGCCTTCTCAGTTGCAGAGCAAACAACCTCATGATTGTTGGATAGTGGGGGGATTGTTGATTGCCCATTATTTACTACACTTTTGTAGATTTTCCAGAAGTCTCGGGTTCCTAATTTCTGTGCTTCGATGCATTTTTTGGTGGTTTCAGTAAATTCTCTCTTAGCTGTCGCTATTTCTTTCTTACAGTTATTTCTGGCTTCTATATACTTCTGCCTGTTTGAACTGGACTTATGTCAGTTAAATCTGTGGTACGCATGCTGCCTTTGCACGATGGCGGCTGCACAAGTAGAAGTAAACCATTGGGGAGAGTGGGGCTTGCATGTGCTTCAATTGCTGTTTTGAACCATTCAATGGTCTCATTTGTGCACTGTTCAGCAGGAAGTGAAAAAATATTTTGCCATGGGGCGTCCCTGATGAGATCCCTGATAGCTTCCCAGTCAGCCTTTTTATAATATCTCATTGTTTTGAGCAGTGGCTCTTCAGTTTTGGCTCTAAAGTTTAGGGCTATTTCAACTATTACCACTGCATGATCGGCGTTCCCAAGTGGTCTGTGGGCATTAGTTACACAGTCATTGGGAACTGTGGTCAGAAACAGATCTAGAAGTGATGCGTGTTGTTCTTGGTGGTCTGGGAAACGGGTTGGAAACGTAACCATCTGTGATAGGGAATGAGATATAGAGAAGTTATATGCAGTCATACAAGCTGCGTTTGTGTGAGTAGAAAATCCAAGCCAGTTGCTGTGGTGGACATTGAAGTCACCGAACACATGCACTTGTGCGCTAGTGTTGAGGGAAAGTGCGGTATCTATGCTGTCAGAGATTTTGTTTATTAGGATACAGTTCTGGGTCGAGGGAGAGCGGTAGAGAAAATAAAAGTAGCTAATGTTATGTTGCATGTTAAGTCTAAAGCATATAAAGGCTTGCTCGTCTGATTCTAGTTTAGTTTCTCTAGTCAAGGGGAGGATGTTCCGAATATGTACTCTAAGCCCGTGCATATGACTGTCAGAATCCTTACGGCAGAGTGGGAGATATCTAGCCATGTTAAAGTAGTTAGAGGGGATGGAGGAGTGTAGGTTAATCTCACTTAGTGCTAAGATATCCGGGGTGTTTGTTAGGAGAAATGCTTCGACATCATTTAAATTAGTTCTAATTTGGTCCTGATTACCGTCAAAACACATCTTATATGTGCATATATTTTCTCAAACGTAAAAACACACTTGTGAGGGGGTGATCTAGATATTTTAGTCTTACTGGAAGTTGAAATCAATAAATATTTATTATTTTATTACAAGCAGTAGAAGATGTTTCTTAAACCCAAATCAAATAAAACAAGATAATTTAAGGAATCGGTTTTGGCATCGAAAAATAGGCTCAAATTTTTCTGATTCTGATACTGATTCCAATACCCCCAAAAGCTCCAATTTTTCAGTTCCCGGTTCCGATTCTGATTAATCGTCCCAACACTAGTTGCTATATTGTAGGACTTATTAGAAATAGACATGACACATTACGTGGTTCAAAGAGAGAGTGAGTGTGAGAGAGAGAGAGAGAGAGAGAGAATAAAATAGTTCGTTTGGAAATACACAACGTGTGAGCATGAAAATTGTGATGGGTTGACGAAGCATGATTAAACAGTGATTCTCTCTTTCTCTCTCCGTCGCCACACCCTACTAATCAGTGATTTGGGATGAAGATCAAATTGAATAAACCTCCCCTGTCATCCATCAATCTAGTTCAACTTAGTTCTTTCCTAAAGTGTGAATAAGGACCTCTGATTTCAGGTGGCAAGCTCTCAACCTGGAAGGAACACAAGAAGCGCATAGAAGGAGAACCTGCAGCTACCAAAGTATGAATATAATTGTGAACATTAATGTTTTTAGATGATGACGACTTTGTTCATGCTTGACATTGCAAACATGGCGACCAGTGAAAACAACACAGAATACAGATCCAAAAACTCCTAAAAATAAACTTTTTGAAGGTAAGTCTTTAGTTGATACTCTAGAACACATTGACCATTAAAAATTAAATAAATAAATATAAAAATTAAATAAATAAATATAAAAATAAATAAATAAATATAAAAATTAAATAAATAAATATAAAAATAAATAAATAAATATAAAAATTAAATAAATAAATATAAAAATAAATAAATAAATATAAAAATTAAATAAATAAATATAAAAATTAAATAAATAAATAAATAAATATAAAAATAAATAAATAAATATAAAAATAAATAAATAAATATAAAAATTAAATAAATAAATATAAAAATTAAATAAATAAATATAAAAATAAATAATAATAATAATAATAATAATATTGGCGAGTGTGTGACCATAAACTAACTCTTCACCAAATAATCGTGGACAGTCATGGAGGATGGAAAGGCCGAGGAGAGAAAGCACTAACCAGACCTCTGCTGGAAGAGTGCAAAGAGGACTGGCACCTTGGGGAGGTTTCCGATGCCTCCGTTCAGTCACGAAAGACAATGAATACCCCCTGTAGGGGCAGCTGCATGTGGCAAGGGTTGCGCAATCCCCAACCACACCTCTTCTGAATCGGCATTGCTTGAGTCCAGTGGCAAGGAGAAGTCCAGGACGAGATAAGCAGAGAGCACATACACCACCTAGAAGTCCCAAATGGTCACCCAACTGGTACTGGCCAGGCTCATCGTTGCTTAACTTTGGTGCTTTGACGGAAACGGGTGTATATCCCTACCCCCTCTCTTCCGAGGGCCGGGCCGCATCCGTCGCTATCCTGGTTCACAGGAGCATACTTGTGATGTACTTCTGGCCGTGTTCGTCGCTCCCAGCTCACAGGACCATAGATGCAACCCAGCAGGGCTACATTCTTACTTGTCTAGTGGTGGACCCCTCAAAGGTGACCAGACTCTCACTGGTCACTGGAAAATATCTCCCGCTGCTCAGGGCATGCGAACTGTGCATGACCCTAAGTCCGTGTGGCAACATTGTCGATTTCGGCCGTCACTCTGGCTTTGTGCTGAATCCAGTCTATCTCTTTCATCATCTGATGTCAGGGCATACCTGAAATAAATTGCATCTTCATTCAGGCTGGCAAATCGAGAAACAAGGAAAAACTCTGGGACATTTTTATATAACGGAACAAAATAATTATTCATAAATCGTTTTACACTTGTTTAGTCGAGTTCTTTGATTCAAGCTTCATGATGTAGGTTGCATACTTAAGTTCCACTAATCAATTTCCCAGCTAAGAACAAGAGCTTTTCAACTTAGCTCTTATGAGGGTTTCGCCCCCTTCCCCCAGGCGAGGTGAGAGCGATGTGGACACCTCGAATGCCAGTCAGTAAAAGACGAATGGTTTTTATCAAAATCAGTAATACCCCTTCCACCTTTCTGGAGTTATTCTTTCTTTTCTCTTCCCTTTCTCTCTTTCTCTTCATTCCCTATTAATCTTATTCTTTTTCTTCTCTCATAACTCCTTTCTCTATCCCCTTATCTTATATTCTTTTCATTTCCTCTTTCTTGTGAACGCCTTCTTCGTCTTTCGTGACCATATCTCTCCCTAGGTTCAATTTTATTTATTTATCTGTCCAACTTATCACTGGCTTGCTGGCTTGGTAGTTAAATACAACAGGTGGACCGAAATGACATCTCCCAGACCCCAAAGCAGAATACAGATCCAAATAAAAATAAACTTCTTAAAGGTAAGTCTTTAGTTGGTACTCTAGCACACATTGACCATTAAAAATTAAATAAATAAATATAAAAATAAATAATAATAATAATAATAATTAATAATAATAAATAATAATAATAAATAATAATAATAAATATTGGCTTGTGTGTGTGACCATAAACTAACTCTGCACCAAATAATCGTGGACAGTCATGGAGGATGCAAAGGCCGAGGAGAGAAAGCACTAACCAGACTTCTGCTGGAAGAGTGCAAAGAGGACTGGCACCTTGGGGAGGTTTCCGATATCTCCGTTCAATCTCGAAAGACAATGGATATCCCCTGTAGGGGCAGCTGCACATGTAATCATGTGGCAATGGTTGCGCAATCTCCAACCACACCTCTTTTGAATCGGCACTGCTTGAGTCCAGTGGCAAGGAGAAGTCCAGGACGAGATAAGCAGAGAGCACATACACTACCTAGAAGTCCCAAATGGTCACCCAACTGGTACTGGCCAGGCTCATCGTTGTTTAACTTTGGTGATTTGACGGGAACCGGTGTGTCAAATGTGATTATGCTGTATAGGGAGGTTTACTGCCATCCAAATTCCAGTGAAGACCAATGGTCGCTGCCAATGAGGAATCAATGATAGGCAACTGTTGCGATAACACAAATTCGTCTGCAAAGGTTATCAAAAGAGATGAAAGGCACTTGAAATCTGGGGAGACATGTTGTCACTTAGACTTCAAAGAACACCACAAATTGTTCTCAAAGAGAAATCTTTGATGATGGTCTGTATGACTACTCCTTGCAAGCAAATAATGATAATGATAATGATAATGATAATGACAATATTGTGAGAAAGGTCAATTGGAATATATGCAAGAAAAGGGGGTTGAAATGCAGTGAAAAATGGCACAAGCATGTTCTAGAAGGGGTGGTGGAGAGTGATAATGTGGAATTATTGTGGGACGTGAATATCAAATGTGATTGAAGCGTTATTTCCATGGCAGGTGCTCGTCTGAGCTCCAATCCCTCGTCCCCCCCCCTCGCCAATCTTTCACGAGAAACACCCGTCTGGCTGAAACTACTGTCAAATATTTTCCCCACTCTTTATCTGTGCCTAAATCCAAACGTAGATTCCATGAGCAAAGCTTCTTTCTTAGAACTGCATGCCAGTGGAACTCTCTTCCGTTTGTCTGTTTCCCACCTGACTACACCTTGGACGTCTTCAAGTCCAACATAAACAAACTCCTGACAAACCGCCCCCTTAAGTAAGACACTCTATCAAAACCCCCAATACTAATGATTACTACAATACTATCTCATTGATTACGGTACACACAATAACCCTTATCCCTGAGTGGCCTTCGGGCCTTGATAAATGGTGACCTCATGTAAAAAAAAAAAAAAAAAAGGAAACCAGATTTAGTCTTTTCAGAAAAAAAAGGAACACAAGACCAATAATCATGGATATAGCAGTGCCAGCTGATGTAAATGTGGAGGAAAAAGAAAAGGAACAGGTCGAAAAATACCAAGATTTGAAAAGGGAGATAATAAGATTGTGGAAGTTGAAGAAAGTAGAAAGTATTGTGATGGGAGTTCTGGGGAGTCTAACAAAAGGAGTTGACAATGAATTGAAAAAATTGGGATCCATTCCAACCAGGGAGTACCTTAAAAGACTGCCATGTTGGGAACAGCCAGAATCTTGCAAAAAGTTTTGGAAGACTGAGAAAAGATGCGGATAGCCTCTGTTCATTTGTTATGATCCGCCTATTAGTATCAAATCGGCAATATCAATAGCCAGACACAAAGTGTGGATAATAATAATAATAATAATAATAATAACTAAAGGGACTTGTGGAAATTCCACAGGGGACTCATTCATATGTAATATATTGATGTTGGCATTCTGTAGATGTTTGGCGTAAATGAAGACATTCTGATATTATTGTAGAAAATGGTACAAGCATGTTCCAGAAGGGGTGGCGGAGAGTGATAATGTGATTGAAGAAGGAGAACAGATTTAGTTTTGTTAGAAAAAAAAAAAAAAACAACAACAAGCGCAAAGCAATAATCATTGATATAGCAGTGCCAACTGATTTGAATGTGGAGGGGGGGGGGGAAAGGAGAAGATTGACAAAATACCAAGACTTGAAAAATGAAATAAAAAGATTGTGGAACTTGAAGAAAATAGAAGTTTTTTTTTTTTTTTTTTTTTTTTTTTTTAGTTGTACCTGTTAGGAAGTGTTGCACAAACATTTGAGAAAATTGGGATTCATTGCAATTTTGGAGTTCTTCAAAAGACTGCCTTGTTTAGAACCGCCGGAATCAAGGTCAAGGAAGATGAAAAGACCGGGGAGAGAAAGCACTAATCAGACCTCCGTTAGATAAAGATGCTTATTGCCACCCAAATTCCACTGAAGGCCAATGGCCGGTGCCAGCGATAAATCAATGCTAAACGGCTATTGTGATGATGCAAATTCATTTGTAAAATTTAATGGAAGGGATGAAGAATATTGGAAATTGTGAAAGATTTGTGGTCACCTAAACTCCAGAGAATACCTCAAGTTGTTGACAGAGAATTCTTTGATGATGACTCGTGTGAAAACTCCTAATGATTACAATGATAAATTCGTCAAAATTACCCAGAATTCAATGCTTTCAAACGAATCTTACATTTCTTAGTTATAGTCAGCTACCATACTTCCTAACTTCTGGCATAGCGCTACCGGAAGCGGTGATAAGCCAAATCAGTTCCTTCGCTTTTTTTTTTCTCTCACACGTATATCTCCCCTATGCCTGTATGGCCTCAAGGTTTTATAAAAAGGGGATTAGGAGTGGGAAAGGATGCCATAGAGGCCACAACAAAGAATCTATGAAATGAATAACGTTGGAAGTGTGTAGATTCTGACTCCATATAATTAAAGACAGACGAGTATTGAAGGTTGAGAACCGACTTTATTTACTACCAACAATTTGTATTAGGAGAGGCAAAGTGTTCGTAGGATGGAATGTGATTTAACAAAGGAGATGAATGTTCGTAAAATGTTTGTAGGTATGTATGAATTGACAAGGAATGAATGTTCGTAAACTGTTTGTAGGTATGTATGAATTGACAAGGAATGAATGTTCGTAAAATGTAACTTATCTTTTGGACGATGGAGAGGTTTAGGGTAGGCCGGTCATCCTGCTGTCGGTGATGTGTGTCCTGGCTTGTAACTGGAAAGCGAGTGACTTCTTTCATCAGCGCAAGCAGCCCGGCGTCTTCATCTTCTTTTTCCTCCTCTCTTCTTTGGTTTGTGTGAATTAGGCATTGTTTAGAATTGAAGGCGTTTGGCCCATAACATGAGAGCGTAGTCGGCTTCAGTTCACTGGTGCCTTATTTCTTTTTCTTCTTCATCTCTTTAGGTCGGGTGGGAGAATCTGTCCGTGCGTTCACTGACGTAGCAGGGCGAATCTCCTCTTCCCACCTGCCTCCTGGTTCCCTAAAACACCCTCGTTTTATAGTGGCAAACCGGCTCCCAGTGACTGTGATATTTGAGGCGCTTATTTTAGGCGCGGAGCTCTACCATTGGTCGATAATTATTTTGTGGTTATCTTATCTTTTCTTCCCAAGCGAAAGCGATGCGTGGAGCCATGTGCAAAAGACGATTTTTCATTTTGTCACTCATGGTGGATGCGTTAACATCCGGTTCGCTGCTAATTCTCATCCTGTTCCCACACATATACTCTTTTTTTATTACGTTTTTTCGATCTTTCTTTGAAAAGTATTTTCGGTCTTATTTTAATTAACAATTATTGAAATTAGTTTTATTTGTTTTAAGAATTATTTAAAACACTTTTATGCTCTTTTTTTGTAAAAGAATTAGTAAAAACATTTTTCAAAAAATATTTAAAAACTATTTTGGAAATGTCATGTATTAAATACGTATTTTTAAGGTATTTGAAATTTTGTTATTTTGATTTCAATAATTTTCTTTTTATGCTTTCATAAACTTATGTTTATTATATAAATTAAAAAAAAACTTTTATTTTAAAATTAGAGATAAACTATTTTTCAAAAATTTCATAAACATATTTCTTATAAAATTTAAATAAAAATGAAAACTCTAATTTTTTAAATTTTGTTATTTTGATTTCAATAATTTTCTTTTTATACTTTCATAAACATATTTTTATTATATAAACTAAAATAAAAAAAATTTAAATTAGAAATAAACTATTTTTTAATTTCATAAACTTATGTTTATTATATAAACTAAAAAAAAAAATTATTTTAAAATTAGAGATAAACTATTTTTTTTAATTTCATAAACATATTTCTTATAAAATTTAAATAAAAATGAAAACTCTAATTTTTTAAATTTTGTTATTTTGATTTCAATAATGTTCTTTTTATACTTTCATAAACATATTTTTATTATATAAACTAAAATAAAAAAAATTTAAATTAGAAATAAACTATCTTTTTTAATTTCATAAATATATTTCTTATAAAATTTAAATAAAAATAAAAACTCTAATTTTTGAATTTTTTATTATTTTGATTTCAATAATTTTCTTTATAAACTAAAATAAAAGAAATTTGTTTTAAAATTAGAAATAAACTATTTTTTAATTTCATAAACATAGTTCTTATAAAATTTCAAATAAAATAAAAACTTTAATTTTTTTAAATTTTGTTATTAAAAGTGCAAATAAAAACTAATTGTGTTATTTTTATCTTTTTATAATTTTGTTAATTTTTTATTTTTCAATAATGCCTTTTTCTTATATTTTATTTCAATAAATCGCTTCACAATAGAAATATTGATGAACAATAAAAGTGAAGGAACTGATTTGCCTTGTCATCACTTCTGGTAGTGCTACGCCGGAAGTTAGCATAGGCGTTAGCTGGTCGCTGTTTTACAATTTGTCATGCAGTTTAATTAATCGTTTTTTCCGTAAGTAACGCGCCGATATTAACCAAGCAGAAGAACCGTTTAATATTTCACAAAAATTCTGTTTATTTAGGAGGAAAGGTGGAGGAACAGGGGTGTTGTGGCAACTGCAGGTGTTTCTGCAGTTTAATTAACCGTTTCCCGTAAGTAACACCCCCCCACCGCCCCTTCACCGCCCTCTAATGTAAACAGAATATTTGTGAAATATTAAACGGGTCTTCTGATCGGTTAATGTCGGCGCGTTACTTATGGAAAAACGGTTGAAGCACCTGTTAAAAACTATACAATTTCTATAATTGGATACGCCCCCCCCCAAAAAAAAAACGAAAAACATAAAAGTATGTTTTTGTAAGCCGCTCGTGAAAACTTACTGACAGCATTATTAGCGTCTTAAATTATGAGATGAAAAACATGAACGAATCTCTTCGTAAAAGAGAGTTGTCTCCCTAGCGCCCGTTAGCTGACTATAACTCATTTCTTTACTAAGAAAAGCGCCATTACATCTATGGTTAAAAATCTCACACTACAATGAAACACTTGGTCTTTTGGCCAAGATCAAAGTGTAGTCCTTCACGACTGAGACAATTTTTTTTATTTTTGTACCTTTTCTCCGCGTTAAAAAATGACCCTGGTGTCTAACTGTCCCGTGGGGAGGCATTGTAAATAGGTACAATGAAACTCTAAAGCATATTTCCCTTTCATCATAAACAGAATAGTCTCACAAGTAACGAAGTTGTGTCTGCCCGCGTATGAGGAGGAAGGAGTTTATTTGCACAGTGCACAGATCTTTTACCACGTACTTCTTTTTTCTTCTTTCTTTTACAAGGTGGTCACCACTTATCAAGGCCCGGAAGCCACTCAGGGATAAGGGTTATTGTAAGTACAGTACGTTAGTGTGGATATTTAATAAAGTGTCTACTTAAGGGGGCGGTTCATCAGGAATTTGCTTACATTGGACTTGAAGACATCCAAGTTGTAGTAAGGAGGGAAGCAGGCAGACGGAACAGAGTTCCACAGGCGTGCAGTTCTAAGAAAGAAGCTTTGTTCATGGAATCTACATTTTGATTTAGGTATAGATAAAGAGTGGGGAAAGTTTTTGACAGTGGATTCAGCTAGACGGGTGTTTTTCGTAAAAGATTGGCGAGGGGGGGGACCAGAGATTGGAGTTCAGACGAGCACCTGCCATGGAAATAACGATAAAACAAAGATAGGCTCACAACGTCTCTTTTGTGGGAGAGAGGTTGCAGGGAAGAGAAAAGGGCATCCCCCACTAAGCCACGAAGTCTATTTTGTACTCTGTCAAGGCAGGATAGGCTGTTTTTAGCAGCTCCTGCCCAGATATGGCAGCAGTATTCCATGCTTGGACGTACTTGGCTTTTCCCCCCATTAAGCTACTACCTGCACACGTCAGCTTAACTGCAGACTTTTAATTTACTATGAATTTTTCCATTTTTTACGAAGAAAGAAAATGAGGGATAAATTCGGAACGTGCATGCATAATATTGGGATAAATGAAAGATTACGATGATAGAGGGGTCAACAGTTAGCAAGTGCTACCAATACATCAAATACGCTGTCGTCGTCCAAAGATAGCCCTTACCAAAGCCAGGGACCACCCCACAAGTTTAGTTATTGAATAATTCCAACATAGCGGAGAACAAATGTGGGTAAGCAATTAGAACCATAGTCGGGCGTGTATATAAACGAAGTGTGTATAACGATGTCTGTTGTGTTTGTAACTTCTATATTGGGTGTGGAGGTATTTAAGTGTTCAGAACGAGTGTATATATATATTTACGTGTATCAGTGATCGTCTGGTAGCGTTGTGTATATGCATGTTCTTTAGGGTCATTTGTTTTGTATATACATTCAATACATTTTCATAACGAAACAATACATAAGAATATATAAATATAGTGTAGCATATATATAGTACACACACACACACACACACACACACACACACACACACACACACACACACACACACACACACACACACATATATATGTACACTAGCAAAAGTACCCGTCGTTGACTGGGTTCTAAAACAGCCTACAGAAAATGGACTCTGATTTATGAAAGTATGATAGGTTATGAAAAGGAAGGGTTGTAAAGAGATAGCTTAGAATTTGGGGGTATCAAAACCAAAGCAAAATATGATGAAAGTAAAAATAAAATAGATAAACCCCATAATTTATTATACCATACCTGTTCACACTGAAACACATATCACAATATTTTGTGGATCTATATTAAAAAAACCTTGTTAAACTTTGTGGCATATTTCCATTCTATGGAGGTCAGGCGCGAACGAACACCCCATAATTTTATTATGCCATATTTCTTCAAACTGAAACGTAATTATCAAAGTATACTTATGCAGATAGATATGAAAAGGTTTTATTAAAGTTTGTGCCTATTTCCATTCTATGGAGGCCAGGCGCGAACGCAAACCCCACAATTTTATTATACCATCCCTATTTAAGTTAAAACATACTTATCAAAGTATTATTATGTACATCTATATCAAAAACACTTGTAAATGTTTTTTTTTTAATTTTTAAATTTTTTATTTCCATACTTTGTGGATCAGGCGCGTACGCAGACCCCACAATTTTAATGAGCCACCGTTCTGCCAGATCAAACATATCCATTCCTGTGTCTCGATACATCTATCATTATGTAATCAGTTTTTAAAAAAGTCAACCATATAGGGGCCTATTCGTGACCACACACACACACACACACACACACACACACACACACACATATTCAGCTTATATATATATATATATATATATATATATATATATATATATATATATATATATCATTCCGTTTTTTAAAAGATGGAATCATTCGATCATCGAAGACAAGGTGCAAGAAAGCAAGCAAGGTCCGCATAGGAATATAATTATATAGATTGGATATGAACGCTTTGTTTTTTTAGCAAAGCAAGAAAATGGAAGATGAATGTAGCACGTGCATGCACAATATGAGAATGAAGGAAAGATTAAGATGATAGCGGGGTCACCAGTTAGTAAGTGCTACCATATGCTCAAAGACGCTATCGTCTTCCTAAGATGGCCCTTACCAAAGCCAGGGACCATGCCACAAGTTTAATTATTGCATAATTCCAACGAACCGAAGAACAAATGGGAGGTAACCAATTAGAATCATTTGCTTTTTAGCGTTCGTAGGAATCATTTCACGATTCAGTCTCCACATACTTTTTAGACCGTTAAAAACAGGCAAAATTTATAGTCATTTAAAAAATAACATATGTTTATAGTTAACTACATTTCACGTTTAGTTTTTACTCGTTTTATAATAAAAATATATAAAAATACCTAAACATTCTTAATCAATTGATTTTGTGGTTTTTAGTCGCATATCTTTTTCAAATAACTATGTTTGTTTTGTCAAACTGATATTTCTATGCGATTAAAAGCGCAAAATCAATCGACGAAGAAAGTTTACGTATTCTTATTATATATTTTTATTATAAGATGGTAGAAAATAAACGTGCAATATAGTTAACATGTTTTGTTTCTTTTAATCGGCGACGATCGTAATAAACTGCGCAAGTTTACATAAAGTATATGTAAATACAGTGTATTTAAAAATTAGTACATTTTAAAAAAATAAACGTAAATATGTTATTAAAAAAGATATTAACAAAAGCTTTGAAGAATAGCGGAAGTTTTGTATCCATTTTGCGCTTCCATACCTCAATTGGTAGACCAGTCGCCATGTTTGAAACTTAGGGTCTGGTTTTATGCACAATTACTCATATTGGTATAAAATGGCGCTTTATGCCAAATTGATGGTTCACTATGATTAAATTTGTGTTCATTTTTTCTAAAATATTAATATCGATTTATACCTAATTGTGCATCGAACAAATAGCATAGTACTTAGTTCGCTGCACATTCTTATAACAAATGTCCATGCAAAATTTCAGCCAGATCAGCAGTAGTTTCTGAGACACCCTCTACGTAATCCAACTTAAAAAATTCCCACTACTTATGTTTACTACGCTATAATCTCATTGACTAATGTATACCCATTAACCCTTATCCTCGAGTGGCCTTCGGGCCTTGATAAGTGGTAATTCCTGTAAAAAAAAAGAAAAAGAAATGTAACATAGATTATTTGATATGTAATCCAAGTGTTTTAATTTTAACCTTGTTCGGGAAATTCCTCTTTTCACCTTTTTTTTTTTTTTTTTTTTTTTTTTATACATACTTGCAGCTAATTATTACTGTAACTATTAGCTGCCCTTTTTTTTTTCAGTCTTCTATTACGCCGATAACGCGTATATTGTTGTCACATATCAGGTATGCAAGAAAGTTATTGCGGTTTGTAACTTTTAAATTCAGATGAACATATCTCGGCCCAAACAAAAATTTATCGATCGAAATAACCACCATTAGAAATAACACACTTTTGCTAACGCAAAACAAGTGTGTTTATACCAGTAATTGGAAGACACAGCGAAAACCGCCCTTAAAAATAATATATAAAGTAAAGGTATTATCCATCCTCTAACCTTGAGCCCCTGGAGGGGCATAGGCCATTATACAACTTTTTAGATGCTTTTGCAACGAGTTCTTTTTTGGGGGTGAGGGTTCTGACCCCACGTCCAACCTTCCCAGAAGGTACATACAGCGCCTCCATCCATCTACTCACTACACGAGTTTGTAATGTAATTCAAATCTTGTCGGTAGCTGAATACTTGATGCTTCACCTAGGGCTATCAAGGTTATTGTTTTAAATCGTGACGCCATCACTAGACGGGGTGCCTACCACGGTTTAAGAGAGTCCCATCTACATTCGAGAGAAGGATAGACTGCGCCAGTTTCTCAACCTGGTATTTTACCTCGCGGTATATACAGCACCTCACCTTCCCAAATGGTCATCCATCTGGTACTAGCAAGGCTCAACGTTGCTTAACTTCGGTGATCTGGCGAGAACCGGTGTGTCAGCGTGATTGTGCCGTACTAAAGGTATTATAACGAAAACTTATTTGAAAATACATCATATGAAATCCAAGAACCTTCTAGCCAACCTAATAGCAAGCAAAGCTTATTCTCCTCTCCGTATATTACATAGAATCGCCTGTGCCCCGTAGTTCCTCCCATTACGCAATTATCAGCACACGTCAGCCTAACTCGAAACTTTTAATTTCCTATGGAATTTTTTCACTTTCCTACTTAACTAGCCTGGGTGCTCGGCGTTGCCCGGGTGTTTGGGGGGGGGGTTCTGCAAAAAAAAAAGTTGTAGTAGGCAGGCACGCCCGAACCCGTGACGTAAAGACAGAAAGGAAAATGGAGGTGTGGGTGTAAGGGTGTTGATTGAGCACAAAAAAAAAAAAAAAAAAAAAAAGGAAAATTGCGAGCGCAAAAAATAAATGAAAAAATAAATAAAATAGGAGTAGTAAGCAGGCTCGAACCCGTAACACGCCAGAGGAAAAAGAAGTGAAAAAAAAACAAAAAAAAAAAAAACTCTGTATGATGTGCCTACCATGGTTGTGACGTCATGAGTGGTCGAAATAACGCCTTTTAAGCGACGTCGTGAACGCAAGAAAAAAAATCGACCCTCCTTGTACAAAAGTGCCCAGTTGAGGGTGAAGGAATTAATGTTTTTGGGCCAATTTTTCGATATTTTCTGTCCGAAGGGTCGATCTTCAAAATGATACCGATCTTGGGAAAATCCGTCGCTTTTGTCAAAAGTTTTAGGCATACATACATACATACATACATGATGATTGCAACGTCTTGTCAGACGAGTGCCACTCCCTCAGACACTTAAATTCCATGAGCTCAAAAATGACTTCTCTCGCCACAGGACCATTTTTATAGACAAATCCCTGAGGGAGTATCTATATACAGATGATGTTACAGAGTCTTAGCTTTGTACGACAGCTAAGTCTCTCTCTCGGTTCAAAATGTTGAGATCCAGCAACAAGCAAGAGCAAGATAGCCAGAAACAAGTTAAACTGCAGACCAGCTTAATGCGGGTACTGGTACATACATACATACATACATACATACATACATACATACATACAGACGAGCGCCACTCTCTCAGACACTTAAAGTCCATGAGCCCAAAAATGACTTCCATCGCCACAGGACCATTTTAATAGACAAATACCTGATGGAATATCTGTACACAGATGATGTTACAGAGTCTTAGCTTTGTATGACAGTTAAGTCTCTCTCTCTCTCTCTCTCTCTCTCTCTCTCTCTCTCTGTTCAAAATGTTGAGATCCAGCAACAAGCAAGAGCAAGATAGCCAGCAACAAGTTAAACTGCAAACCAGCTTAATGCGGGTATCGGTCTCCCGTTTTATGTCTTTTTAAATCAAAGATTTGCTTCTCCCAGAAAGGTTGCCTTCACCACGGCTTACGAGAGCCCTCTCCACCCCAACACGCACATACATACATACACACAAACACACATGGTGCTAGTTGGCCGTTGACCTCGAAAAAGGTTTCATACATGCATACATACATACATACATACATACATACATACATTTAAACAGACATGTGAGATTTATATTATAGAAGAAGATGCTAACCTTACGCTGGGAATGTTTGATGAAAACCTTACACGCGTTGAATGCCTGCTACACCGGTACGATTACACTAACGATTGCAATAACGATAACAATAGCGATGATAATCTTTTTAAACAAAACAAAACATTTGCTCACCACGGAAGATAATTCTTAATTGAAGTGTTACCGAAAAAAGGAAACCCTTTCTATATTTGCCCGTTTTATTAGAACCAGCTGCCCCGCTTTTTAATGGCCCTACATTACGTGTGTACGTTTGTCTTTTTTTTTTATTTTTGCCGCGTAAACAATTTTTAGCTCGACAAAATTGAACTAAATAAATAAAACACATAAAGATAAAAATAAAAATTATTTAAAATTGCGTTCGTTTGCAACATTTTTTTATATGAGACTTAGCATTTGAATACGAAGCCTTGTCTGTCGGTCTTTTGTCAGTCTGTCACGCTGAAGTTTGAATAACCATTTCTTCAGTCTGTCAAGCTTTAGTTCGTAATATTAGTTTCATAAGTCTGCCATGTTAAAATTTCAAATCGCATTTTATTTGATTTTTCATGCTTAAGTTTGAAATAGAATCTGTCAAACTTAAGTTTGAAATAGCATTTTTGTTTGTCTTTCATGCTTAAAATAGATTTGCGTTGGTCTGTCATGTTTAAGTTTGAAATAGCATTCCTGTTGGTCTGTCTTGCTTTAGTTTGAAATAGAATTTTTGTTGGTCTGTCATGTGTAAGTTTGAAATAGCATTTTTGTTGGTCTGTTACGCTTAAGTTTTAAATAGTATTTTTGTTGGTCTGTCATGCTTAAGTTTGAAATAGCATTTCTTTTTGTCTGCCATGCTTAAGTTTAAAATAGCATTTTTGTGGGTCTGTCACGCTTAAGTTAAAAATAGCATTTTCGTTGGGCTGTCATGTTTTAGTTTGAAATAGCATATTTATTGGTCTGTCATGCTTAAGTTTGAAATAACATTTTCGTTGGTCTGTAATCTATAAGTTTTAAAAGCGTTTTAGTTGATGTGTCATCTTTCATCTTAAAATAGCATTTTATTTGGTTTGTCATGCTTAAGTTTGAAATAACATTTTTTTGGTCTGTCATACTTAAGTTTGAAATAGCATCTTAGTTAGTCGGCCATGCATAAGTTTGAAATAGCATTCTTTTAGTCTGTTATGCAAAGTTTTAAATAGCATTTTTGTTGGTCCGTCATGCTTTAGTCTGAAATAGAATTTTTGTTGGTCTGTCACGCTTAAGTTTTAAATAGCATTTCTTTTTGTCTGTCATGCTTAAGGTTAAAATAGCATTTTTGTTGGTCTGTCACGCTTATGTTAAAAATAGCGTTTTCGTTGAGCTATCATGTTTTAGTTTGAAATAGCATATTTGTTGGACTATCATGCTTAAGTTTGAAATAGCATTTTAGTTGATCTGTCACCTTCCATCTTAAAATAGCATTTTAGTCGGTCTGTCATGCGCAAGTTTCAAATAGCATTCTTTTGGTCTGTTATCCTAAGTTTTAAATAGCATTTTTGTTGGTCTGTGATGATTTGGTTTGAAATAGCATTTTATGGTCTGTCATGTTCAAGTTTAAAATAGAATTTTCGTTGGTCTGTCATCTATAAGTTTGAAATAGCATTTTTGTTGATCTGTAATATTTCAGCTTAGAATAGAAATTCTTGTTGGTCTGTCTGTCATGTTGGTCTGTTCGAAATAACATTTTTCTCGTCTGTCATGCTTAAGTTTAAAATAGCATCTTAGTTGATCGACCATGCGTAAGTTTTAAATAGCATTATTTTGGTCTGTAATGCTGAAATAGCATTTCTGTTGGTCTGTCATGCGTAAGTTTGAAATAGCATTTTTGTAGGTCTGTCATGCTTAAGATTGAAATAGCATTTTTGTAGGTCTGTCATGCTTAAGTTTGAAATTACATTTCCGTTGGTCTGTCATGCTTAAGTTTGGAATAGCATTTCTGTTGGTCTGTCTTGCTTTAGTTTGAAATAGAATTTTTGTTGGTTTGTCATATTTAAGTTTGAAATAGCATTTTTGTTGGTCTGTCATGTGAAAGGTTTAATAGCATTTTTTCTTGGTTTGTCATGCGTAAGTTTGAAATAGCATTTTCGTTGATATGTCATGCTTAAGTATGAAATAGCATTTGAGTTTGTCTGTAATGCTTAAGTTTAAAATAGCAATTTCTTGGGTCTGTTATGCGTGAGTTTGAAATGGCATTTTTGTTGATCTGTCATGCTTAAGTTTGAAATAGTATTTTTGCTGGTCTGTCATGTTTAAGTTTGAAATAGCATTTCTGTTGGTCTGTCATGTGTAAGTTTGAAACAGCATTTTTATTGGTCTGTCTGCATAAGATTGAAATAGTATTTTGTTTGGTCTCTCATGCTTAAGTTGTAAATAACATTTTTATTAGTCTCTCATGCTTAAGTTTGAAATAGAACTTTTTGTCTGTGTGCTTGAGTTTTAAATAGCATTTCTGTTGGTCTGTCATTAAGTTTCAAATAGTATTTTTGTTGGTCTATCATGCTTAAGATTGAACTCGAATTTTTGTTGGTCCGTCATGTTTAAGTTTCAAATAGCATTTTCGTTAGTCTGCCATGTGTAAGTTTGAAATAGCATTTTTGTTGCTCTGTCATGCTTAAATTCGAAATAACATTTTCGTTGGTCTGTCATGCTTAAGTTCGAAATAACATTTTCGTTGGTCCGTCATGCTTAAGTTTGAAATAGCATTTTCGTTAGTCTGCCATGTGTAAGTTTGAAATAGTATTTTCCTTAGTCTTCCTTGCACAAGTTTGAAATTAGCATTTTTTTGGTCTGTTATGCTTAAGTCTCAAATAGCATTTTTGTGGATCTGTCATGCTTAAGTATGAAATAACATTTTCGTTTGTGTGTTATGCTATAGTTTGAAATAGTATTTTCGTTAGTTTGCCATGCATAAGTTTAAAATAGCATTTTTGTCGGTCTGTCATGCGCAAATTTTAAATAGCATTTTTGCTGGTCTGCCATGTGTAAGTTTGAAATAGCATTTTTTGGTGTCTGTAATGTTAAAGTTAGAAAAAGATTTTTTTTTGTGTTTGTCATGCTCCAGTTTTAAATGGCACTTCTGCTGGTCTGTTATGTTTAAGTTTGAAATAGCATTTTCGTTGATCCGTCATGCTTGAGGTTGAAATAGCATTTTTGTTGGTCCGTCTTTTTTTTAGTTTGAAATAGCATTTTTGTTGGTCTGTCATGCTAAGTTTGAAATAGCATTTTTGTTGGTCTGTCATGCTAAGTTTGAAATAGCATATTTGTTGGTCCGTCATGCTTAAGTTTGAAATAGCATATTTGTTGCTCTGTCATGCTTAAGTTTGAAATAGCATTTTTGTTGGTCTGTCATGCTTAAGTTTGAAATAGCATTTCTGTTGGTCCTCATGTTTAAGTTAAAAATAGCATTATTGTTTGTTTGTCATGTTTTAGTTTGAAATAGCATTTTTGTTGATTTGTCCTGTGTAAGTTTTAAATAGCATTTTCGTTGGTCTGCCATCTATAAGTTTGAAATAGCAAATTTTTGGTCTGTCATGCTTAAGTTTGAAATAGCATTTATGTTGGTCTGTCATGTGTAAGTTTGAAATAGCATTTTTTTTAGTCTGTCTGCATAAGATTGAAATAGCATTTTTGTTTGTCTGTCATGCTTAACTTTGAAATAGTATTTTTGCTGGTCTGTCATGTTTAAGTTTAAAACAGCATTTCTGTTGATCTGTCATGCATAAGTTTGAAATAGCATTTATGTTGGTTTGTCTACATAAGACTGAAATAACATTTTGTTTGGTCTCTCATGATTAAGTTTGAAATAACATTTTGTTAGTCTGTCATGCTTAAGTTTCAAATAGAATTTTTGTCTGTGTGCTTAAGTTTTAAATAGCATTTCTCTTGGTCTGTCATTAAGTTTGAAATAGTATCTTTGTTGGTCTGTCATGCTTAAATATGAAATAGCATTTTTGTAAGTCTTCCATGCGTAAGTTTGAAATAGCATTTTTGTTGGTCTGTCACGCTTGAGTTTTAAATAGCATTTTCGTTTGTCTGTTATGCTTGAGTTTGAAATAGGATTTTCGTTAGTCTGCCATGCGTAAGTTAGAAATGGCATTTTTTGGGGTCTGTAATGTTTAAGTTAGAAATAGAATTTTTTTGTGTTTGTCATGCTTCAGTTTAAAATGGCATTTCTGTTGGTTCGTCATGCTTAAGTTTGAAATGGCATTTCTGTTGGTCTGTTATGCTTAAGTTTGAAATCGAAT
The DNA here is from genome assembly GCF_053919585.1 of Euprymna scolopes. Lineage (NCBI taxonomy): Eukaryota > Metazoa > Mollusca > Cephalopoda > Sepiida > Sepiolidae > Euprymna > Euprymna scolopes. The sequence goes on along the minus strand of NC_136518.1, from coordinate 12,273,239 downwards.
TTTAGTTGCTCTCTCATGCTTAAGTTTTAAATAGCATTTTTGGTTTGTCTCTCATGCTAAGTTTTAAAAAGCATTTTTGTTGGTCTGTCATGCTTAAGTTTGAAATAGCGTTTTTTTGGACTGTTGTGCTTACGTTTGAAATAGCATTTTTTGGTCTGTCATGCATAAGTTTGAAATAGAATTTCGGTTGGTCCGTCACGCTTAAGTTTAAAATGGCATTTTCGTTGGTCTATCATGCTAAAGTTTGAAATAGCATGTCTGTTGGTCTGTCTTGCTTAAGTTTGAAATAGCATTTCTGTTCGTCTGTTATGCTTACGTTTGTTATAGCATTTTTATTAGTCTATCATGCTTAAGTTTGACATAGTATTTTTTTTATATGTCATGTTTTAGTTTGAAATAGCATTTTTGTTGGTATGTCATGTTTATTTTGAAAAAGAATTTCTGTTGGTCTGTCATACTTAAGTTCGAAATAGCATTTTCGTTGGTCTGTCATGCGTAAGGTTGAATAGCATTTTTTTTTTTTTTTGTCATGTGTAAGTTTGAAATAGCATTTTTGTTGGTCTGTCATGCTTAATTTTGAAATAGCATTTTCATTGATATGTCATGCTTAAGTTTCAAATAGCATTTGAGTTTGTCTGTTTGTCTTAAGTTTGAAATAGCATTTTTTTTTTCTGTCATGCTTAAGTTTGAAATAGCATTTTCGTTGGTGTGTCTGCGTAAGATTGAATTAGCATTGGTATGTCATGTTTTAGTTTTTAAATAGCATTTTTGTTGGTCTGTCATGCTAAGTTTTAAATAGCATTTCTGTTCGTTTGTCACGCTTAAGTTGTAAAAAGCATTTCTGTTGGTCTTTCATGTTTTAGTATGAAAAATCATTTTCTTAGGTTTGTCACGCATACGTTTGAAAGTGCATTTTTATGAGTCTGTAGCGTTCATGTTTAATATCGTTTTCGTTGTTTTTTCATGCTGAAGTTTGAAATGGCATTTTTATTTTTTTTGATATTTCATTCATACGTTTTTAAAAACACTCTGTTTAGTCTATTACTGAAATTTCAAATCATATTTTTTCCAGTCACGCTTAAATTTGAAATAGCATTTTATTTGGATTGTCGGTGCTTACGGTTTGAAATAGCATTTTATTACATCTATCATGGTTATGGTTGAAATAACACTTTGGTTTGTTTGGTTTAAGGTTGAAATAACATATTTATCAGTCTGTCATGCGTATGTTTTAAATATCATTTTTTTGTTTTTTCCTGTTTAAGTTTGAAATAGCATTTTTATTGCTAAACGCGCAGGCTGAATGGACGCATGTATTGGGTATCCGTTTAAAGGACAGACCATTTTGACCTTGAACTGGGTTCCTCTTGACAATGGATTCTATAAAAAAATATTTTCAATGAATCTCAGTCGCCATTTTTTTTTTTAACGTTGCAAATGTACTTTTATATTTAGCAGCACCCATTCCCCCCTCTTCCAACCCGACCCCCTTGTCGGAGGTTTCGTTTACCAGCGGATTTTATTTATCTGGTTTCAATTATTTTTGTTATCCAAAGATGTACTTTAGCAGGGAGACCTGGCGTTGTCTGGGACATGCATAACAAAATAAATAAATAAATAAATAAATAAATAATAATAATAATAATAATAATAATAATAATAATAATAACCCAACCTTATCCCCATGGCCACATCACTGCCCCCATCCATCAAAAGAGCGAGACTAAATAACCAAGTAGATACAAGGAGGAAGGAAAGATCGATGAAGTGACCAACCCTCAGCCGAATAAGTGCGAAGAGAACTGAGACCCTGGGGAGGCTTATTGCCACTCAAATCCCAGCAAAGACTAATAGCTGCTGCCAACGAAAAATCAATGGCAAGCAGCTGTTGCGATAATGCAAATTTATTTGCAAATGTTATCGAATGAGGTGGAGAGTACTGGAAACCTGGGGAGACTTTTTGTCACTCTGCTTCCAGGGAACACCAAAGGCTGTTTTCAAGGAGAGATCTTTGATGACTTGTGTGAAAGCTCCTTGTGAATCAGTAATAATAAAACTGCAGAAATATTAAAGAAACTCCTTGAATGTGAAGACTAAAACCACGCATGAACTACGCACAAACTGGATACAGAAACGGCTGCAGATGCAAAACGCAAAGTAACATCACATGAAATACTGAAAACTGAAACTGTCACCATGAACAGGCACTACACCAAATAATGAAGGTCAAGGAAGAGGGGAAGACCGAGGAGAGAAAGCACTAGCCAGACCTCCGCTGGAGATGTGAAAAGAAGACTAGGACCTTGGGGAGGCTTATTGCCACCCAAATTCCAGTGAAGACCAATGGCCGCTAGCAACAAGAAATCAATGGTAAGCGGCTTTTGCGATAACGCAAAATATTTTGCAAAGGTTATCGAAATAGGTGGAAAGTACTGGAGAGACTTGTTGTCACTCAGAGTCCAGGGAACACCACAAGTTGTTCTCAAAGAACAATCTTTGATGATGGCTTGTGTGAATACTCCTAGTGAGTTGTTGTTGTTAATAATAATAATAATAATAATAACAATAACAATAAAAATAATAATACTAATAAAAATAATAATAATAATAGCAATAATAATAATAACAATAACAATAATAATAAAAATAATAATACTAATAAAAATAATAATAATAATAATAATAATAATAACAATAACAATAATAATAAAAATAATAATAGTGAGTTAATAACAATAACAATAATAATAACAATAACAATAATAATAACAATAACAATAATAATAACAATAACAATAATAATAACAATAGTAATAGTGAGTTAATAATAATAATAATAATAATAATAATAATAATACCACTACTACTAATAGTAAACCCTAAACCCTAACTCTTCGCTATCCCCAACAAAAAAACTTCTGTACACAGTCGCATAAAGTTACTTTTCAATACACCTCTCCCCATCCTGCTCTCTTTATTTATTTTTTCAAATATTATAAAATAACTAAAATTGTAGTGTGGTCCCTGGATTTGGTAGAAGCCATCTTTGGACGACGATAGCGTCTTCGAGTATTGCCAAGAACCAAATGGACATTACTCTGAAATGGAACACATACATAAAATCCATTGTCAAGATTGCTGGAAAAATGGTTGGATCATTCTACCGCTCCAGTAGATATCTCACTGTCGATGTAATCCTCTATCTGTATAAGAGCCAACTACGTCTTAAGAGGGAGTACCGTTGTCACATCGGTGCAAGAGCTACTTGGCGCGCCCTATCTTACCTTGATAGAGTTCAAAACCGACTTCGAAACCTAGTAGGCGATGCGTCTTTTGTCTTCCCTGCAATCTCTTTCCCATAGAAGAGGCATTGCAAGCCTGTTTCTGCTTTATAATTATTTTCATGGTAAGTGCTCATCTGAGCTCCAATCTATGGTTCCCCTTGCCAAACTTTCACAAAAAACACTCAACTAGCTACAACCACTATAAACAATTTTCCCCACTACCTGTGCTTAAATCTAAACGCTGATTCCACAAACAAAGCTTCTTTACTAGAATTGCCCGCCCATGGAACATTGTTCCACTGGCCTACTTCCCGACCAATTACAATATGGTAGCCTTCAAGTCCAATGTAAAAAATTTCTTGCTAAGACGTCTCCTTAAATAATTCTAATTCTACCCAATCTACCTCATTAACGATCATTACACTATCACCTTACCTTCATTAACCTTTACCCTTGAGTGGCCTTCAGGACTTCATAAGTGATGACTACCTTGTAAAATAATTAAATTGACCATCAAAGATTATGTTTTAGTGAAGGAAAAAAGTAAAGGATAAATGAGGAAGTACATGCATAATATGGGAATGAATGAAAAATTAGGATAATAGAGGGGTCACCAGTTAGTAAGTGCTAACTATACACAAAGACGCTATCGTAGTCCAAAGATGGTCTCTACCAAAGCCAGGGACCAGGCGACGAATTTAATTATTTTGCAATTCCAACAAAGCGGAGAATGAATGCGGGTAAGCAAATAGAACCATAGTCGGGAGTGTATATAACAAAGTCTGTTGTATTTGTAACTTCTATATTGTATGTGGTGGTATATAAGTGTTCATAACGAGTGTATATATATATATATATATATATATATATATATATATATATATATAAATAGAAACATTAAAAAATCCCCTATTTTAAATACACCCCTCTTTCTAAACAAACATAATATAAGACTAAAAGGAAAAAATCACAATATTAAAATCCAAGAATCCAAAAAATAAATATCAAAATAGAATGAAAGCACCCCACCCTTACTTCAGAAGAGCCAGTCCACCCTCCCTACGCATACACATTAGTAACGACCGACCTCGGATCACAGCCGCCTTCCTAAGAAAGCAAATGAGCCCAAAATATACACATTCCCAAACCAATAAAAGCAAACACACACACGCGCACACACACACACACATAAACACACACGCACGCACACACACACACACACACACACACACACACACACACACACACACACACACACACACACACACACACACACCCTACCCCACCCTAAACGAAAAGAAAAAACACATTAGCAGAAAGAAATTGCGACTGACCGACTACAGCCAGGTCAAAATCTCCCTTGATAAAAAAAAAAAAAAAAAAAAAAGCATACCAATGTATAATAAACACTTACAAGCCTCCACCCCTTGGAAAAACTTCAAACTAACGAAAATCGCCATTTTTACACATTTGAAAATAATTTCTGACGAGGACGCATCAGACTGTCTGAAACGTACGTAAACGATTTCAATAACTTAAAAACATTATTACAATGATCCAAACATAATTCTCAATGAAAAACCAAGACACGGAATAATAAAATAATGTTAAAAAATACACATTGTTGGTGACTACTCCCTTATTTAAATATATATATATATATATATATATATATATATATATATATATATAAATTTATAAAATATATATGGCGATTAAGCTACACTGAATATTCCGCGTTTCATCCACTCTAAGACTCTTCAGGCTTATGATGGTGGATGAAACGCCAAATATTCAGTGTAGCTTAATCGCCATATATATTTTATAAATTACTAACTAGCTCTACCTACGTATTGAGCACTTTTGAAGTAAATACTTAAAGTTTACGCATAAATCTATACTTTCGTATAATAATTTTATGTGAGTAAATTAAGTAGTTATATATATACACACGCACACACACATACATACATATATATATATATATATATATATATATATATATATATATATATATATATATATATATATACTAGCAGAAGTTGACTGGGTTCAAAAACAGCCTACAGAAAATGGACTGTGATTGATGAAAGTGCGATAGGTTATGAAAAGGAGGGGGTTGTAAAGAGATTGGTTTTGATATTCAAAAATTTTACCATAAGCAAAATATGATGAAAGGAAAGATAATTTTCGCGAATATATATTTTTTTATATCAACTTTGTTTCCATTCGTAGCCAAGAGTGACCAACAAAATGATGTTTCCTTACAAAGAGAAACTGTTATATATATATAATGATATAAATATACAAGAAATAAATGTTACCATAGTCAATAAAAGTTAATTTTATGGTAGAAAAGTTGATTGGTTTGTATATTTAAGTAGAGCAAGAGGTCTGGTGAATATGGCGGATGAGGCAGTCTCGTTGCCCAATTCATTCAGCTTCTAAAGGATCAGTTGAGCAACATGCGGGCGAGCGTTGTCATGAAGGAGAATTGATCCCTTCATATTGACCAATCTTGGACACATACATTGGAGCTTCTGATGCAGTTCGTCAATTTGTCAGCAGTGCTTCTCTGCTGTAATCGTTTTGCCTGGATTCCAGAAACTATGATGGATAAGACTGGCTGCAGACTACCAAATAGTCACTATAACCTTTTTTTTGTGTAATTTCGGCTTTGGAAGTGTTGTGGAGCTTCTCTGGCATCCAACAACTCTGCCGAACGTCGCCGGTTGTCATAGAGAATCCACTTCTTATCACACGTCACAATCCGCTTGAGAAATGAGTCATTTTTTTTTTTTTTTTTTGTGCAGAAGGCGCATAGAAGACACCTCAAAATGACGATTGTTTTTATTATCGTTCAATTCATGCGGCACCCATTTATTCAACTTTTTTGACTTCCTTATTTGCTTTAAATGGTGAACAACTGTTGAGTGGTCGACCTCGAGTTCAACAGCAACTTCTTGTGTGGTTTTGTGAGGATCGGCTTCAATTAAGGCTTTCAAATGTTCAACTACAGTCAGCCGGCCGCGACCGTCTTCATCTTCGAGGCTCTCGTCACAATTGCGAAATTTCTTGAACAACCATTGTGACACACGTTCGTTAGTGGTTCTTAGGCCAAAAACATCATTGATATCATGAGCTGTCTCGGCAGCTTTTCGGCCTAGTCTCCTGAAGCTAACTTTTGGTATCTATATGAAAGATACAGATATTTGTATGTCCCATTAAACTTTTGATATCTATATAAGATATACAGATATTTGAATGTCCCATTAAACTTTTGATATCTATATGAGATATACAGATATTTGAATGTCCCATTAAACTTTTGATATCTGTATGAGATATACAGATATTTGAATGTCCCATTAAACTTTTGATATCTATATGAGATATGCAGATATTTTAATGTCCCATTAAACGTTTGATATCTATAGTAGATATAAAGATATTTGAATGTCCCATTAAACTTTTGATATCTATATGAGATATACAGATATTTGAATGTCTCATAAAACTTTGGATATCTATATGAGATATACAGATATTTGAGTGTCTCATTAAACGTTTGATATCTATAGTAGATATAAAGATATTTGAATGTCCCATTAAACTTTTGATATCTATATGAGATATACAGATATTTGAATGTCCCATTAAACTTTTGATATCTGTATGAGATATACAGATATTTGAATGTCCCATTAAACTTTTGATATCTGTATGAGATATACAGATATTTGAATGCCCCATTAAACTTTTGATATCTGTATGAGATATACAGATATTTGAATGTCCCATTAAACTTTTGATATCTATATGAGATATACAGATATTTGAATGTCCCATTAAACTTTTGATATCTATATGAGATATACAGATATTTGAATGTCCCATTAAACTTTTGATATCTATATGAGATATACAGATATTTTGAATGTCCCATTAAACTTTTGATATATATATATGAGATATACAGATATTTGAAAGTCCCATTAAACTTTTGATATCTATATGAGATATACAGATATTTGAATGTCTCATAAAACTTTGGATATCTATATGAGATATACAGATATTTGAGTGTCTCATTAAACGTTTGATATCTATAGTAGATATAAAGATATTTGAATGTCCCATTAAACTTTTGATATCTATATGAGATATACAGATATTTGAATGTCCCATTAAACGTTTTATATCTATATGAGATATACCGATATTTGAATGTCTCATATTTTGATATCTATATGAGATATACAGATATTTTAATGTACCATTAAACATTTCATATCTATATGAGATATACAGATATTTGAATGTCCCATTAAACGTTTTATATCTATATGAGATATACCGATATTTGAATGTCCCATTAAACTTATGATATCTATATGAGATATACAGATATTTGAATGTCTCATTAAACATTTCATATCTATATGAGATATACAGATATTTGAATGTCTCATTAAACTTCTGATATCTATATGAGATATACAGATATTTGAATGTCCCATTAAACGTTTGATATCTATATGAGATATACAGATATTTTAATGTACCATTAAACATTTCATATCTATATGAGATATACAGATATTTGAATGTCCCATTAAACGTTTTATATCTATATGAGATATACCGATATTTGAATGTCCCATTAAACTTTTGATATCTATATGAGATATACAGATATTTGAATGTCCCATTAAACTTTTGATATCTATATGAGATATACACATATTTCCTTTACCTCTTAAACAAAAGTTAAGAACATAATTTTATTCTCCCTAATTGACTATTTTTAATATGTCATAGTATACCTTTTTAGTGGTCTCTTGGTTTTAATGGATTCCAGGACAAGAATTCATCTACTCTGGTGGAGTATCCAGCTTCGTGCTTTTACTTGAGGTAACATCATTTGGATAAGGCGCACCATTCCTCGTAAAACCCTTTTCCCCGAGTGGCTTCCGGGCCTTGATAAGTGATGACTTCTATGTACAAAAAACAAAGCCAGTGTAGGTTAATGTTGTGGTTCTGGTTAGGATGGCACAATATTAAGGTGAAAGAGCCCTGATATTCACTATGGGCGGTTAAACTGCGTGTGTGCTCTTCACTCGAGAGCAGAAATGTCTGGCTTACATAGTGCCAGATGGGTCCATATTCTCATGAATAATGTCAACTACCCTAGAACATTTAACCATACCGAATAGATCTTATTTGGGCCACAAATACAAAATATGATTTTTAATATTTAGTCAGGGTTGACTTGTAGATAAAAGTATCCTTTTACGAGGTTGTCCTCATAAACTTCTGTACAGAGACATGTTAGACACTCAAGGACAGTGTCCAGTAGGCATTCAAGCTGCCTCCTATGTAAGTATTCTAACTAAAGTATCCCTGTATATCATCGAACAGTGCTAAAACAAAAACTGTTGGCTATTCAAGTCTGAGACTTGGTGGGCAAGTTAGGCATAGACTGAAATTTATTTGTGCCAAATATGTTTTAATTGCAGAAAGGATTGTAAGTTTTATTAACGACTCCATGGGTGATACTATTTTTCGAAGTGGGGTGATGTTGTGCGGGTATCACTTTCTTATGTAATATACTTTCTCCTGATAAGAATTGGCCGCGTTTTTTGCAACTTCAGAACACTATCGGTCAGCGAATGTCCAAAGAGACTCGTATTACAAGTAAACGGACATTTTTCTCATCTCCATGTAAGTGCTTTCAATGGTTTCTTTAGAGATGTTCACCGGCAACAGCAACATTCCTAAAATATCTCAAAGATTTCTTTGACCTCTCAACAGCTTTCAATGGGTTTTTTTTTCTGTTAAAAAAAAAAAAAAAAAAAAAAAAAAAAAACAGTTTCTGCTTTTAGAATAAAATTCACGTGTCAGGTCAACAATCGGGACGTCTGCATAAAGATGCCAAACCCAGTAAATATGCATCTTTTGAAATCATGTGTAGCATGGCATGACCTTTTTTTTTTTTTTTTTTTTTTTTTTTTTACAGTGATCACCACTTATCAAGGCCCGGAAGCCACTCAGGGATAAGGGTTATTGCAAGTACATTACGTTAGTGTGGAGATTTGATGAAGTGTTTACTTAAGGGGGCGGTTCATTAGGAATTTGTTAACATTGGACTTGAAGACATCCAAATTGTAGTCCGGTGGGAAGCAGGCAGACGGAAGAGAGTTCCACAGGCGTGCAGTTCTAAGAAAGAAGCTTTGTTCATGGAATCCGCGTTTTGATTTTAGTGTTAATTATTAGATGGACCCATGGCGCAACAGTTAAAAGTGTTGATGAGCAATCAATTCTAAATGATCATTTTCTGGAGGTTGATTGTTCAATCCTCATTACAGACGATAATAACGGTTATTGTGTGATAGTGATCTACCCCATTTCCTTACTATATGGACCCTTCCAGATATTATGGACTCTTTCAGACATCATGAATTCATCAGGACATGATGGACTCTTCCAATCTATATAGACTCTTCCAGACATTAAGGACTCTTCCAGATACTATGAAATTTTTCAGATATTATGGACTCTTCCAAACATTATGGACTCTTCCAGACATTATAGACTCTTCCAGACTATGTTGACCCTTCCTGACTATATTGACCCTTCCTGACTATCCGGATTCTTCTGGACATTATGGACTATTCCTGAAATTATGGACTCTTTAAAACTATATGAACTCTTCCAGTCTATATTGATCCTTCCTGATTATATGGACTCTTTCAGACATTATGGACTCTTCCAATTTATATAGACTTCTACTTGGTCATGGATGACAGAATGAGAACAATCTACTCCTGTGGATGAAATAAAGGGTTCGGTTCGAAATAATACGTATGCAAATAACCAAGCCGGTGCGCAAGATGACGTCACAGTGGAGAAAGAAGAGGAAAAGAAAAAGCGGAGAGAAAAAAAGAACCACGTGTGCGGCGAGAGTGACTTGAAAGCACGTGTGAATGCGAAAATGAACTTTTGCAACAAGATGAAATCCTAACTTTGAACAAAAAACAAAAAAACAAAAAAAAAAACCAACAAAAAAAAAAAACCCCAAACCAAACCAAAGAAAAACAACAAAAAACGATCCTCCGTTTTCAGTATGAAAAATCATTTGTGATACAGTGTACCTTTGTACATGTTGATTAAATTGTGAACAGACAAACAGACAGACAGGATATATATATATTATTCCTTAATTGGAATTTTTTATTTTGAGATGAGCATTTTTATGTTAATTTTATTTTTATTTCGGACTATTAGTCTCATCTCTATTAGTTGTTGTTTTTTTTTTTTTTTTTTTTTTTTTTTTTTTTTAAAGATGAGACAGACAGGAATACAAATTTATTATCTCTACTATTATATAAAAGGAACTTTGTCCGTGTGTGTGTCTGTGTTTGTGTAAGTTCGTTTCCCAATAGACTCGAAAACGGCTAGGCCCATTTTTATGAAAATTTTACATTAAGGTAATTTATGTGCCTGGCAGTGTTCTCAATTGGGTTTGTGTCGGAACGTTTCCGATAAGTATCCGTAATCAGTAGGGCTAGGACAACAGCATATTCTTTTCATTGTTTTGACTCGAGTGTGTATCCGTTGATATTTTATGTTTTTATATAGAACGATGTAGTTCTCGGTTGATTAACTGTGTCTAACTGTGTGGGATATATACCCGAAACTCAAAACAATGAAAAGAATATGCTGTTGTCATAACCCTAGTAATCAGTAACCAAAATATTCCGATGAAAGAAGGAACAGGAGATTTGGACTAAAGTTAACACCTTACACCGCCTAACATCACAAGCGCATTTAAGAAGTTTTATTACCACACAAGCCGAAAGACCCGACATATAAAATCAACAATAGATTCTTTGATATATCAGGAACGCGTTCGAAATGAATGTTTCTGTTTAAAGCACAACTGAACCATCATACTTGACTTTTGCATTTTAAACTTTAATATAAGGATATTTTATATATATATAAATTTTTTTTTTTTTTAATAAAATCAACAGTAAGTTCTCTACAGTGCAATAGAGACTGCAATATATTGTGGACTAAGTCACTGCGGGGAGGCATGGGAAGCTTCCTTCTAGTGTACCGTGATTGGCCCCCATCTAAAGCAGGCAATCAGTCAATTTGATTGAAAAATGGGCGATTTCACCGATTTCGATGGCAATAAAAATATGGGCGTGTGAAACAGTCGTTGATCATCATTCAATCTCGGGCAACGTCAGGTCTCTCTGCTAGTAATAGATATGTTGAAGATACGCATTATGTCAATTTTTTTTTTCACTGTTTATATAATTTGTTTCGTCCGTCCGCTGTATTTTCTGTGCGTGGATTATTGACTGTAAACATAAACGCAACTTCCTTCTGTAAATATTAATTTAAAAAGAAAGCGTGTGATGGGGGCAATATGTCAGCTGGTGCCCTACTAACCTGACTTGGAAATGTTTCTCCCTAGCTGGTATACCCGTCCCAGGATGGGTCCCATAATTATGAAAATCCTTCACTAATATGCAGGAGGTGGCGATAGCCCTTATTGGGAGATTCGAGGTGTAGAGAAGAGTAACCTCTTAGTTACTAATAAAGCCAGGTTCACTCTGAGCGGGAATGGTAGTATCTGTTAGGGTTCCATCTACGGACTGGGGGTTAAGATTAAGGGTTCCTATTTACAATGTCTCCCCACAGGGCAGAGTTAGACACCAGGGTCGTTTTTTTAATGTGGAGAAAAGGAACAAACATAAAAATTGTTTCAGTCGTGAAGGATTTCTCCTCCACTGACAGAGAACAAGAAATTGAAGTGCAGCATCTGAAGAACACTTTGAACTTGACCCGAAAGCCCAGCAGAAGGGTTATTCGTTGACAATTTTTGATAAGGACAATACTGAACTGTTTTTACCCCAACTTGGTTGTTTTTGTTTTTTTTTTGTTTTTTTTTACCCGGCCTTTTTTTATCCTTTTCTGCCCACCGTATTTCCCAACTTACCAACTACTCCAGCACCTCCTACCAACGCTGTGGTTTAGTATTATAACTTCCTATCCCTCCCTCTCCAACGTGTGCATGACAGAAAACTGCATTCATTGGAAGGGCCCCTTTATTTTGGAGCCTTGACCCCACCCCCCACCTCAGCCCAATTTTTTTTCTTTTAATCTCACAAAGCGAGGCATATTGCTACTTGAATGTAAGGGGCTGCTATTTGGGGCTATGTTTTTGGCTTTCGGGCCAAGATCAACGTCACCACCCCACCATTTTTTGAGTTGGTCTTGTGCCTAAAGTTTTTGTTCATTGTTTTTTTTTGGATTTTTTTTTTATATTTTAATGTGAATAAAAGATTTGATATCTCAAAGTGTAGTATCTGTTCTGATGCTACACTACAATTTTTTGTTCTCAGTTGTTGGAGGAGAAATCCTTCATGACTGAGACAATTTTAAAATTTTGTTCCTTTTCTCCACGTACAAAAAAAACGACCCTGGTGTCTAACTCTGCCCTCGTGGGTGAGGCAAAGTAAATAGATACTATTTGGGTACTATGTCTACAAAGGTACTATGATGGGAGTTGTGTAGCAAGATGTCTGCTTCGCATTACATTTAAATTTCTACGTAACTACAGTCAGGGAAGCAGGAAACAGGGAGGGAATTCCAAAGTCTAGCAGTTCTAGGGGATATTCTATTAAAGTAGAAGGCTTTCAAGTATCTACAGACGATTACAGTGAAGGGGTGGGATTTTGGTGCTTGTCAGCTTAGTCGGGGCTATTTTCGTTTAGGGGGTACAAGTGTTATGATATTCCATTAAAGTATTTGTAAAACAAGTACCCGGATGCAACATTGCGGAAATTAATTACACTTAATCCCAGAGGTCTACTACAGATCTTGTGTGGTCTTGTAGACCGATAATAATGAAGACAAACAAAGTGGTGTAATTCACAAAAGTAAGGTTACACGTCATGGTTCTGAAACCATAACTGCCACAAATTACGGTATATGCTTCCTTCCGATCACAAGAAGCGGTGACAAGGTTATCAGGTGGGAAGAGTCAAGCTAGGTCTCCTAAAGGAGGGGTACTCTGGCCTTCTGAAGATTGTCTAGGCATTCCTGTTGCCAATCCCTGTTCAGGGTGTCTCAGGTAGTAAGCAATAGGGTGTTTAGTTCTCTCCCACCGCAAGAACTGTGATACCAGGGTCGAAAAGTGGGATTGAGAAGTCAGTGTCCTAGAGGAGGGGCACTCTGACTTGCAAAAAGTGCCCGAGAAGCACCAGTAAGGGCGCCTCAGGCTATTAGCAATAAACTAACATCTTCTCAAAGACTGGGAGGGTGGATCTCCTAGAACTGCACTAGAACTAACATACAACCACAAAAGCAAAAGGAATGAGATGATTACAGAAATGGTCTAAAGAGGTGAGGTAAAGCTTGGGAGGATGGATCTCTTAGGACTACCCGAAACAAATTGCTCAACCTGATACATAAACAGGTCACTGAAATGACGCAGTTTCTGCTGTGTGTCAGAAGCAGAGATAGGTCATTGAAGCGAGAGTTGGGAAGAAGGACGGAATAAAAGGAGACAGGCTTTCGACAAGGTATGGCATAAGGGTCTACTTCACAAGATTTCCAGCTACGGTATAACTGGAAATGTTTTCTCAATCATTAAATCATTTCTCTCCGATAGGCTCATAAGAGTAGTGGTCGATGGACAAAAATCGGAGGCCTGCAGTATTAATGCTAGAGTCCCTCAGGGGTCAATCCTGGGCCCAACTCTCTTCCTGATCTACATCAATGACCTCCCTAAACACATACTTAAATCATTCGTTGACATCTATGCTGATGACACGATCATCTACGGCAACACATCAAAGGCTGTAAATGACAAAGTTCTCTCTGATTCTCTCTCCTCTGATCTCGAGCACGTGGTTACCTTTTAATGCATCTAAAACCAAACTCCTATCCTTACATCATCAACGCTCTGATCCCCATCTGACATCAATTGGGATGGATGGCTCTCGTCTGGGAGAGGCCCCGTGTTTTGAAAAGCTTCTGGGTTTGACTCCTGATCTGAAATGGAACACGTACATCAAGTCTGTTGCCAAGGTCGCTGGAAAGATGGTGGGATCCTTCTACCGCTCCAGAAGATATTTTACTACTGATGCAATTCTCTATCTATATAAAAGCCAAGTACGTCCAAGGATGGAATACTGCTGCCATACCTGGGCAGGAGCTGCTAAAAACAGCCTATCCTGTCTTGACAGAGTACAAAATAGACTTTGTGGCTTAGTGGGGGATGCCCTTTTCTCTGCTCTGCAACCTCTCTCCCACAGAAGAGACGTTGCGAGCCTATCCTTGTTTTATCGTTATTTCCATGGCAGATGCTCGTCTGAACTCCAATCTCTGATTCCCCCTCGCCAATCTTTCACGAAAAACACCTGTCCAATGTGAAAAATTTCCCCCACTCTTTATCTGTGCCTAAATCAAAACGTAGATTCCATGAACAAAGCTCCTTTCTTAGAACTGCACGCCTGTGGAACTCTGTTCCGTCTGCCTGCTTCCCACCTGACTACAACTTGGATGTCTTCAAGTCCAACGTTAACAAATTCCTAATGAACCGCCTCCTTAAGTAAACACTTCATCAAATCTCCACACTAACGTAATGTATAATGATAAGTGGTGACCACTGTGTAAAAAAAAAAAAAAAGGTAAAGTGGGAAAAATAAAGAGACGGATAGAAAGAGGGGGGGGGGAGATAGAAAATTTTAATCTAAACACTATTTAACTTCTATTCAGTTTTTCATAGACCCGGCAACGCCAATTAGCCCTGCTAGCAAGAATATAAAGTAGTTTCCTCGCAGGCTGGCTTTAGCTAAAGAGTAAAGAATATTAAGTTTTGGAGTTTCATTTTGTTTTACCGTTTTCTAGCAAAAAAAAAAGAAAAGAAAAGAAAAGAACATGTTCTTAAAATGTCTTATATTAAGAATTGCTAAATCGTAATGGGTACGTTATCTGATGATTTGGGTTCCCAGGGAGGCGTTTACATGTACACAGGATATCAAAGTCACGGGGTCAGCGAGTTTTTTAGTTCAAATGTCGTCTCAAATTGGTAGCCAGAAGTGGGCATGACGTCACGTATGTCAAAGAAATGCGGGAAGAGCAATAGGAGTCTTTCAGAACAGAGTTTCCCAAAGTGGGCTCCATGGAGCCCTGGGATTCCGTGAGTAAAGCGGAGAGGTTCCGAAAGCCCCCCCCCCCTCTTTTTCTTTTTTTTTTTTTTTTTTAAGAAGAGCAAATGCTTTATGTGGAAAAATGAAATGGCCGCAGACATTTAATTATTAATCTTTTTTACTGAAAACAGATATGATACATAACTGCAGGCGTAAAGAGTTTCAGAATGGTTCATACGAATTTACTTTATATTTTACTTTAAAAAAAAATTTAATAAAATTAAAAAAAAAAAACGGTCAGTATTTTCCGAAACACCCTTCTAGCTTAGGATCCAACATTTCGAATCTAAAAAGGTCCGTATATTATGAGTCCGTCTTTGAACGGGTATGTCTACTAGTATTGCTTGCACTAATCATCATCACCACCACCACCACCACCATCACCACCACCACCACCATTATTATTATTATTATTATTATTATTATTATTGTTGTTATTATTGTTGTTATTATTGGCTCACCTGGAGCTTTCATACGAGTCAGCAAACGATCTGATTGGAGACCTGTGGTGTTCTCTGGAAGCTGAGTGACAACAAGTCTCCCCAGACGTCCAGCTCTCTCCACCTCCTTCGATAGCATTTGCAAATAAATTTGCATCATCGCAACAGCCTCTTACCATTGATTTCTATTATTATTATTATTGTTATTGTTATTATTATTATTATTATTATTATTATTATTATTATTATTATTATTATTATTATTAAAAAAAAATCCAAAGATGCTATTGGTGGCATTGTGTTTTCCGATATTTTTCTAGTCAGAATTATTTCTAAAAAGACATCAGGTACTTACAAAAGTGACCATATGGAGGTTTCCAACATCGTAAGTAGAAGTAATTTTGGAGAAACGAACTGGATTCGAGCTTGGGACACCCAGGTTGTCAGTCCGTGTCGTTTAACCACTGAACCACGGTCATCTTCCATCGGTTACACTCATCTCTTTATTTTTAAAAATTAAAAAAATTTTTTTTTGCCCATCCTGGAACGGGTACTTCCTCTAGTTAACATGTAAATCAAATTAGATTTATATAAAAAAAAATTTAAAAAATAAAATCAAGATTTATAGCCGTTTCCGGTTTCGCCCATGTAATGCACCGTTTGTGTCTGGCTCATTCATAAACAAATCAGAACCACTCCCCCATAACACCACCCGTAGGCGCGGTTCGTTTACAAATGTCGCCCGCTAAATCTGAAATTGATCATTTTTTTTATCAGCTTGGCTATAAATAAAGTTTATAACAGCGGAAGGCATTGTATATTTATTTGCGTTTCTAAAACAAAGCCGATGCTGAAGCTGATGCCATGAGTCATACACGGCAGACGTTTTGACCCATGGACGATTTGGCCAAGAGACAATTTGGCTAACGGACGAAACGATGAAGTTCACCCTGACCGAAAGTTCAGAATAGTTAACAGCTGTAATTTTGATTTTTTTTTTTCTTTTTCGAGTCCAAA
Organism: Euprymna scolopes; assembly: GCF_053919585.1. NCBI lineage: Eukaryota > Metazoa > Mollusca > Cephalopoda > Sepiida > Sepiolidae > Euprymna > Euprymna scolopes. Next base: position 12,256,265 of record NC_136518.1, on the reverse strand, counting down.
TCGCCCGTCAGGTGACAATATCGATTTTGAGCTGATTATATATATATATATATATATATATATATATATATATATATATATATATATATATATATATATATATTATTACATTTTCACCCCAAACAAGGCACATTGCCACTTTGGTGTAGGGGGCTACTATTAGGGGCAGAAACTACTGGGGCACTATGTTGGGATTTGGGTAGCAAGATGTCAGTTCACGGTACACTTGAACTTCTGCATGTCAGTACAGTTGGGGAAGCAGGGACTTGGAATGGGATTCCAGAGTCTAGCGGTTCTGGGGAAGAAACTACTGGAGTAGAAAGATCTTTTACATCTAGGGATCTCTACTGCGTGGGGGTGGGATTTAGCTGCCTGTCGGGTTTGTCGAGGACGTCTACGTCGTGGGGACACAAGTGTCTGTAGTTCGTAAGAGCATTCACCATTAAAATATTCGTAGAACAGGCAGAGAGATGCAACGTTTCGTCGATGGGACAGAGGCTGAAGCTTAGATGCCAGTTCAGGGCCTATCAGATTGGCGACTCTCTTTTGAACCTTGTCTAAGAGCGAGAGACTAGTAGTAGATGCACCAGCCCAAATGTGACGGCAATACTCCATATATAACAATTTTGTGACACAACCCTAATCTAACTACAAACGCTCACTGTGGGACTTCGCTGTTAGTGAAGCCACGACCCCAGGGCGTTTTATTCAGCAAACTCTGCTGCTAACTTTTGCAAGTAATCAAAACGACGAATAATTTATAGCACAAGACAATAGACAATGTAATTCTCTACAAGACAAGACAATAGACAACGTAATTCTCTACAAGACAAGACAATAGACAACGTAATTCTCTACAAGACAAGACAATAGACAATGTAATTTTCTACAAGGCAAGACGATAGACAATGTAATTCTCTACAAGTCAAGACAATAGACAACGTAATTCTCTACAAGACAAGACAATAGACAACGTAATTCTCTACAAGACAAGACAATAGACAATGTAATTCTCTACAAGTCAAGACAATAGACAACGTAATTCTCTATAAGACAAGACAATAGACAATGTAATTCTTTACAAGACAAGACAATAGACAACGTAATTCTCTACAAGACAAGACAATAGACAACGTAATTCTCTACAAGAAAAGACAATAGACAATGTAATTTTCTACAAGGCAAGACAATAGACAATGTAATTCTCTACAAGTCAAGACAATAGACAATGTAATTCTCTACAAGTCAAGACAATAGACAATGTAATTCTCTACAAGACAAGACAATAGACAACGTAATTCTCTACAAGACAAGACAATAGACAACGTAATTCTCTACAAGACAAGACAATAGACAATGTAATTTTCTACAAGGCAAGACAATAGACAATGTAATTCTCTACAAGACAAGACAATAGACAATGTAATTCTCTACAAGTCAAGACAATAGACAATGTAATTCTCTACAAGTCAAGACAATAGACAATGTAATTCTCTACAAGGCAAAACAATAGACAATGTAATCCTCTACAAGGCAAAACAATAGAAAATGTAATTCTCTACAAGGCAGAACAATAGACAATGTAATTCTGTACAAGTCAAAACAATAGACAATGTAATTCTCTACAAGGCAAAACAATAGACAATGTAATTCTCTACAAGTCAAGACAATAGACAATGTAATTCTCTACAAGGCAAAACAATAGACAATGTAATTCTCTACAAGTCAAGACAATAGACAATGTAATTCTCTACAAGGCAAAACAATAGACAATGTAATTCTCTACAAGGCAAAACAATAGACAATGTAATTCTCTACAAGGCAAAACAATAGACAATGTAATTCTCTACAAGACAAGACAATAGACAATGTAATTCTCTACAAGTCAAGACAATAGACAATGTAATTCTCTACAAGACAAGACAATAGACAACGTAATTCTCTACAACGCAAGACAATAGACAATGTAATTCTCTACGAAACCGTGTACTTTTAACGTGTAGAAATTATAAGAGTATCTTATTTCATAATTTCATTTCGATTGGTAGCTAGATACAATCATTGAACAGCGATAAAACAAAGATTGTTGGATATTCACGACAGAGACTTGGTGGACAAGCCAAGAATAGATTGAATATTTTCTTTTAACCAAACATAGTTGGCTTGCAGAAAGGATTGTAAATTATATTAATGATCCTATGGGTGGCATTTTCTGGAGGGGCCACCCTTCAAACACAACCATATATTCAACAAACACTATTAAGTGTTAGTTTTATTCATTTAGAACTGCTTTCAAACTTCGTCACATTTTACGTTACTCATTTTGCGACCAAATTTCAAACAATTTTTACAGTTCATAGGTCATGTTCTCAGCTATATTTGGAAAAAAAAAGTTCAATTTTCGTTTAGCAAAACAAAAGTTATAATAAAATTACTGTGTTAAAAAATTATCAGAATCTGTTAAGAACGGAGAGACGTTTTTTATTGCTTGTTGGTTACCATAGCAACCAAACCTGTTACGTTGCCTTAACAGGATATATATATATATATATATATATATATATATATATATATATATATATTCAAATAATTTTCATGCACACACACACACACACACACACACACACACATATATATATATATATATATATATATATATATATATATATATATATATATATATATATAAACTGTCGCTAACAATTCACCGTTGTCTCGATCTGTCGTTCAGCTGTACTGTCGCTAATAATTCACAGGTAACAAGCGAGACAGAGAAAGAAATTTTCAAAGCAAAGCCTGGAGAAATCATGGATTACATAGAAAATGCGAGCAATATGGTTAAGATTTAAACATTGTAAAGTAAAGGACTAGTTGTTAAAACTGGAAAAGAAAAAGACAAGATATTCTAGTAAAAAATATAATAAATTTACAACTTAAACTATTGCAGTATTAATCAAGAATTGATAATTCTGGGTAATGTTAAATTGAATTTAAAAAAATTTTAATGCTGCAATATTTTAAGTTATAAATTTATTATATTTTTACTAGACTGTCTTTTCTTTTCCAGTTTTAACAACTAGTCCTTTAAATAGTCTTTTTACTTTTCCATGTTTAAGCTTACTTTTCATGCACACATTTTTCTATGTAATATAATACAAAATTCAAATAATTTAAATGCTTCTGATCTCAAATAGTGTATTTTGCCGACACTACTGACGAGAACAACACTAAAATTAATATCAATGCAGATATTCCTGAACTCCAATCTATGGATCTCGCTTGCCAAACTTTCACAAAATAGACTCAACTAGCTACAACCACGATAAACGATTTTCCCGTATATATCTGTGCCTAAATCTAAACGCAGATTCCACAAGCAATGATTCTTTCCCAAAACTGCCCGCCTGTGGAACACTGTTTCACTGTACTGCTTCCCGGTGAAATACAACATGGTAACCTTCAAATCTAATGTAAATAAGTTATTGTCGAGCCATCCCCATGAATAATTAAATTCTACCCAATTTATACCATTAACTACATTCATTAGCACGTATCCTCGGATAGCCTTCGGGCCTTGATAAGTGATGACCCCCCCCCCCAAAAAAAAAGATGATGATTGTGGTAAAGGAGAGACAGGATGTTATGTTGATATGCTGTCCTGCTTCCCGGTTGAATACAACATGGTGGCCTTCAAAACCAATGTAAACAAGTTCTTGTCGAGCCGTCCCTATAAATAATCAAGTTCTACCCAATTTACGCCATTAACGGTTACTACACTGCAACCTTATATTCATACATAAGTGTTAATGCACTTATCCTCGAGTGGTCTTCGGACCTTTATAAGGAGGGAGATTATATCAACTGGGTAACTTTCCTACGTCATTTTGTCTCGCACATTAATATCTAATATATCACACTGTTAACTGACGATCCCGTAAGCTAAGTTCGCTCTGCTCTCTCTCTCTCTCTCTCTCTCTCTCTCTCTCTCTCTCTCTCTCTGTATCTTATCTCACCTCCAAATCTGATTTCTCTCACTTTTTCTATTCTTTATATTATTTCTTCAGCCTTTCTTTAATTTCCGTAAATCTATGATCAGTTTATCTTCAATTGAAGATTAACTGATCATAGACTCACGGCATCCAACGAACTTCTTATTTAATTTATCTTTGAATGAAAACTTTGACACTGTTTTACCTTTCGTCTACCTACAGCCAACGGTGTAAGTCACTTCAATAAATACGTTGAATGATGATGATGATGATGATGATGATGATGAGGATGATGATGATGATGATGATGATGATGATCATCATCATCATCATCATCAGCAGCAGCAGCAGCAGCAGCAAGAGTTATCGCGAAGTATAGACAAACAAAATTATATAAAAATCAGTTAGTTACAACTTTTCCGAAAGTTTTATAAAAATCCAAGGTATCAATCTTTTTTTTAATAAACAACAAAAGTGTCAATTTTAGCCATTTTACCCCGAAAAGCATCCCTATGGGGCAACCGGAATTTTTCCGGAAAATCCGTTCTGTTACTTTTTTTACTGATATCATGTGTAATGTTTGTGCAAAATTCCAAAAAATTCCAAGGCGTCGTTATTTGAGAAAAGTGCGGACAGACAAACGGACGAACAGACAAGGGTGAATTTACAGGTCCACCCTCCTTTTTTCGGGGGGGAATAATAAAATTATGATTTCAACATGATACCTTCTCTGCGTAAGTACCCGAAAATATTATAGGGGTTTGTATTACTATTCGTGCTAAGATGGGTTCCTATAACAAACGAACTCCAAGGGATAATAAAATGTAACCTCAGTCGGAATGATCGGCTCTTATAAAATAAGTTAAGAACGAGGAAGAATTGAACTGTTGGGATAAGATAAAAGGACATTGTAAAAATATTTTTGAATTCTGTACAGGGTGGAACGATAAAAGTGTCGCTCTAAAGAAAACAACGTTACAGCTTTATTTTAAAAAAATTTTTATTGAAAAAAAAATCAATTCAGGTGTCTTGATTATATAGTAGAGCTGAAATCTATTCAATGTAGCTGCCTTCAGCCTCAATCACCGCCTTGATACGGGTCTGGAACTAGTAGCATGGCTTTTCTACAAACTCTGGCAGGAGCTCGGCGAATACTCAGTGATCAAACTGGCTTTGATGTCGTGTTGGAGGTCATGTTGGTGATGTTCTTGACGTATGACCAAACGCAGTAGTCCAGCGGTTTCACTTCAAGGAAGCAGGGGGGGGAGTCTGTGAGCACTTCTTCTGAAGCCAAACCTGGGTCTATTTTGCGAGCCTGCGAGCCTGTCCTTGTTTTATCGTTATTTCCATGGCAGATGCTCGTCTGAACTCCAATCTCTGGTCCCCCCTCGCCAATCTTTCACGAAAAACACCCGTCTAGCTGAATCCACTGTGAAAAATTTCCCCCACTCTATATCTGGGCCTAAATCAAAACGCAGATTCCATGAACAAAGCTTCTTTCTTAGAACTGCACGCCTGTGGAACTCTGTTCCGTCTGCCTGCTTCCCTCCGGACTACAACTTGGATGTCTTCAAGTCCAATGTTAACAAATTCCTAATGAACCGCCCCCTTAAGTAAACATTTCAGCAAATCTCCTCACTAGCGTAATGTACTTGCAATAACCCTTATCCCTGAGTGGCTTCCGGGCCTTGATAAGTGGTGATTACTGTGTAAAAAAAAAAAAAAAAAAAAAAATTTGGACTTATGGGCCGGCGCCGATTCCTGCTGCCACACCCATGGTCTGCCAGCGACTACCTGATTTCATCAAGGCATCACCTCTTCAACACATCCACGTACACTTTGGTGTTAACTTTTAAGCCGACTTCGAAGATATGAGGTGACATGATGTGGCCCTTACTGGAAACAACACCAAAAAACCATAAATGTGGCCGGAAACTTTGTTTCCATCACCCTGAGCACGCCCCCGTTAATCCTGGCAACCCAGCGATGCATTTTGAGGGTGCTGGCAATGGTCCTGCTGCCATAACTTGGATCGATAGAGAACTTGAGTTGTACAGCGGCGCATCTCTGATCTCGCTCGTTAAACATTGTGTCACCTTTAGACATGATAGAAGGCTCCTATTGCTCTGAAGATTTGTACACAACTGGTTAACAAGTTGATGGTCTGCAAAAAAAAAAGACAAAACAAAAAAAAAAAACAGTTTGTATTAAACGGAAAT
>NC_136518.1:12227557-12245057 GCF_053919585.1 Euprymna scolopes | reverse complement strand
ACAATAACACCAGTAAGACTTAAATCTCTAGATCACCTTCTCACAAGTGTGTTTTTTACGTTTGAGAAAATATAGGTTTAAGATGTGCTTTTATAGTAATAAAAATATATGGTCGCCAAGGTCTGGTGTGGACGTATGTTAAAAGCACAAAGATGCCTTAGCGTCATACTGTGCTTCTCGCAGACAAATCAACCCCACGTGCACGTCATGACCACTGCCACGCAGACGGGGCTTTGATGAACGGTGAGTGTCCTGCGCCGTATAACTGGACCTCCACTGCCTTGTGGGCCAAGGTTCTTTTAACCAAAAGCTAAGGGTGAGACAACTCTGACAGAAACCTCCAGAGGAGCTTAGGCCCTGTAAGCATGTGGAATATGCTCTGGTGCCTAGCAACCTAAGTCCCAGTCATGGATGAAATGGCATGGTGGGTGGAGAGGGCTCCCGTAAGCCGTGGTGAAGGCAACCTCTCAAGGAGAAAGAAAAATGATATAAAACCTGTGGCGACTGCGGCTTCCAATGATGTTGATCTGCTCTTCTTTTTGATTCAATATGGCTGTTGTTTAGAGAGTGCGATTGTCTCGGTGCAAAGTCTTTCCTCACTATAAAAATCCTCATGCACAGGCATTGCTTGATATAAATTAGATACACTTTTTACCATCTCGTGTACCTTGATAGCAAAGAGGTTGGCTGAAGCCTAAAACGGCAAAACATTCAATGAAGTTGGCAAATATGGTTATGAACGTAAATGGCAATAAGGGAACTGGAATTTTCAGGGCCTGGCCCGGCAGTGTCTCAGGGTTCCACAGCCTGGATCCGGTCGTCATCATGGTACTGCGAGGAAATATATGACAATCACCATCGGCTGTTGGAATACCGGCAGCAATAATGCGTCCAGAACGTAGATCTGCTGTGCACCCTCGACAAACCCGACAGGCTGCTAAATCCCACCCCCACACTGTAGAGATCCCTAGATGTAAAAGATCTTTTTACTACAATAGTTTCTTCCCCAGAACTGCTAGACTCTGGAATTCCATTCCAGGTCCCTGCTTCCCCAACAGTACTGACGTGCAGAAGTTCAAGTGTAACGTGAACCGACACCTTGCTGCCCAAATCCCTACATAGTACCCCAGTAGTTGTTACCCCTGATAGTAGCCCCCTACACCAAAGTGGCAATTTGCCTTGTTTGGGGTGAAAATGTAATAAAAAAAAAAAAAAAAAAAAAATCTAAGGAATTTCAGCATTATGATATGGACATAGTTGCTCTGTCTAAGACCAGGCTGGTTGATGATGAACAGTTTTCTGAGTTAGCTGGGGCTTATACCATTTTCTTGAGTGGTAGAGCAGATGGACGTAAAGGGGAATCAGGCGTGGCTTTTGCTATAAAGGCATCAATTCTTTCTAGCCTGGAAGAACTTCTCTGTGGTGTGAGTAACCAGACCATGACTATGAGGTTACCTCTGGTAAATGGTCGTTATATAACTTTTTTGAGTTTCTATGCACCCACTATGGATGCAGCAGAAGATGAAAAGGTTGCTTTCTACCTTGCTTTGTGCAGTGTAGTTAGACCTATTCCCTCTGCTGACAAGATCTTCATTTTGGGAGATTTTAATGCTAGGGTGGGAAGAGATTTTGAAACCTGGGATGTGCTGGGTAAACATGGAGTGGACGAGTGTGATAGCAACGGTCTGATGTTAATGCAGTTTTGTTCAGAGATGGGGTTTAAAATCGGTAACACTGTGTTTCAGCAGAAGGGCAAATATAAGACGACCTGGATGCATCCTGGTTCCAAACAATGGCACTTGATAGACTATGTGTTAGTCAGAAAACGTGAGATGAGGGATATTTGCAGTGTTCATGTCATGCATGGTGCAAAGTGCTGAACCGACCATCGATTGGTCCGTGCAAAGCTTAAGTGTGTTGTGAAGCCCAAGATGAGGGGGCCTGATGTGGCTATCCAAAAGCGACTTAATGTTGCCCGTCTAAAGGACAATATTGTGAGGGAGAAACTAGTTAAGGAGATGGAAGAGATTGATTGTTAAAACACTTGACCTGCTTTTAAGGAGTCTGTCTATGAGGTATGTGAGAGAGTATTAGGTTATTGTGAGCGTAAACATCAGGATTGGTTCAATGAGAATGATACTGAAATTCATGCTCTGCTTGATTCAAAGGCCGGAGAATTGCATACTTATCTCTGGGGTGGTTTGACGGATGGTGAGCAAGATCGATTGATGGACTATTTTAAGGCAATCAAGCGTGAGGTGCAGAGGAGGTTGCGAAACATGCAGGATGAATGTTGGAGGCAGAAAGATGAGGAAATACAGCTTGTCTCGGATTCGAACAACACCAAGGTCTTATACAGACTACTGCGTGCAGTTTACGGACCATCCAGATCACCTATCACTCCTTTGCGCTCAAGGGATGGTGGGAATCTTCTTCGAGACCCTACCGACATTCTTCATAGATGGAGGGAGCATTTTGATGACCTCCTGAACAGGCCTTCTTATGTCAATCAGTAGTTTGTTAGGTCGATTCCTAGCAATCCGGTCAAGGATATTTTGGCAGAGGTTCCCTCTCTCCAGGAGGTTGAAGCAACTGTCCATAAGTTGAACAATGGAAAGTCTCCTGATCTGAATCGTTTGCATGTAGAGATCTTTAAATGTTCTGGACCGAAGATGATGCAACGTTTGGCGGACTTGTTGCAGACTGCTTGGCAGGATGAGTGTGTTCCGCAGGATTGGCGGGATGCATTTATGGTGGTGCTATACAAGAGGAAGGGTACAAGAGATGAATGTGGAAACTATCGGGGTATTTCTTTGCTGTCAGTAGTCGGTAAGGTGCTCTGTAGGATCATGCTGAGGCACATTGCTGACGATGTTTTGCCTGAGTCGCAGTGTGGTTTCAGAAGATGTTGAGGGACAGTGGATATGATTTTTACAGCCAAGCAACTACAGGAGAAATGTATAGAACAGCAAAAGGGTCTGTATCAGGTGTTCATCGATTTAACCAATGGATGGGCGGGGCGCCAAATTAGTCTGGAGTTTGAGGTGTGTGGAAGATTATGTCTGAGCAGAGCTGGGCTGATAAGCCACCAGACTACTCATCAGCGCAGTGCGCCACAAAGCAGTCTTGTGTTGCCAGATCTAACCTGTGTCAACTGCGGGCGGACGTACAAAATAGCAGAAATAGAGAAACTAAAAGATGATTTTCACACGAACTTCGTGCTTATTTTCACTTATGAATTAAACTCAAACAATAGTATTCCATTTCTTGACGTTTTCATAAACTCCAGAAAAGATGAATTCATTACTTCTCCGTATAAAAAGACTATTGCAACCAATTCCTGCATCTTAAACTTTGAAAGTGAATGTCCCTACCGATACAAGACCGCAATTATAAAAAACCTTATTTTAATCGAGCCAAATTGATCTCAAATAAAAAATATTCTACAGTGAATTAAAGAATATCAAACAGATCTTAATCAATAACGAATTCACCAATTTCTTTTAACCCATGGGCAACTGTATGTTGCGGCATCGCGGGTAAGAAACCCAGACAATCTAATCTTTGCTCTGAAAAAAAGTGACTGTAAAAAACGAGGAACGTGGTGTATAAAGAAATCCTATAACTTCAAATACTTCCGTTGTTGTTTCCACTGTTGCTGTTTCTTTCATGTAAATAAAAGCTGTGTAAATACACTGTACTTACTCGCTTTTCTTTCACAATATGCAGCCATCTGGCTGCAACGGGACTTCTTGTATATATATATATATATAAGCCGTCTATTTACGTTAGATACGTCGACAGTATTTTTTATTTTTGCTGACAATAATAACGAAATGGAGAAACCAAAAGCTAGCACTAGCATTCACTTATGAATTAAACTAAAACAATAGTATTCCATTTCTTGACGTTCTCATAGACTCCAGAAAAGATAAATTAACTACTTCTACGTATAAAAAGACTATTGCAACCAATTCCTGCATCTTAAACTTCGAAAGTGAATGTCTCTACCGATACAAGACCGCCATTATAAAAAAACCTTATTTTAATCGAGCCAAATGGATCTCTTCAAATAAAAAATATTCTACAGCGAATTAAAGAATATCAAACAGGTTCTGATTAATAACCAATTCTCCAATTTCGTAGCAGATAAACAAATTAAAATAACAATTAGAAACTTAGATCAAACTAATAAAAACCATGTTAACAATCTCCACTCCATCAATATATTCTATTGCAACCAGCTACACCGCAACTTTAGATCAGATGAAAAGGTACTAAAAATATAATACTTTTATCTACTACGTGAAATTACCAACTGCTAACCTTATAATTTAAAACAATGCTTCCCGGACAACAAAATCAGTCGATAAAACCAATGTAGTCTATCAATTCAAATGTCCATTGGGAGAACGCATCTCCAACATCAATAGATACATTGGGTACACGCCAATACTTTGTTCAGACGATTGACCCTACGCTTTTCCGATACAATCTCGATTTGCCAACACCTAAAACAACATGGCTGCCCACATTCCCAGTTCAGGAAGGTCTTAGTTGAAAACACGAAAATCATTCATATATAGATTCAAACGTTAAAAGATTAAAAATACTGGAAGCACTATCACTAAATAGCCAAAAATAAACGACGTAAATTTTGAAAATAGTAGTAACATTTTGAAGTGCCATCGAATATATATATATATATATATATATATATATATATATATATATATATATATATATATATATATATATACTAGCATGGGTGCCCGGCGTTGCCCGGTTGTTTGGAGGTGTATGTTGAGCAAAAAGAAAAAAAAAAGCGGTAAATCTTTATAAACTTTGACCCTTATTATAACCCCTTAACATTTATTGTTTGGGGCTCAAATCAAGTTATTAAGTTAGATTCATGTCCAAGGAACTTATATCTAAAATTTCAAGTGTTTATGCTAAAAATTGGCGGAGGTGTTTGGTAGAGTGTCAAAGGTCAAATCGTTGAACTTTGACCTCTTAACAAATAAATTTCTGGCCGAAAACGGATTATAAAGATTTTCCCAAATCTCAGTACCCTGTATATCAAACTTCGAGTCTGTAGACTTAAAATTGACAGAGTTATTGCGTAGGGAAATGTACACACACAGACACACAGACAGACACGATCACTTAAGATGGTCAACATCATGATGGTCAACATCACGAACTTTGGAATTAGCACTTATGGCAGTAAAAAAAGCTCGTATGATGTATACACCAGTCACGGAACGAAGGTGAAATATCAAAAATAAAATAATCACATAATTTGATCAAATGGTTGATTTATTTATTCATACAAAGAAATCAAATTTTACGACTAAGCATCGTCGACCATGATTAAATCCGATGAAATAAAAAAAGGGGGACAACTCGAATCGAAGTGTCAAGGTGAAAAATAAGTCTTATATGTTCAATCCAGTTTAGTACAAAAATCGCTAAAAATCGTCAATTCTAATTTTCTTAGTTTTAAATAAAACTACTTGATCGATTCACGTGATTTTTGGAATAGATGCTCGTTCTACACTAGTTCGTACATTGTACGAACGTTTTTTTAATATTTTCTTTACTTTTAATTGTCGCTATAAGTGCCAATCTGAATAAGTACCACAAAAAAAAATATTCTGAGTGCTCACCGCTTCCGGAAACAGGCTCGCAGAAAGAAAGCGTCAAGATACTTCGACTATTACGTATATATTTGTGTGTGTGTGTGTATATATATATATATATATATATATATATATATATATATATATATATATATATATATTTCTGTAGAAATATATTTTTTATAATATATACCAATCTTTATTTAAGAAGCTTAATGTGACTACAGAACAATATTGTTAATAAATGACAAAAACCATATTCCAAAATCCATGATGTTGACCATCTTATAATTTATTCCTTTAATTCAGTTGACATTTACAATTCTTTATAGTATCTGTTTCGTAGCTCAAAATCAATCACTTAATTATTATATCAATCAGTGAATCTATTTTGGCCTTAACTCATCGGAAGACATAGCAACAATCAATCCGTCAAAAGGAAATAAAGTGTGTTTTGACATGATTAAAATCCGAAAATTGGAAGAGAAGTTGTATAATATGTTTCCATTACGCCATTTGGAATTTTAGAAATAAAGTCACTAAACCCATCTATTCGTACTAACATTCCCTATTAATTTAGGAATATTCTGTCAAAATGTTCTATTAAATAATTAGTAAATTTATTAATTTTAATTAATGTATGCATACTTATGAAAATAAAATCAATAATTATAAACTATTACACATATTTGATGTGGTCCTGGATATGACCTAAAACTATATACGATTATGAGGGCCCCACCTTGCGGGCCTTGGGGAGTGTGGAGCCACCCTTTAATTGCCATTGCTCCCAGGTTCACTCTGACGCGGAGTGGTAGTACCTGTTAGAATCTGACTTAAAATATATATATATATATATATATATATATATATATATATATACTCCATTAAAATCGTTCCTCAAAATAACTAGATTCGGCATTAAATAACCTGAAAAGGGTTGATATGCCGTAAAGCAAAAACAACCAACCAACAACCAACCAACATATTTGATGTGTCATCGTTTTCGTCTCCATTTTAATTAACAATCCAAAGGAGTGCGAAGGACTTTTGAATTGCGAAAATCATTCTCGAAAAATTTAATTGCATTTGTGTGCGTGCTTACAGAAAATAAAGAGACACATCCTCGATGGATTAGAAACCGGAAGTTTGAAACAGTGGGGTTGATACGTGATAGCATCGAATTACAATTCATTGTTATTATTAATTGCATTAATTTTTTTTTTCAATTAGAAGATTCTTTAAATGGCAAACGAAAAGTATTGGGAGGAGAGGACAAACACAAAAAAACAAACAAAAAAACAAACAAACAAACAAACAAACAAACAAAACGAACCAATCGCGTAATCTATATATTAACCCCTTTAACGTACGTACATACTTGTGTCACGGTTTCCAGATTTTCACGAAGGGCTTCCACGCCTTTCTTCCCCCTCTTTGCCTATAAACTAAATTTAACTGAATATAGCCCACATTACAAACCCACACGCATATCAACTATGTTCCAAAATTCATCATCTTTATATTAATACCGTAGTACCTCTAACGTGCGTACGTACGTGTGTCATGGTTTCCAGATTATGAATTATTCGATTGGGAGATCCTATTTATTGAAAAGGAGGATAGAGAGTGATAACGTTCTACGAAAACTAAATTAGTATATAGATTCGCTAATATAATGTTCGTAGTGTGTTATCACCTTCTATGCTCCTTTTTAATAAATAGCATCTCCCGATCATCAATGTGAAAAAGAAAAAAAATTAAATAAAAATAAATTGTGTCACTTTTGGGTCGTACGTGAAACTAAAATATACCTTATTGGTTTTCTGGCTAAGATCCAAGGGTAGTATATGTTCAGTCTAAAGATGGTATAATGATATCGTGGGGTTTCCCTTCGCGCCGGGCGTCCATACAATGGAAATATGTTACAGACTCTTTTAACGATGTTGGAGATAAACCGTAATAACCAGATATATTCTGGCATTACACTAACCAGATTACTTAGATAAATACTTTTACAGTTTTAACAAAAGGATTGCAATAATATCCCGGGGTCTCCATTCACGCTGAACGTCTAGCAGTAATATATTACATATGAAAGATGCCGCTGTGGAATTTCCACAGGTCCCGCCAGTTAAAATAATTTAAAGGGCATCAGAATGTAATAGTGCAATAAATCGTCATTCGATATCATTATTAATTAGATGATTAAACTCGGTATAAATTCCGTTTTTCTTCCGTTTTCCTGCTTTCCGGCTGACTACAATATGGTTGTCTTCAAGTCTAACGTAAATAAGTTCTTGATGAGCCGTTCCATATAAGTTATCAAATTTACCAAATTTTGATTACTAATGATTACTATATTGTCCAATTTCTACTGTACACTCTGTAACCCTTATCCTTGAGTGGCCTCTTGGCCTTGATAATGTGGTGATGCCTATGTAAAAAAAAAAGATCATCTTTTATAATTAATCAGCAGAAATATGCTCCACCAGTGGTTGCATATTTCGTATATACGATGAACAAACATATACGGCACAACCCCCTGTTCAAAAAAGAAGCACAGTCTGATGACAACAGAATAGATATTAAAAAGGAGATCTTTCTAGTTAGAAAGACATCGGGTGTTTACAGGAAGGACCCCGTGAAAGTTATTATCATCCTCGAGTGAAATTGTTTGTTCGGTGATCACTTAGTCACGCCTCCTACTTATGAGACGATCATCACAGTGTCCCCGCATATCATTGGACTACGATAAAACAAAGATTGCTGAATATCCTTGTATAAAAGGAAATCTGTTGTCCCTGCCTGCTCGCCTCTCCGAATATAACTCAGAAACTACCAAAGATACACTTACATGTTCTGCTTTGGTATGACCTCAAACAATTTATGGTAACAAAAATAAATAAAACGTGAACGGATATTTATAAGATGCGTCCATTTAATCTGCGCGTTTATTGGTGAAAATACTATTTCAAAATTAAGTATGACAATCTAAAATGCAATTGAAAACTTAAGCGTAGCATATTACAGAAAATTTCAAAACTTAAGCATAAAAGACCAACGAAAATGCTATTTCAAACTTAAGCGAAACGTCATTGAACAGAAGGACATAATCTTTAATAGTGACTTGTAGATGCATTAAAAAGGCGGGAAAAAGAACATAAAATTTGCATATAAAACGCCATTTCTATA
Source organism: Euprymna scolopes (assembly GCF_053919585.1). NCBI lineage: Eukaryota > Metazoa > Mollusca > Cephalopoda > Sepiida > Sepiolidae > Euprymna > Euprymna scolopes. The sequence goes on along the minus strand of NC_136518.1, from coordinate 12,236,220 downwards.
CCAAGAAAATACAGAATTTCTTTCAGATATTTCAAGAAAGAATTTCACTTGTCAAGAATGCTAAAAATGCATCTAAAAAATCAATCGATTCCCTAATTCCTGCGTACCCAAAGAACATGGATTCTCTTGCAGACGATGAGTCGAGAGTTGAATAAAAACGGTCGAATACTGAATGGAAAATCCCGTCTTTTGGCGTTTAATATTAGTCATTATTTTCGAGATAATGCGCCGCAATTGAATGCGAATCTAGACTAGGGGAAGGGAAAAGTGCTCTAGATTTGAGGCAGACGCGCGCAACCAATGGATTTGGCCTTACATCTTGAAAGGAACAATAAAAAAAAAATCAATATAAATTCCTATGTAATTCCAACATTTTATAAATTAAAGAAATGCTTCTTAGCACTGCGTAGACTTTTGGATTTGGGATCAGAGACAAATGTATCTGTGTGTATGTCAGTTTATTTATCTATCTATTCCCGCCTATTCATATCTGTCTATCTATTTCTCCCCCATTCTCTCTCTCTCTCTCTCACTCACACACACACACACACACACACACACACACACACACACACACACACACACACACACACACATAACCGCGGGATACGGCATTAAAAATTAGTAACAAATACAGTACAGTATATAATCAAATAACATTATGAATAACACCGTAAGGCGGTGGAAATATCGTAACCAGGGGCAGGATAAACCTCGTATTCCACATCGTAACCTGAAAAATCCGTATCCTTGGGCCACTCTATCCCGACGCTCTAGAGTATATATATATATATATATATATATATATATATATATATATATATATATATATATATATATATATATATATATTACCTAGTCGCTATACTGAACATGCTAATGTTTCAGACAATTGCTTGACAAGAACCAAAAGTCCTCGTCAGGCGAGGTAATGAAGGCATCTGGTTCTCAAATGGAAGAAATGAAATATATTTTTTTTTATTTATAAAATTAAAATGTAAAAATGCTAAATTTAAACGGGAGAGGTGATAGGTTAAGTGACATTTTAGATTTAAAATACAGAAAGCGATAGGGAGGAAAGAGAACGCCAAAGAAAGAACATAGAGACGGAAGAAGGAAAAAGGAGTCAGCATGATTACACTGCCACACGAAATGGGAGGGGGCGCGAAAGCATTTGAAATCATCTTTGATTAAAGGTTGGAAATTAATGTGTCAAAAACATAGAGGAAAAATATAGAAGGAAAGAAGAAAAAAAGAAAGAAAATAGTAGGCGTTGCAGGGGACAAAAACAAATTAGCACATAAGGTTTCCAGTCAGGCAAATACACACACATATGCGTATTACCAACCCAACCCAGTTAAACACACATACATACACACATGCACATATGTGCATATATATATATATATATATATATATATATATATATATATATATATATATAGTCTTGGAAGTTTTTGACCTTTAAAACTATACAAAAAAATATTTTTATCATTCGTTAGAAAACTATTTAGTCAGTAAGTCATTCAATCACCTGCAATTACTGCATAAACTTGCTCTCTCGAATTCACTATAGTATCAGTCGTAATTTATTTTTTAAGGGATCATCAGTTGTTTGTCATGAAACACTGTTTCGGGGATTTAAAAACAAAACAGTATATTACATCATGGCTCCCCAGCAGTGTTGATCAAACACCACCTCCCTTAATCTTAGGGGAAAAACATGTTACAAATGTTAGATCTAGTTTCCTACTCTTAATTACTTTATCTAACCTATTCATGTTAGAAAAATGAATTTCTTACCTGTGAGATTCATCTGTTTCCAAATTCAAAATGGATATATTTTTAAATTTACCAGTTTTGTATTTATAAGATTAGGATTAATCCATTTGACTACTTATCACCTCCACTATGATTAGTATTTTGTATATATATATATATATATATATATATATATATATATATATATATATATATATATATATATATATATATATATATATATAAATGAAAATGTATCTAATTTAATTGATAAAATTTGAGACGACCTTATACAGGGATAATAAAGCTGTGCTTTCTTAATCATAAGTAAAATTTACCGCAATGAAATTCAAAATTTTGAATTAAAACTTTCAGTAATGAAAATTAAAGATCCAATATATATATTGGATAAAAAAAAAAAAAAAAAAAAAAAATTTTTGTAACTTGTCTTCTTCCTAAGATTAAGGGTGGTGGTGTTTGATCAACACTGCTGGGGAGCCATGATGTAATACACTGTTTTGTTTTTAAATCCCCGAAACAGTGTTTCATGGTAAACAACTGATGATCCCTTGAAAAATAAAAAAATTGGTATTATAGTAAATTTGAGAGTTGATGCAGTGATTGCAGGTGATTAAATGACTTACTGACTAGATGTTTTTTTAACGAATGATAAAAAATAATTTTTTATATGGTTTCAAATGTTAAAAACTTCAAAGACTATATATATATATATATATATATATATATATCGTATATATATATCGTATATATATATATATATATATACATATATATATATATATATATATATATATATATATATATATATATATATATATCAAAACTTTGTTGAAATTCAAAGAGTTACATTTTTTCTTTTTTGCAACTGTTGTTTATTTCATCTTGGATTTCTTCATTACAGCAGTTAATGGGATGGCAATTTCATGATTTCATGTGTTCATAAAAGTCTCCTATTCTCACCAATTCGTCAGATGTTATTTCCATTCGATGTTAGCAACAAAAAGTTAATTTTGTACATGTGTTTACGTTTGGGGAAAGGAAATTCGATCCCCACGTTGTTCCAAGTCAGCCATCAAACAAAAGTTACAAAAAAGAAAAAATGTAAGTCTTTCAATTTCAACAAAGTTTTCTATTATATTTGCTCTACGCCTGTAAAGTAGATACATTGAGCTTTACTCGAAATTAACGGTGATATATATATATATATATATATATATATTATATATATATATATATATATATATATATATATACTCTCCCTTTTTTTCTGTTTCCTGCTTTCTTAATCTCATTGAATCCTTATTAACTGTCACTAACTGTTAAATTTTTTGATGCAAATATGATTAATTTCATATTTGTAGTTTCATTTAATGCATTCACCAGCAAAATGTATTGTATATTTTGCAAGCCTCTTTCTTCTGATGAGAAGAATTTCATTTTTTGAAACTCCACGGAATAAGTTTTTTCTTGTTTATTTGTTGGGGACGCACCCCTATTACTATTCTATGACGTAACTTCCGTCCATGACGTCACTTCCGGTTACGAGAAACTGGTTACGAGAGTCAGTGACAGACACATGAAGCTGATGGGCGTTCACAACTAGTCCAGCCATAGCAGTATCAGAATTTTGGGGGAATTTTCAGCCGAGTCGCCATTTTGAATAGACACCTATCTTTCTATCAGATTATAACAATATGAAAACGTAATTTAAACCCGTAAATTTTATTTCAATAAAACGAGCAAAGACCAAATTTTAATATCATAAAAGCTTTAATAGAGAAATAAACAATTTTATTTATTTTTCCTTCGATTTCTTCACTTAACATTTCACGGAATGTCGAACAAATAACACAGTTGAATCTTACGATATATATTTTAAACGGCAAAATATCACTCACCTGCTCCATGAGTAAGATATGCTTTCTTTTAATCTTCCTGTATGAGAATTTATTCATATTTATGTATTATAATCCATGTATTTTTTAAATGGAAGGATTTTTCCAACACATATCGCGACAACGCGTGTCTTTCAAGAAAGTTGTAAAGACACCGGATGTTAAGATTATCACTTACTTATGTACGGAAGCCTATAAGTGTAAAAAAAAAACACTAATTCAGAAACCTTAATAATCTCGATATTGGATTATATTCCTTCAAATTTTCCACTTTTAAAGGTTTTCGGAGGCGCTGAAAACGGAAATAACCATTTATATATACGACAAACGACACTAGTAGTTTCCAAGATAAAAATTTTTACAAATGGTCACAAAGTGGGGGGTCACTTTTCTATAATGATGTGACGTCAAATGGGCACCCACTATGGCCACATTGCACTGAACAGATTTGGCCGTAATTTTAAAGGAATTTTCGAGGGTGGCTTCATATTGACCCTATATGAATAAAGGGAGATAACATCGTCCTTTTTTTAATGTGGGCGCCTTTACGCTATCGTACATGAAAACTGGGATTTTTCATTTTTGAATTTACACGGATTACGAAATGACGAAGATATGCAATGTAATTTTTTTTTTTTTAATATCTTAAAGAAATACCTGAATTTTTTAATTTATTATACTATAAATCTGCATTATAGGGTTTCGTCTTTTTTTTATATCGAAAAAAGGAAACCAGGAATTAAATATAAAAATATACACTGACCGAAAAATAATGACTGGAAAATTCTAAACAAAAATTAAGCTTCCACGTAAAAAAAAAAAAAAAAAAAAAAAAAATACGTGGTTATCGAAAAAAGAAGGATTTACATTTTGGACTTTACCGGTAAATTTACAGATAAGTGATATTTTTTTGTTGTTTTAAATTTGAGTATTTTATTTATTGATGTTTTATCTTCAATTTGTGATATATAAAACGTGTCGACCAAAATTAATTATTAAAATTCTTATAGACATTTCAAAATGGGGGGGTGAATTTATAAAACAACGTTTGTCTAAAATATTATATTCAGTTTATCGGAAAGAGCATAAAATTTTACATTCACCCTGAAAAAAACGTAACAATTGAACGAATAGGAAAATTTTGATAGATTTTTAAAGTTTAAAAATTGAAAAATATTCATCTCATAAAAATCAATTGATTTCATTACGTAACAAAATGGCTCCCAGAGCGCACGCACGCACTTTGTAAACACTGTTTATTAAACAATGAAAAATAATATTTCTATTATTTTTTAAACAACTTAAATAGTTTATTTTGGAAGCATATTCTATAAAGAAAATAAATAACCCACTTTAGAAAGAGAAATTACGAGTTTTCTATATTTTATTCGCAGTTTTCTGTTAGGGGTGTCAAAAATTCCCCCAAAATTCTGATACTGCTAGTCCAGCCATAAGTAAAAATATTGTTCAATTCCCATTTTCATGTATTTTGTTGATATTTATTTTATTGTCGTTCTCATTATTTATTCAACCACAACAAACTGGCGACGAAGATTCGAAAACTCATGAGGGAAAATCGAATTTTAAAATACCCCAGTGTTTCCACGACATCGCCGATAAAAAATGCGAATTACGCGTGAACTCGCCCCCCCCTCCCTCCATAAAAAACACTTTGGCGACGGAAAATTAAGCTCTTACGCAATATAATTCCAGTGACCATAAAAAAATTTTGCCCGATAACTTTGAAAAAATGAAAACAAACAAACAAAAAAAAAAAAAACGGAAGTCAATAAATATGAAAACGTTTGATGAATTCTAAAAAAAACTCTCCTTGTCTCTTCACGAAAAAAAAAAAAAAAAAAAAGAACTGTAAGTTTTTTTTTTTTTAGAAAGTTGAAAAAAAGTAATTCTTGTCTTTGAAAAAGAAAAAAAACACATCATTATAAACTGTCATATTTTAACTTGGTCGTTGTAAAAGAAAGATTTAACCTGGATTCGATATTCGAATGTTAACGAATGTAAATGAGCTTTTCAGTTTGAAAAGAAAAACTGTCCTTTGTTTTATTTAAAAGAGAGACAGAGAGAGAGAGAGAGAGAGGGGGGGGAGGGAGAGAGGGAGAGAAAAAGAACGGTCATTGTTAAAAGCGTTTGACCTAATTCGGTACATGTTCAAAATTCGGTACATGTTCAAAATTCGGTACGTGTTCAAAATAAACTTGGTTAAATAATTCTCAAACAGAATTAACTCTGAGATATTTAAAGTGTGAATATTTTCTTTTTATGTCTAACGTTTGTTGGAAAGAATTTTCTTTTATGAACTGGGAAAACTGAAGTATTAAATTTTTTTTTGTTTTGTCTCACGTCGTGAATATTTTTCTTTGCTTTTCCTGACTGTGATTGGAAGGGAACATATTTATTTTATTGAAACGTTGACATTATTATTATTATTATTATTATTATTATTATTATTATTATTATTATTATTATTATTATTATTATTATTATTTATTTATTTATTTTCTTTTTTTTTTAGGCAAAGAATGCCATTTTTGTTGATGTAAATTTTAGGAAAAAATTCTTTCCCAGAAGGAACAAAAACCACAGGGTTAGGCAAACAAGATTCGACAAGAAAGGCGAGAAGAAGCGGCGGAAATACGTCATTGTTAACATCCTCAAAAAGATGGTGGAGTTACAGTTGGACTCTGGTTCAGACTTGTCTATTATCAACCTACAGACATGGAAAAGATTGAAGAAACCAACCATGCGTAAGACGAAGAAGTCAGCATGAGCAGTCACAGGCAATTAAGTAAAATTTAAGGGAGAACTGAAACTTCCTGTGACGTTAAATGGCACTACCAAAAAAGTGAAAGTTTATGTGCATAGGACACCCGAAAATCTCTTCGGAACGGATTGGATGGAGCGGTTTGAATTGTGGGACCAACTTATGAACAAATGTTGCTATAAAGTAGAAGACTCGTCTACAGGGGTACAACGACTGAAGGACGAGTTAAAGGAAATATTTCCAGAAATTTTCTTTTCGGGTCTTGGAAGATGTACCAGGGCTATATATATATATATATATATATATATATATATATATATATATATATATATATATATATAGCCAGATTCGGACTGAAGAAAAATGCTCTACTCGTTTTCAAGAAGAAACGAAACGTTCCGTTTGCGGCAACTGAGAAAATCGATAAGGACCTGGATCAGCTACAAAAGTCCGGAATATTATCGAAAGTCAACAACAGGGATCGGGCAACCCCCTATCGTGTATGTGACCAAAAAGACAAACAGATTCGTGGGCGGATTTCTCAACGGATCTTTTTTTTTCACACATTATGATCAAAACCTGGAAATAATAGTAGTGAATGGCGCAAACTGTTGGAGCTTGTATATTTCATATAATTGTATACTTCATATAATTGTACATTTTATATAATTGTATATTTCATATAATTGTACATTTTATATAATTGTATACTTCATATAATTGTATATTTCATATAATTGTATATTTCATATAATTGTATATTTCATATGATTGTATATTTCATATAATGTATATAATTGTATAATAATTTCATATAATGCCCGACAGTACCAAAAAACCGATCGCCCATGCATCCAGAGTGCTACTACCAGCCGAGAGATAGTATTCGCAAATCGAAAAGGAGGCATTAAGTATCATATTCGCCGTAAAGAAATTTCATAGATATTTACATGGCAGAAAATTTACATTGCAAACAGGCCATATACCATTGATTACACTTTTTGGATCCAAAAAAGGGTTACCGACATATACTGCCAATAGACTGCTAAGATGGGGCACAACCTTACTGATTTCTAACTATATACTGGAATACTTGTCATCAAAACAAATTATCCATGCGGATAGCCTATCTAGACTGATACCCATGGAAAGGGAATATTTTTTAGGATTCCATCATTGCTGCTCTTCGTATTGACTATGAAATAAAAATAATGATAGGCAACATAATTAGAGAGCTTTCGGTATGCCTACCTGAAATTAAAAAAGAAGCAGATAAGGATGACTTTATCTGCGACATGAAAAAAAAAAAAAGAAAAAAAAATCAAGATCACCATGAAGGACGACAATGTTCCTGAAGTATTCTCGCTTTGCGACGAGGTTTTACTATTTGGCGAAAGAGTGGTGATTCCAAAGTCTCTAAAAATGAATTCTAAGGGATTTTCATTCAGGACACCCTGGAAACAACCGAATGAAGAGCTTAATGAGAAGCTACGTCTACTAATCTAACATGGACAAAGACATCATGGAGATGATAGACTTTTGCACAGGTTGCGCCCTCGCCGCAAAAGCACCACCCATTACATTCAAAGCCTGGCCGAAGACTGACCAACCGTGGTCTAGAATTCATATCGACTTTGCAGGTCCGCTCGACAACCACTATTACTTAATCGTAGTCGATAGCTGCACCAAGTGGCCTGAGGTATTAAGGTGCAAAAGACCGACGACTGGGACAACAATAAATTTCCTACATGAACACTTTGTTCGTTTTTGGGGTAGTAGACTGCATCGTGAGCAACAATGGAACTTAGTTCACGTTTGCAAAATTCAAAAGTTTTTGCGACACGTTCCAAATTAAACACGTAACCACTCCACAATATCACCTAAGATCGAATGGGCAAGCGGAACGCTTTGTGGATACTCTCAAAAGAGCACTGAAGACGGCTCAGGGACCCCAACAGATGAAGCTCTTTAACAATTCTTACACGTGTATAGGATTATACATAATTCTAACACATCCACAGCGGCCTCACCAGGGGAAATTATGTTAGCACGGAAGGTGAGATCTGTTTTTGACAAACTCTTACCAAAACAGTCAAGACCACCAGTGACCACTTGCATACCCAGTAAACGTTTCATGCCAAAGAGAGAGAGAGAGAGAGAGAGAGAGAGAGAGAGAGAGAGAGAGAGAGAGAGAGAGAGTGTGA
>NC_136518.1:12090057-12222557 GCF_053919585.1 Euprymna scolopes | reverse complement strand
GCGAATCAGCTTCCCAACGAAATGATGCCATTTTTGTGTCATCATTGATACCCGTTAATAATCCGATCAAAGGATTGTGTAAGATTAGAAGGCTCGCGGCAGCTTCGTCATCTTTTGGAGTCATTTTTATCTTTCAGGGTCTGTTTGCTCGATCAAATTTTTTTTTTTGTAGAAGACACCTGCCACTAATAAAAATAGAGTCTTTGAAAATATTCATCAATCATGCGCAGTGCGTGCACACGCCCAATACTTACTTTTGTGAGCTATGTCATGATTAGTATTAAGTTCAGGTTAGATCGATAGAAAGAAAAATGTCACGCCGTATAAATTGCAGTATATTAAACTCCATTTTGGAACGCATCGTGGAAGGGTGAATAGCTATCTGTAAATACTCAATGACATGAATTGATTCCACCCTCTTTAGTAAATTATAAAACGTTTCTTACTATTAAATTACGAGTAGAAAATAGACGTCGGGGTTACTTTGGATAATAGTAGTGATTATAGAGTTGTTGTTTTTTTCTTTCTCTCTCTCTTTCCCTAGTAGAATGAATCTTGGATTCGCTTTCGGCTATAGTAGTTATTATAGAGTTCGATCTCTCTCTCTCTCTCTCTCTCTCTCTCTCTCTCTCTCTCTTTCCTTAGTAGAAGTATAACCGGGGTTTGCTTTCAGCATCTTCGTAACTCTCGAGCCACCATTTCTCACTAAAAGTAAGGCTCCGGATGAAGCCCCCAGTTTTCGACGTATGATACTCTGAATAAACGCCACTGTGGAATCCATTGCGAGATGGTCGACAATTATCAGTGTTTACGTAGGGGCAGAAATATAAAAGAAACGATCGTTTTATGCAAATATTCAATGACATGAATGGATTCTATCCTCTTGAGTAAGTCATAAAAAGTTTGGTTAAAGAGAAACCATTTACTTGGTAATAATTGGCACACCGGTTCTCGTTAGATCACTAAAGTTAAGCAATGTTGAGCCTGATTAGTACAAGATGGGCGACCATTTGGGAATCGCAGGCATAATACGCAGGAGAACAACGTCACTTCTCTGCAAAAACAGAAAACCAATACCAATGGTTATACTCTATAGCAGGGTTTCCCAAACGTCAGGGCACGATGTAACCCCTGAGCAGGACAAAGGTTTTTCACAGAGCACTAACAAGATAATTTGTAAAATAAATATGAAAAACATTAATTTTAAATTTTAATTTATACTTGTTCATTAGTTGTTCCCGTTTGTGATCTTACTATATTTTTGTGCTTAAAACAATTTTTTTTGTTTTTATTAATCAAAAATAATTACATTTTTTGTTAATTTTTTTAATTTACTTTTTCATAAACCATGCTGAAACTCTTTACACCTGTAGTTATGTATCATATCTATTTCTAGTACAAAGGGCCAATAATCAATTGTCTGCAGCCATTTATTTTTTTCATATAAAGCATTTGGTAATATTTAAGCAAGGGCTTCCGGGGCTTCTCAGTCTCATTCACGGAGCCTACTTTCGGAAAACCTGTTTCCATTGTGAACAGCATTATGTTGACCGAGTTAACGAGGATGCCGAGGTAATGATATTTAATGAGTTTCATATGGGCAATTAAACTTTCAGTAAAACAGAAGCAGTCTACTTGATGACGACTTCCGGTTTTGAAATCGGAAATATACAAGCGATCCTTATTAGAAAACTGGGTGCTTCTTTGTTATTGGAGCGAAATTCGAAAATCGAAAATATTGAATTTCAAGTGAAACAAATGTTATCTACTTAATTTTCATGTCGCAGCAATGAATATATCTAAAAATTACGAAAAGCGATAAGATAGAAAAATAATTATTGATGAAAATATTTTTCGAAGAAAATTATCAAACATTGAGTTTTGTTAATAAATAAATAAATAAATAAATAAATAAACAGAAGCATTCGAATTTAATAAAGGAGGTAATTATTTTCTGAAAACTTTGAAAATCTTAAGCCAATTCAGCAAAACTCAATTTTCGCTCGATAACAGTGTGTAATAGACATTCAATTCTCTCTTTTTTCTTTTGTCAATTTACAGGTAAAATTTAGGGTTCTTATGCAGAATAGGAACCGTGTTATCATCGGCATATTCCAAGCAAGTCACGTAAACTGTCGGAAGGTGCCCAAAAGCTTAGCCAATGAAATTACAGCAGTCAATAATTGCCTAACAGTATATTATTAATTTTTTTTTTACAGTATCTTTTGTTTATTAAATTGTTAGGCGAAAGTACAAAATAGTTAGTAAACTCACCTCTCCCCATGTTAGGAATGGCTTTCAAATAATAACATTCATTGGACTATTTTATTATCGAAATTGTGCCGCATCGTATAGTAGTTATCCCATGATCCATAAACCGCTAAAAAGCACCTTCTTTTTTCATTGAAATTATCATGCAATAACTGTTTTTATTATAATTATAAACAACTTAAGACAAATGGGAATAATGTCTGACAGACATTCAAATGTTCCCCTTATTGCGTGTATGTGTGTGTGTGTGTGTCCAGCTATAAGTCAAAAACAACAAAAACACACTCCCACAAAGTTAGTACATACTTTATTGACATTGCCTCAGATGAATAATATCCAATTCAAAAGAAAATTATTATTTTTGGATCAACTGGGACCAGCTTTTAAAGCATTTTAAATCTTATAATGCACTAACTTCGAAAGAATATGTCGACTCATTTCAAAAGACGCCAACTACCGATTTAATTAATCGTTTCATAACGTTTCTCTTTGGAGTATTCTCATTATCAACATCATCTTTTTAATGGAAATCGCCCCAGTAAAAGGCATGAAGCCACCAAGCTAAAAATAATTATAGAGTTGGATGTAATAGTTAAAGAAACAAGCGGCCACAACTTACATTTATTCGAGTGGAATCTGAGAGAGAGAGAGAGAGAGAGAGAGAGAGAGAGAGATTAAAGATGGCGGCCGTGGCTTTATAAGGTGCAATCTCATGGAATCGCACGAGATCACACCGCACACATATGCAAATGAAATGCAGTCAGATTTTTTTTTAATAAAACGTCTGTTGGCAGAGGTGAGTGAGAGAGACGCGTGCTAGAAGTTGAGAGAGAAAGTTATGAGGAGGAGGAAATACAATCACGAATTCTATCTGTGAACTTTTTTTCCTCCAAAACACTGGCTCATTTAACTGCAATAATACTTCAAGAATAAAAACTTGCCGACGTTAAGTGTGTGATGGAATAGATTCTGACCCCCCCCCCCAAAAAAAAGCAGTGATTCTTCCCTCTTTGTCAGAAACACTGCTCCTGGAATGTGAGAACTAAAGAATAAAATAATGGAAGCGAGAGTTACGCAGCTGCCAAAAGTAAACCTAAGGTCCATTTTTTTTACTATCCTCGTGTCAGGTTGTCTTGACAAACTCATATACAGAATATTTCTCTTTAAAAGGAGAGGGGGCTAGCAAGAAACCCGGAAGATGTGGTTTTAGTAATGCTCTGGAGGCCTCCTTTATTTCATTTGCGTGACGCTCTAGAAACCTCATCAGTTTTACTATATTTTTTCAATTTTGAGCGGAGAAAGGGGGGGGCGTTGAAAAATGTTGTTGACTGGTAAGTGTCCGGAAGAAAAACAGAACTATATATTTAGTGAAAACCAAATATATTGAAAAGAAAGTCAAACACAACAAATAAGGAGCGCGGTTATACGTTATTCTTCCAGGCCTTATAGTAAGAGGTAAACTTCATTGTTATCCGTAAGGTGGACACTACAGCATAAACGCAGAGGAAAAAAGCAGAAGAGAGGACGAGAAATCGCTCCAGACAATGTTATATTAACTGTATGACAGTGAAGGGGGTTGTATATATGATGTGTTTGCTTACGTGTATGTGCCTATTGATAGTCTAGTGATTAAACAGAACATATAACAATTATAACATTAAGGGACAAATAACAGTCTCTGGGGTTTTACATCAGCCAATGGAGAAACATAACTGGTCTATCTTGGGTTAATCTTGTTTTGATGGATCCTCGGAAAAGCTGAAAATGAAGATGCGTACGACGCGAAGTCTTGATGGTATTTACAGCAGCTTTATTTCGGATGTTTCCCCATAGGAAAGTTGTAACGCTGGTCCTAGCTTTTTACTATCGATATTTCTCTCTACTTGGAGCCATTACTGTCCACCACCATCTTTTTTCCTCTGACTAACACTCTGATTCCAAACTCTTGACTAACTGATACGTATCTTTCAAGCTCTCTCGTTACGTCATTAACTCCACACGGCCAACACACAAATCGGACGATCTACCATCGTCACGTATTTTTTTTATGTTCTAACATTCTTTTCTATTAAAACAGTTTAACATAAATAATTTCATCTGTAAATATACGTGATCACATTCTGAGATTCCATTTTTTACGAATATTAATTACGATCATAACAATCGCCGACCAGCAAAATTTTTGCCATTGCCTGAACAATATCTAACAAGGCATGAAGCCACTTGATGCAAGGAGCTAAAAAATACAACTTCAAGGTTAAAAACTTGCCAGCGTTAAGTGTTAGATGGAATAGATTCTGTCTCAGAAAACAGCAATTCTTCTCTCTGTCAGAAACATTGCTCATGGAATATGAGAACTAAAGAATAAAATTATGGAAGCTGCCGAAGTAAAACTAAGGTCCACTTTTTACTATCCTCATGTCAGGTTGTCTTGACAAACTCCTGTACAGAATATTTCTCTTCAAAAGGAACGGGGGCTAGCAAGAAAATCGGAAAAATGTGGTTTTAGTAAAACTCTGGAGGCCTCCTTAATTTTTGTTGTATAGGAGATTATATTATAACGTGTCATATGTTGTATGCAATATATGTCTGTTTGTGATCGTTTAGGTTGTATATTTTAACATTTATGCAACAGTTCTAACAGGAACCGATTGACGTGGACGTATCGAAACAGTTGTAGACAAGCAATTCTTTTAACAGATGTAAATAACACAAGACATACCTTAATTATTTATGCACATTTATTCTCATGATCTGGCCGGCATTTTCAGACATTACACGTTCTTACATCTTGGCTGTCTGAAGTGACGCCGCTTCCAACGTCATGTTGAGTCGTCTGTCCTCTCCGATGGTCAAACACTAAACTTCCCGACATCTGACCTCAGTTCCGTTACGTCACTAATTAAAAGACACGTCGCCTTAACGTGATCATTCCGTCACGTACGCCTGTTCAAGGTTATTTTGTTTATATTCAACCTAGCTAAATTATATAAACATCCCAGATAAAATCTATTGCAAAACTTAATTCTATAAACAATAAATAACTCCCAATATAAACTATTTTAAGCATATCATTGAATAGATAGATAGACAGATAGATCGATAACAACTAATTAACTTTTAAAAATGTTAATTAACAAACATTTTTATTTGAGTTCTAGAAATATCATCAGTTTTAGTAATCTCATCAGTTTTCTAGAAATCTCATTTTCTAGAAATCTCATCAGTTCTAGAATTTTATAGAAATCTCATTTTATAGAAATCTCATCAGTTCTAGAATTTTATAGAAATCTCATTTTCTAGAAATCTCATTAGTTCTAGAATTTTATAGAAATCTCATTTTCTAGAAATCTCATCAGTTCTAGAAATTTCATCAGTTTTACTTTATTTTTTCAATTTTGAGCGGAGAAAGAGCGGGCGCCGAGAAGTGTTTTTGACTGGTAAGTGCTCGGAAGAAAAACAGAACTATATATTTAGTAGAAACGAAATATATTGAAAAAAAAAAAAGAGCAAATATAACGAATAAAGAGAGTGATTATACGTCAGTCCGACTGCCAAGTTTGCTTAACTCATGCATAATGATGAGAGACATATTCTGCAGGTCCTTATAGTAAGATGTAAATTTCATTGTTATCCGTAAGGTGAACACCACAACATAAAGGTAGAGGAGGAAAACAGAAGGGAGGGCGAAAGAGAAAAATAGGGCAGAGAGAGAGAGAGAGAGAGAGAGAGAGAGAGAGAGAGAGAGAGAGAGAGAGGGGTGGATGGATAGAATGTTTAATAGAAATATGTTATATTTTTCACCGCTTTTACTTTGTTTTTAGCGAACCCAGACAACGACAGGTAACCCTGCTCGTTCAATATAAGACTTTATAGATGCTAGGGCATTTTTACAAAGAAGTTCATTATCTTAACTGGAAATCTATCCTGGAAAATCATATTGAAAAAAATAAATCAAATATATAAAATTAATCTAATATATAAAAAGCTATAAGTCTGTCTGTCTGTCTCCATATTTTCAAACTCTATCTCTTCCACAACTAAAAGTCGCAGAGCGGCGCTAGGGGCCTCAAATGATTGGACTTTTTGTAAACCGTTATTTTATAGGTCTTTAGCCTGTTAAAATAGTTTTTAAGGCGTCAAGAAGGGGTCAAAATTGAAAAAAAAAATAATTTTGGACATTCATCTTAGTTTATTTTTAATCAGTTCATATGCGTGTCACGTTGCTACAGAGGTAATGTTACCAGCTTTGAATGCTACAGTTTTGGTTTCGATTCTAGCTGATGGCACCCTAATACTTTTTTAAAAAACTTTTTAAATCACAACTCTATAATAATATATACGAAATCTGAACAAATTAAAATATCATATTTAAGTGTATTTTACGACCGGGCAAGTAAATAAATAAATAAATGAAAGAGGTGGGGTAAAGGGAAAAACGTGTTCAAGAAAAAAGGAGCAGATAACCGATGCATGGTTACGGCAAGTCTCGTCTATACGACATCACGTGTGGAATTTCGTGATTTTTTTTTTAAATGTTGATAGTGCAACCGTCACCTGATGCAGCAGCAACAACTGGCAACTAATTACGTCCTAATTTTCTGATAACATGGAAGAGAGCTGAGGGGGTTAGGGTTAGGGTTAATATGAAACAGGGTGTGGTCGGGGTCGGGGTCAGGTGTTCTGGAGAATTTGATGCTCAGATCCACGTGTTAGATTAGTTAAAGATAAAAACTCACTTGCACCGCACTATATATATATATATATATATATATATATATATATATATATATATATATATATATATTTTATATATATATATATATATATATATATATATATATATATATATATATATATATATATATATATATATATATATATATATATATAAAAATGTTGCAGCAAAACCCGACACTATAATGAAAGAAAACGACACAGCGAATAAAAAAAAAAGAGTTGTATATGCAGAGACCTGACATTTTATTCAGTTTATAGTCAAGATTGTTTTCTCTTTTTGACTTCCGGTTTTTTTGCTCCGCAGACTTGAATACGGTGACAGGCAAGATATGTCCCCCATGATTAATCATAATCTTCCTCTCAGATAACGTGAAAGAACACAACTTTTTCCCCTTTTGAATTAATTCTCCCCCCCCCCATTTTTTTAAATTAAGCTCTACTATTATATAAAAGGAATTTTGTAAGTTCGTTCACTATAGAATCGAAAACGGCTGGGTCGATTTTTATAAAATTTCATACGAAGGTACTTTATCTGCCTGGACGTGTTCTTAGATAGATTTTGTGTCGGAATGTCTTCAGCAAGTATCAATGATTGAAATAATCTGATGAAAGAAGGAACAGGCGATTTTGATCAAAGTTAACACCTTACACAGCCTAACATCACAAGTGCATTTGAGAAATTTTATTACCACACCATCCGAAAAGGCCCAACATATAAAATCAACAGTAGGTTCTTTGATACGACAGGGGCGCGTTTGAAATGAATGTTTCTGTTTAAAGCACAATTGAAGCATGATACTTGACTTTTGTATTTTAAACTTTAATGCAAGTCATGTAGACTACAATCTATTGCGAACTTAGTCACTGCGGAAGGCATCTGAAACTTCCTCCAGGTGCGTCGTGATGGGTCCTTAATTAGAGCAGGCACTTAATCGATTTGATTAAACAATGGGATATCTCATCGATTTCGATGACAGTAAAATATGAGTGTGCAACATTTGTTGATCATCATTCAATCCCGGGCAACGTCGGGTTGCCCTTCTAGTATTAAATAAATTCAGTTTCAGTATAAATCATGTTTCCTATTTTTCCTTTTTCACTTAAAGTTTTTAAGGTTTGTAATGATTTTGTAAAAAAAAAAAGCTGTCATTTATTTTCGGCAGTCTGACTGCTCAACAGATATTGCTTGCTTGGACCTCGGACGTGACGTCATTTGTCAGTGGCTGGGCCTCGTATTTACGAAAGTTACGGTCTGACATATGCATGGGATATTGTTGCCACAGCTAGGCTGGTACCTCTTTCATAAACAGGATTCAAAAAAGAGTCTAACTTAATAGAGCCTGCACTGTCTACCAAGCTCTAGCCAATAAATCATCGCTGCAATTGTTGCGTGCTGCATAAATGCGTGCTTATACGTGCATAAAGTACGCACTTTGTCAGTGCGATACTATAAATAGGTCGCAGAGTAGATGTTTATCAAACGATAAAATATAGAAATTTTAAAATTAACTTCACAAAGTAAAAATGTTTATACAGCGATAATCAAAAGTCATTTTATGCGAGTTGTATGTCAGAATTGTTTATGCGATTTAAAGGTCACAATCATATCGCATAAATATCACTTTGATACTTGAGTCTAGAAAATTCGGCAGAATTCTTTATATAAACACCACTACGTTATTGATGAGAGGGAGTTTTTTTAGGATAGAGTCAGTCTGCGTCTAGCGTTAAACGCACGAGGAATCAGATTGTATGCTCCCGAGAGTGATTGAACCAGCCGAAATGAATTGACAACGAGCAGAAAGGTAACCTCGACAGATAGAGTAGATTGTATCACGCGCCAAAACAGCCGACTTTAATAATTATTAAACGATAGAGTTGTGTTATTTCTTCTTCTCATTTTGATATATTATGTTTTACACTTGTAAACGCACATGCGCCCCCCCCCCTCCAACATTCGCCAATATCGGGAGAGTAAATAATGACATATACTTGTAAATAATGACATATACTTTTACATAATGATATATACGTGTAAATAATGACATATACTTGTAAATAATGATATATATATTTTAAATAATGATATATACTAGTAAATAATAACACATACTTGTAAATAATATATACTTGTAAATAATGACATGTACTTTTAATT
The DNA here is from genome assembly GCF_053919585.1 of Euprymna scolopes. Classification (NCBI taxonomy): domain Eukaryota; kingdom Metazoa; phylum Mollusca; class Cephalopoda; order Sepiida; family Sepiolidae; genus Euprymna; species Euprymna scolopes. The sequence goes on along the minus strand of NC_136518.1, from coordinate 12,213,388 downwards.
AATGACATATACTTGTAAATAATAATATATATTTGTAAATACTAATATATATTGTAAATAATGACATATACTTTTACATAATGACATATACTTCTAAAGAATGATATATATTTTTAAATAATGATATGTACTTGTAAATAATGACATATATTTGTAAATAATGATATATACTTTTAAATAATGATATATATATTTTAAATAATTTAAATAATGATATATACTTGTAAATAATGACATATAGTTGTAAATAATGACATATACTTTTAAATAATGATATATATATTTTAAATAATGATATATACTTTTAAATAATGATATATACTTGTAAATAAACATATATATTTTAAAATAATTATATATTCTTTTAAATAATTATGTATACTTTTAAATAATTATATATACTGATAAATAATGATATATATTTGTAAATAATGATATGTACTTATAAATAATGATATATACTTGTAAATAATGATATATATTTTTAAATAATTATATATACTTGTAAATAATGACATATACGCATAAATAATGATATATATTTTTAAATAATTATATATACTTTTAAATAATTATATATACCTTTAAATAATGATATATACTTATAAATAATGACGTGTACTTATAAATAATTATATATACTTTTAAATAATGATATATATTTTTAAATAATGAATATATACTTGTAAATAATGATATATACTTTTAAATAATTATATATGCTTGTAAATAATGATTATATACTTTTAAATAACGATATATACTTTTTAATAATGATATATACTTTTAAATAATTATATATACTTGTAAATAATGACATATATTTGTAAATAATATTATATACTTTTAAATAATGACTCCACTGCGACACCATTGTTATTTAAGTCGGATGGTTGCGAACAATCATAATGATACTTAATCTTATGTCTAGAACCCTTAGTCCAATTTTGATCAAAAACAAATTGCACGATTTTCATTCTAGAAAACGTCTGAAATTTAAGACTTAAGCTTTAGGAGTCGCATGATGAAGTTGAAAAATAATCAATCTATGGATAAAATTCAATCTAATTCTGAAACAGTTGAATTTCCAAGTGGGAGATTGCATTTATTATATGGCCACACTCTAAAATTGATATAATCTTTAATCTTTAAGTTGATATAATCTAAAAAAAAACAAAAAAAAACATCGATATAATCTTGAAAAAAAAAAGAGATATATTCTTAGAAAAATCGATAACTCGATAGGTTTTTAAAAATCGATATGATCTAAAACAAAAGAGTAGAAATAATTTTTAAACATTGGTATAATCGATAAAATTATAGAAAAAAAATCAATATAATCTATATAACATCGATTTAATCTTAAAAAGTTGATATGATCTTAAAAATCAACATAATTATAAAAACTCAATATAATCTTGGAAAAATCGATATGATTTTTAAAAATCAATATAATTTTTTAAAATCAATATAATCTTAGAAAAATCGATATGATCTTAAGAAAAACGATATAATCTTTATGAATACATTTTACTACACAAAAACTATTTTTGCTTTTAAAAGTAGTTCTTATCCACTGGTTTCCCAATGGAGAGAGTTTTTAATGGGGAAATCCATTTCTCTCAAAAGAGGCTCTTTGAATTGGAACAAAGATTAAAATTACCTTATTCTAAAAGGACTTCGTCTTTACTACCGACCGAGAACGAAATAGATTACATACACCATTAGAACAGATACTACACTTTGTATATAGTCAAAAGGCCACAGAAATTGAACTCACTACATGAGTTTATAGTGTAATTCAAATCTTATCGGTTTCTGATTACTTGATGCTCCGCCAGGGCTATCAAGAGTATTTTTTATCGTGACGCCATCACTAGATGGGGTGCCTACCACAGCTTAAGAGAGTCCCATCTATCCTTAAAAGAAGGATAGACCGCGCCAGTTTCTCAACCTGGTATTTTACCACGCGGTTGATATATATATATATATATATATATATATATATATATATATAAATCCGTATTCCTGTCTGTATGTTTGTTCACAATTTGATTAATATATACGAAAGGTCCATTACTTTATTATTTCATTCATTTCTATATATAATATGATTCTTGCAAAATATACGACTAAGACGTGACCTTATTTGCATATTACATTAAGGAAAATCGATTTTATTAAATAGCGATGTGTTAGTTATTGTTTATAGCGAGAGAATTGTTTTAAGTGTTCTATTTAAGTTTATTATTTAAATTTGATTTATATTGCTAACATATTTAATTTCCAAATTTTTACCGACATCGATTTTTTTTAGAAATCAGTTAAAGTTATTTCCCCTGGGCGCCAACTTTGTTCTTTTTTTTTTTTTTTTTTCTTTTTCGGAGAATATAAAATCTAAAAACGATTCACACAAACTTTCAAGCATTATTTTTGGAATTAGTTTAATAAAAATAATTTCCAACGTGATTTCGCAATTAACGTTGTGGTCCAGTGGATTTTTATTTTAAAATAAACAAACAATCCAATTCAACTACGATTCTTTATTTAAAACAAAAACAAAATTTTTCATTTGCATTTTTTTACCAGTTTTTTTTCTTCACATTTCTTTGACATCGTACGTGAGGCGTGCAATAAGTAATGCCCCTGACCCACTTCTCATATCAGCAGAGAAACGAAACTTGGCACAGTTATTAGTCTTTCTCTACATAGGAACAACCCAGAGTTATGCACTTCTCCCATCGTTTGATGCAGCTCTGGAGACCGTTTTTGTAGAACACCTCAGGTTGGTCCTTTAACCACGACGTGACTTCAGAAATCAAGACTGTATCATCTGGAAAACGCTTTCCTTTCAACTTCATGGCTGGGAAGAGGTAAAAGTCAGAGGGTGCAAGGTCAGGAGAGTAGGGAGGATGGGGAGATTTCATAACTACACGCCCATGCTTCTGATCTGCCGACATGCGAGTTGTGGGCCGGAGCGTTGTCCTGCAGGAGGAGAGTAACTTTGCTGACCTTACCCCACCTCTTGATTTTGATAGCTTCCTTTATTTTTCTCAAAAGTGAAGCATAATAGGCTCCTGTAATTGTGGTACCCTTTGCCAGGAAATCTGTCATCACTACTCCGTCCTGGTCCCAGAAGACTGTGAGCATGACCTTGCCAACGGAGGGCTGCACCCTTGCCTTCTTTGGAGGTGGTAATCCAAGTGCTTCCACTGCATTGACTGGGCTTTGGTTTCTGGATCATAGCGATGCACCCAGGTTTCATCCTGTGTAATCAGTCTTTTGAAAAACTTTGACATCTTCTTGGCACATCTCCACATTCATCCTCGAGCACTCGACGCGTTCTCGCTTCTGGAATGGTGTAAGCAACCTGGGAGTCCATCTGGCAGACACCTTATGCATATGCAAATGGTCATGAATGATAGTTTCCACAGACCCTGTACTAATCTTGACATCTTGGGCTATTTGGCGAATAGTAATGCACCGATCTTCCAAAATGGCAGCCTCAACTTGACGGACAAATGCCTCATCAATGGCAGAAGGGGGGCGACCAGGTCTGGGAGCTGTTTCTACAGACTTCCGGCTATGTTTGAATTCATGGTGCCAGAGTTTTACAAGGTCATATGATGGGGCATTATCATCATAAGTTTCTTTCATTTCATCAAAAGTCTCTTGTGGTGTGCGTCCTTTCAAATACAAAAACCGGATCACTGCTCGACATTCAACAGGCTCCATTTCACACCTGACTCAGTTCAAACACCTGTAAAAGAGAAACTACAATGAGTTCAGAGGTGTAATTTGCCACATAACCCGTAGAGATATAAATCATTGCACATGCAAAATTTCAGCTAGATCAGACAAATGGAAGTGGGTCAGGGGCATTACTTATTGCACGCCCCTCGTAACTGTTAATTTTGTTTTCTTTTAACGACAAAATAAGTCATAACTCATCATTTTTATAATATAAAAATGTGTATTTCGATTAACACAAATTCTACTTTGGTATTTTGAAACTAAATTATTTGCAGTTGATTTTCGTTGCAACAGACCGTAAAGACAAATCTTTCTAGACTGAAGCAGCATTAAAGAACTTCGCTTAAACTAATATATAGTCATAAAAAGGTGCTCAATATCCGGAGAAAAGCTTCTCTTTGTATCCCTTCTGCCGAAATATCTGGTAGAGAGTTTGTCACGTACGTTTTTTTTTTTGTTTTTTTTTTTGGGGGGGGGGGTACATTTTCATGTTTTCATTCGTTCTTTTATTTTTGAAATTTTTGATGGAGTAACGATGGAGTTGACATATTATAATGAAAAACTGCTCAATATTCTTAGTATAGGAGGTGTGACCAAACCGAATTTCATGTCGACCCCCTGCAATGCTGGGTATCCATGCTAGTAGATAGATATAGATAGAAAGTGATATACTTTTCTTTAATATATATATATATATATATATATATATATATATATATATATATATATATATAAAGAGTGAGAGAGAGAGAGAGAGAGAGAGAGAGAGATAGAGAGAGAGAGAGATCTTCTTTGCTTTCGTATAAGCTGTATCGCCTGAAGAGGTCTCTAGTTACTGGTAACTGGCTGACCGAAACATGCTCACGACTGTGTAGCAAGATATTACTGCTTGTGTAAAAACAAATAAAGAGTACTTCCACTTGTTCGCAGAAGTAACGTTTCGAGCATATCCCTGCTCTATCGTTATTTTGATCGCACGTGCTCGACTGAGCTCCATTCTATGCCCCCCCCCTCCTTGTAAAAAAATTTGCAACAAAAAATTGTCTAGTAACAACCACTGTCAATAGTTTCCCTTAATCTTTCTCCCTACCTAAAACTTAACCAAATTTCCATGAACAAAGTTTCTTTCCTAGAATTGCTCGTTTGTGAAACAAAATACCACGGGGCTACTTTCCGGCTGACTACAACCTGGACGTTTTCAAATCTAATCTAAACAAATTCTTGTTGAACCATCCTCTCAAAAAATAAAATTCTGCCCAATCACCACAATCATCACGGTGTTGTATAACCGTCCACCTGCCACTCATTTAACGATTATGCTCGAATGGCCTTTGGACCTTGATAAGTGATGACACGCTAGTAAAATAAAATACTAAAGACGTAGTAACAGATGCAACAGTGCAAATAGGTAGGTACGTGAAAGAAAAATTCAAAGTTAACATATCTTAAAATGGAACAGCTCAGCAGAAAGAGTATGCAGAGACCATTCTAATGATACTTGAACCACCTCTGTAGGACAAATAATAAGAAAGTTACAACAATTCTAAAGCTGAAATTTGAGGCTAATTTTTGACAATAGAATCAATGGATTTCCTTAACAAAGTTGTGACCGATATCAAGATTTTTCACAGTTATTTTGTCATAACTTTCTTATTTCTTGTCCGATTTCAAAAAGACAAATATCACTGGAGAGCTTATTGAATGGAGAACAAGAAAAATATATTTTGAAAGTTTATTAATAAATTATTTACAAGATTAAGAGGTAAAGGGGGATGCTGGGGCGGAAGATGTAGTCAATTACTTAAGGCAATATTATCCCCGCATATGAAGTCTGCTGCTAATGCTGATTTTTTATGTCAAAATAAACTGCAGAAACACCAATAAATATAATTTATTTATTTTTTTTACATTTCTCATGAACTTTTAGCATATAAATTATTAAAATTTCTTTTAGCATATAAATTAAAATTTCGGGTTTGTATTACTACTGTACACATAGATTCGAAAAAGTTGTCAAAAAAACAAATATATAACAAATAAATGTTATCAAAGGCAAGATAAGTTACTTTTCTACCTAACTGGATATATTTTTCGTGTTTTTATTCAGCTCGAATACAGTGTTTATCGATGTATTGGAAAATTCAAAATGGCGCCCGACACTCTCTTTAACACGGTAAGTTCAAGAAAAGATGTTATAAATAATAAACTAGACAAAATACTGTTAGAAATTCGCTCATTATATGTTACCGTGACATAAGTTGGCATATATTCGGTGTTTTTTTAATAGTATTTTGTCTAGTTTATTATTTATAACACCTTTTCCCAAACTTACCGTGTTTAAGAGAGAGTGGCCGCCATTTTGAATTTTCCAATACAACGGTAAGCACTGCATGTTTTTCGAGCTGAATAAACATGTTACATTGAATAAAAACAAAAAATGTATCCAGTTTGGTAGAAAAGTAACTTATCTTGCCTTTGATAATATTTATTTGTTATATATTTGTTTTTTGACAACTTTTTCGAATGTGTACAGCAATACAAACCCAAAATTTCTTTTAAATTATTAAAACTTTTAGAATTTAAAGTTTGCAAAATGTGCATAATAAAAAATATATTCATGAAAGTTTTATTTTTAAATTTTAAAAATAACTCTTGTATTTTTTTAATTGTAAATATGTTTATTAGTTTATTATAGAAAAAAAAGCAAAGTAACAAAATGGAAGAAAAAAAAAAGCAGCTCGATAAAATGATAAAATATTTTGCCGGGGAGAAATGTTTTGGTTTAAAGAAAGTAAAATAATTTAAATCCTAAAAGTTCATTATGCTGAAATAAATTTTAATAATTTAAAAGAATTTTTTTAGCCAGCCGTAGTTTGGCGTCATTGCCGTTGTTGGAAAATATTTGTAAACAAAGTGCGTAGGTTAACGATATGGCGTTAGTGAAATTTTGAAAATTTTCGTAACGGCTTCACATTTTAGGTAAACTCAAAACCAATGAAGGTAAAGTCATATAGGCTTCATATTTCGCACAAATAATGTTTAATATCTATATTAACGAATATATATAGTTTCAAAACTATTACAACTTACCTTCAGGTCTAATAATGATGATTTAAATGACACAAAACTTCACTTCAAAAATTTTTACACTTCTACTGAACGTATGAAAATAATTCAAATACCAGCATGTAGCGAAACATGTGTGCTACCTCATCAGTATCCTTGCGGTGTAGTTAACCCCCCGGATATAGGTGGTAGGGGCCAATTTATGACACATACCTCAGTGCACAGAATTACGGCTTACTCAAGTTATCAATGCCACTTAACCCTCGCAAAAGCCTTGGCATTTTCACATACCTAAAATAGGGTGACGGAAATAAACAAATAACGGAAATAAAGAAGAAAAAATGCAAAAAAGAAAATCGCAGAAGATTATAAAAATGGTACTATATTGGTTTAAGAACTGGAAGCAGAATAGCGCAGGGGTTCCCATCCGAGTGGGCCTCCTAGTGATATTTGAAAAGTAGCGAAGAAGCACTCTATCTGCGACATCACGCCAATGTCTGGCGTTTCCAGAAATAGCATGTTTTGATAAAACAGCTGATGAACATATTGATAAGGTTACCGTAACACACACACACACACACACACACACACACACACACACACACACACACACACACACACACACACACACACACACACACACACAATATACATATACACATATAAATGTATACGTATACATATATATGTACACATATATACATATGCACACACATACACATATATGAAAACACTTTTATATATACAGATATATACATACACACACATCACACACATATATAAACATATACACACATATTTACATATATTTACATATATATACATATACACATATATGTATATATATGTACACACACACACACATATATATATAATATATATATAATATATATATATATATAATATATATATATATATATATAAATTGTTGATATACTTATTTTTTATTAGCAATTCTGCGGTATTATCTTTTCGCTCCCTGCGTGCTTTTTTAGAGAGCAATAACCTGCCTTTTGTTTACATTCTAGTCGCCCTCACTTGGGACGTATTATTTGTAAGTATTAATTTAAAAAAAAATTTTCATTAAATATTTGAATGTTTTGATTCAAATATCTATTAAATATTTTTTACGTTCATAAAAGTTATATATATATATATATATATATATATATATATATATATATATATATATATATATATATATATATGTCTTGTCTTCTATAATATAAAGCTGAACGTGTGTGTGTGTGTGTGTGTGTGTGTGTATGTGTGTGTGTGTGTGTGTGTGTGTGGTCACAAATAGGCTCCTATATCGTTGACTATTATAGAAAACTGATCACATATAATGATAGAAGATGTCTCGAGACACATGAATGGATATGTTTGATCTGACAAAACGGTGGTTCATTAAAATTGCGGGGTCTGCGTTCGCTCCTGGTCACAAGTATGGAAATAAAAAATTTAAAATGAAAAAAAAAAAAAAACGTTTACAAGTTTTTTTTATATCGATGTACATAATGTACAATAGATGCACTTTGATAAGTATGTTTTAAGTTAAATAGAGATGGTATAATAAAATTGTGGAGTCTGCGTTCGCGCCTGTCTTCCATAGAATGGAAATAGGCACAAACTTTAATAAAGACTTTTCCTATCTATCTGCGTAAGTATACTTTGATAATTATGTTTCAGTTTGAAGAAATATGGTATAATAAAATTATGGGCTGTTTGTTCGCGCCTGACCTCCAAAGAATGGAAATATGTCACAAAGTTTAACAAGGTTTTTCAATATAGATCCGTAGAATATTGTGATAAGTGTTTCAGTGTGAACAGGTATGGTATAATAAATTATGGGGTTTATCTATTTTATTTTTACTTTCATCATATTTTGCTTTGGTTTTGATACCCCCAAATTCGAAGCTATCTCTTTACAACCCTTCCTTTTCATAACCTATCATACTTTCATAAATCAGAGTTCATTTTCTGTAGGCTGTTTTTGAACCCAGTCAACGACGGGTACTTTTGCTAATATATATATATATAATATATATATATATATATATATATATATATATATATATTTTTTTTTTTTTGTTTATTGTTATATAAACATGCTCACATCCCGCTGCTACAAATAGCCACTTGTTTCAATCAAACAACAGATATCATCAGGCAGCGACTTGACTTGAATAATGGATTTTTATTTTAGGTAGGAACTCTTTAAAAGTTGGAGTTAAAAAACTTAAAACACAGAACTTTAATTAAAAAAATGTAAAAAGGGAGGGGCAATTTAAATAAAGTTAAAAGATTACAATGGGGAGAGAGTGATTGAGAAGAGAAAAAAAGGAATAGAGAAAGAAATAGAGAAAGAAAATAGAGAGAAAAAAAAATAGAGAGAAAAAGAAGAGAGAAGATATATATATGTATATATATACATACATATATATATATATATACATATACATATATATACACATATATATATATATATATATGATATGGAGAAGAAAAGAAAAAAGATATAAATGGTTATTATAAAGAGAATAAGAACTAGAAGGAAAAGGAAAGAATAATGAGATCTAATAATAGAGAAAGAGAGAAAGAGAGAAAGTAAGAATTTGACAGTATATAGAAAAAGAAAAAGAAAAAGAAAAATATCTGCGTGTCAACCAATTTATGAACAGTAATACAATTCAGTAATGAAACATATTATTACAAATACAAACAGAAGATACAATCCAAGCGTCAGAAATGAACATGTAAAAAAAAGGCAGTGAATGTATCCAGCCAGCATATTTATCCTCTCACATACGTCCACGAGTAATATCAACGCAATTCAAACATAAGTCTACAATTAATTAGGCCCTTTATGCTAAATGATATATATATATATATATATATATATATATATATATATATATATATATATATATGTATATATATGTATATGTATATATATATATGTATATATATATATATATATATATATATATATATATATATATATGTATATATATACATATATATATCTTCTCTCTTCTTTTTCTCTCTATTTTTTTCTCTCTATTTTCTTTCTCTATTTCTTTCTCTATTCCTTTTTTTTCTCTTCTCAATCACTCTCTCCCCATTGTAATCTTTTAACTTTATTTAAATTGCCCCTCCCTTTTTACATTTTTTAATTAAAGTTCTGTGTTTTAAGTTTTTTAACTCCAACTTTTAAAGAGTTCCTACCTAAAATAAAAATCCATTATTCATTGAACTTTTGAATAGTCAAGTCGCTGCCTGATGATATCTGTTGTTTGATTGAAACAAGTGGCTATTTGTAGCAGCGGGATGTGAGCATGTTTATATAACAATAAACAAGTATTATCAGCTCTTTTTATTGAGCACTATCTAACAACCTCGTTGAATTCATTAGTCCATTACTTTTGAATATAAAAAAACCCGACTATATATATATATATATATATATATATATATATATATATATATATATATATATATATATATATATATATACGAGCAAACAGTTAATAAAACATGTTAAAAAACACTTTGAAATGAGTTAAAACATATTTAATCTGAAAAGGAAACACTAGATAAGTGGATAGTCCTTAATCCGCGGAGTTTCGAAGAAATACTTTCCTTCTCATCAGAGGGTATGAATTAGCAAAATGCGGGATCGGATTTTGCATGCAAAAGTATTTGATGAAACAACAAGTAAGTCAAAGATCTTACTTGAAAACAAAAAAAAGCGAAGTAGAGGGAATATGGTGAAGAAAAAGCTGATTACACATGAATGGATAGTCTGGTGGAAGATATTCAGAAAGTTATGGATATATATATATATATATATATATATATATATATATATATATGTGTGTGTGTGTGTGTGTGTGTGTGTGTGTGTGTGTGTGTGTGTGTATGTATGTATGTATATATAATTATTTACGTAGATATATTTATATGAATATATATATATATATATATACATGCGTATATATATATATATATAAATATATATACGTATATATATATGTGTGTATTTACATATATATATATATATACGCATATACATGTATATACATATTTATATATGCGTATAGATTTGTATGCGCGTGCGCGCGCACACACACACACACACACACACACACACACACACACACACACACACACACACACACACACACACACATCAAAGGCTGACAGATTGAATCATTTAAATGTAGATGCCATCCCAGCATCTTAGCTCATGATAGTCGGTCGTGCGTCGGGAAAGACAAAAGTAGCGACCTAGTTACCTTTGCTTACGGTAACGTCGCGCCAAAAATATGACTTCTATCTTTACTAACTATTGCAGACAAGCGGTTCCCTACCTTTTATCGTGTCCCTCCCCCTCTCCGCCTCTCCCATCCAAAGAAGATACTCTTGATACATTCTAGCACCGCCTACGATTGTAATATTTTCTTTGAAGATGAAAAAAGCGAATCCGTGTCTATCTACACCTGCATCTGTAAAGTACTAAAAACTATGGTTGTGTTTATCTTGTTCTGTTTGTATCTTGCACCGTGCACGTTTGATGACGTCACAATTGGCGTCATTGCGTGTTTGCCTCGTCCAAGTGCACGGCAAATGGCGTCCGTGTAGTTTTAGAATGCCATCCTTTAAAAACAAACAAATGTGTTGATAACCGTGCACAGTGGATGACGTCACTAAAAGGTTATGTCATCAATTAAGACGGAGCAATAGGACATATAAAGAATAACATTTAACTGTAAAAATAAATTTCGTTACAGCTTCCTTAATTATCATCCGACAAACAGTATTTGTATTTTTTTTTCTTGTTTACTTGCCTCCCCACGAGGCAGAGTTAGACACGAGGTCGGTTTTTAATGTGGGGGAAACCAGCTCCCCCAAAAGGGGCACTAAGACACAGTTAGTCAACAGAGAATCACATCAGTCTATATAAAAACATATAAGATATTAACGGATATACACTCGAGAGTCAAAACGATGAGATGAATATGCTGTTGTCACAACCCTAGCCATCAGTCATCTCCTCCATTAACCGAGACCAAAAAAGTGTAGGGAAGAGCAGATACTGCACTTTGATCTTGGCCTGATGGCCAAGAACAACAACAACAAAAAAAAGCAAGCCTTTTTTCTATGGAGCCATACTGTCCTAAATTTTACAGGGTGGAACGATAAAATTGTCGCCCTAATGAAAACAACGCTACATTTTTATTTAAAAAAATTTATTTAAAAAAAAATCAATTCAAATAACTTAATTACTTAGTAGAGCTAAAATCTATTCAATGTAGCCGCCTTTGGCCTCAATCGCCACCTTGATATAGGCCAGGAACTGGAAGCATGCCTTTTCCACGAGCGCCGGTGGGAGTTCGGCAAATACTTGGATGGTGGCGATCAGGTTGGCTTTGTGGGAGGTCATGTTGGTGATGTGTTCGACGTATGACCAAACGAAGTAGTTCAGCGGATTAGGGGAGGAGGGAGGCTAATAAGAGAAGTGTAAAAAGTCGCAGTACACTTTCTGAAGCAAAGCCTATGTCTCTTTGAACTTGTGGACCGGCGCCGAGTCCTGGTGCCACACCCAGAGTCTGCCAGCACACTTTTCAGCACATCCAAGTACACTTTAGTATTAACTTTCAAGCCGACTTCGAAGTGACATAATGTGGCCCTCATTTGAAACCATACTAAAGGCCATAAACGTGACCAGAAACATTGTTGAGTTGTGCCCTTAAGCATTAAACTGTCCGGATTTGCATTTCGAGGGTGCTGACAATGGTCCTGTTGTCATAACTTGGACCGCAAAGAGCATGTGTTTACAGCAGCGCATCTCCGATCAACGTTGAACATTGTGTCACTTTCAGACATGATAGAAAGCTTCTATCGCTCTTTGGATTTGTACACAACTTGCTAACTAGTAGATGGTCTGCAACAAAAAAAGGAAACAGGTTTTCATCAAACGGAAATGGAATCATGTCACCTTTTCTAGAGCGACAATTTTATCGTTCCACCCTGTAATATATATTACGTATATGTTAACTTGTGTTTAATGTCACTGCGTATAACGTTGCAGGGAAAAACAAACAAAGGAAATAAATAAATAAAATCCAGATCGGCGTTCTTTCTTGTTTTAACACAAGTCGTTTATTATCGTTTTTCTTTCTCCCCGTCTCGATACCAGGTTAAAAGTCTGTCGCTTCTGCTCCACTACGCACCCGCCGTAGATAGCCATTTCTGATACATCTATCTTTTTTTATCGTACTCTTTCTTCCGACCGCACGCTGACCATAGCCAGCCCATTCTTGACTTCACTTTACACGCCAGTCTCCTTCGGCGTCGACTTTTTCTCCCTCAACTACGTGGTGTCCTTATTTTCTTTAGACGTAATCCCGTAACCCCCATGATAATAGTGATAGCCAGTAACTTTCGTAAACTGCCACTGCCAGACAATGTCCGACAGGTGAAGCCAGATGATTTCATTTTGGCCACAGCCGTCAGTGCCCGCTATTTTCCAGGGCTGACAACCATAATTTGTTTTCAGGGGTCAGGGGATTTACCGAATACTTCCACCGGGCAACGCCAGTACATGGGTCCTGCTAGTTGTGAATATTTTTCTTCATCTTATTATTATTATTATTATTATTATTATTATTATTAGTAGTAGTAGTAGTAGTAGTAGTAGTAGTAGTAGTTGTAGTAGTAGTAGTAGTAGTAGTAGTATCTTCAGACAGCCTGATCTAGTGGCACCAGTAGTGGAAACAGAAGAACAAAGGGGTAGTAGTAGTAGTCGCAGTAGCAGTAGCAGCAGTAGCAGCAGTAGTAGTAGTAGTAAACAAATGAATTTATTCAAGTAAGCAGACCGGATGTCATAATAGTCAAGAAAAAAGAAAACCTTGCCAAATCGTTGACCAAATGAACAAGGAGACAGGAAAAAAAAAAAAACAAAACACAGCAAATACATTTAACAATCGAGGGAACTGAAAGGGATATAAAACATGAAGAACGTCAATATAATACCAATAATCATATGAGCACTCGGAACACCGTCGAAAATAAAATACTATAAAAAATACTGTGAGGAATTAGAATCAAAGGGAGAGTCAGATCATACAACAGACGTCAATCACGAAAGAGGACTAAAATCTTAAGGAAAATCTTTGAACGCGGAAACCAACCCATCATATCAACTTTGAACTTTGACCAATCATATGTAAGTTGCAATAGAAATAAAACGAAAACACAGAAAGAACACAACCACATGAAACCAAGAGAACTGTAACTGCAAGAAATTTCATGAACTGCCCCCCCCCCCATAAGAAAAACACACACCTTCGTACACAATGTGATGTCACCAGACTCGGCACATACCACACAAAATAGTAGTGAAAAATCAAGACAGAGAAGGAAGAGCACAAACAGACTTCGCTACTGGAAGAGTACTGAGAGCACTGGGATTTTTTTAGGCTTATTGTCACCTAAATCCCAGAGATAGTCATTGCCAATGAGAAATTTATGGTAAACGGCTGTTGCGATAAGGCAAATTGATTTGCAATGGTTATCAGAAAAAGGTAGAAAATACTTGAAATCTTGGAAAATTTGTCATCATCCAGGTCCCAGGGAACATCACATGTTATTGTCATTACCTATGTGGGAAATCTTAGTGAGTGCATAATACTTACAATACTAGCGGGACCCGTGGAAATTCCACGGCATGAGAATTACATTTAATCAACAAATATGTTATTAGAAAGCTGATAATTTTCTTGATAACGCACAAATTACTTTTTTGGGGAGGGGGGGACAGAAAAACCAACAAGACGCAGCAAATATGAGTTTATTAACGTTTCTATGAAAACAGTGTCCATTGTATTTTAAATATAGAACTGAGCCAAATGAGATGAATAAATAAATACTCAGAAAGTAATATTGTGCTACATAGTTCAATAGAAAAAAAAATCACGTTGTAAGAGATAATCTTTAATTTACTTCTTTAGTCCAGCAACTTTTGGCAAACAATATTCTTTTTTTTTTTTTTTTTTTTTTATCTCATTTCTTTCGGAGGTTCCTCTTCCTCCAGCAGAGAACCGCTGCCGGTCGAAATTACTACGAGTTTCTTTCTCAATAATAATTATATATCATTATATTGATATTCGCAATAATTATATATCATTATATTGATATTCGAAAACGAGGCTACACCAAAGGGACGTTACTCTCATGTCCTTTTCTAGGATTGACAGATTCGTCTTTTGGGAGCTAAATTTCGTAAACTTGACCTTTTTTTGAAGCAGTTTAGCCTTAAAAAATTGTATTTGGCGTTTTTTCAAAACATAACATACAGATTAACAAAGGAAGGAACAAGCAGAATATTATATGGATTAGTGGTGGTGGTGTTTAATCTATGTGATAACTCGGGCTAGGACAACAGCATATTCTTTTCATTGTTTTAACTCTCGACTGTGTATCTGTCGATATCTTATATGCTTTTAGATAGAGTGATTAACTGTGTCGGATATATACTTGAGAGTGAAAAAACAATAAGAATATGCTGTTGTCATATCCCTAGTAGGTATTTATTTGCTTCCCCACGAAAGCAAATTAGATATAGGGTCGTTTTTTAATGTGGAGGGGGGATAACCAGCTCCCCCCAAAAGGGGACACTCTGGCAATGTCCAAATAAATAGCGATTGTCTGATATGAAGGGTTTTCCCCTCAAATTGATCAATCTTAATTGACTTCAAAACGACCAGGCCCGAAAGGCCAGGCGTTCGCCTTATAGCCGTAGTAATTACTGAAGATAATCATTAGAGCTATGACAAGAGAATATTATTTTCATTATTTTTTCTTTTTTTTACATGGAAATCACCACTTCAAGGCCTGGAAGCCACTCGGGGATAAGGGGTATTGGGTGTACAGTAATCAATGGGATAGTATCGTAGTAATCGTTAGTATTGGAGATTTGATAAAGTATCTTACTTAAGGGGGCGGTTTATCAGGAATTTGTTTATGTTGGACTTGAAGACATCTAAGCTGTAGTCAGGTGGGAAACAGGCAGACGGAAGAGAGTTCCACTGGCATGCAGTTCTAAGAAAGAATCTTTGTTCATGGAATCTATGTTTTGGTTCTTAGGAAGAATATGTCCGGTTTCGTCTCCTGTAATTGGGTTTCAACCTCTGGAAGGTTGGAACGTAGACCCCTGATGTTAGAGAAGGAGACATGGTAGTAGGGGTCTACGTTAGAGGGTGGGATTCTAGGTTTATTCGCATTTTTTTTTTTTTTTTGAGATATTTCATGTTGAGGTTTTTGGGGTTTGTGGAACAGGTCGACAGACTTGGTTAGAGCAGGACAGAGAGGGGAAAGTAAGAGAGAAAAAGACAGGAAAAGTTTTGACTCTCGAGTATGTGTTGTACAAGGTACATATTGGGGACACATAATTCTTGGAAGGGTTGTACAAAGTTCGTTACAAGATGATAAAACACATTTACCTTTTTTGGTTGTGATGAATGACGTCACGAGACAAATTATTAATGGTGATTGCTTTATTCGCTTATCAGCCGATGGATGAAGTCATTCAGCTTGTACGGCGACATGGTCTACTTTCCTCCCTTCGCTTCTAAGGGGCTCCCACTCTCCAACTCTCTCATCAACTCTTGACTTTCAACTCACTAACTTCAACTGACTTTTAACTCCGAACCCTTAGATCCCTATATTGAGAAATTCCTTTGTTTATGACATCAGAAGTGTGTTTTTCAAATGTGACTGATTTTCACGTGGCTTTACATATGTTTGTCCAAACATACTTTTGGCAAACTAAAGAATCCTCAATTCTAATTCTGATCTATTTTTAAATATATTTTTACTCGCGTTGTGCATTCATTTAATTGACATATTTAATATGTAAGTTTCTAAAAGAATGGACAATCGACCTTTTTTTCCGACATAAACAATATTTAACTATTTCTAATAGAATTAACAATAGACTGAATTTCTAACAGTCCATTCTCCATTATTTTTAACACTTGCCTACAGGGTTCGATTCGAACCTTATCCTAATATCATTTTATCTAATCTACTATGTATTCTTACTTACATGATAAGGGGGCAGCCCTTTCGTGTAACATATGTATCAGTTAAGATCTTCTATGTTTTTAGATAGAGTGATGTGGTTCTCGATTGATTAACTGTGTCTAACTAATCAATAATTCCTCCCACTCTTTATCTGTGCCTAAACCTAAACGTAGATTCCATGAATAAAGTTTCTTTCTTAGAACTGCACGCCTGTGGAACTGTCTTCCGTTTTTTTCTGCTTTCCAGCTGACTACAATATGGTTGTCTTCAAGTCCAACGTAAACGAGTTCTTGATGGGCTCCACTTAAGTTAACAAATTTACCGAATTTCCATTACTAACCCCTATTACTATATTGCCAATCGACTACTGTGCACTCTTTAACCTTTATCCTCGAGTGGCTTCTGGGCCTTGATAAGTGGTGTAAAAAGGGTAGGAATAAAAAATATTGGCTACGAAAAAAGCTTAAAATGATTGGTAATACATTATCAAATACTTTTATGAAATGTCTGAACGAGTTGATTATTGACGACAAAATTTATTCAATATTGATAAGAGACCATACAAAAACCAAATTTACTGAAACGAAATTGCTTCAGTCAAGAAAGTTGGATTGCACTAAAATAAAACATCTTGTAGATATTTTAATGTCAGTCATTAATAGGGCTATGACAAGAGAATACTCTTTCATTATTTTGACTCTCGAGTATATATCAGTTAATATCTTATATGTTTTTAGTACGTCCAAGGATGGAATACTGCTGCCATATCTGGACAGGAGCTGCTAAAAACAGTCTATCCTGCCTTGACAGAGTACAAAATAGACTTCGTGGCTTAGTGGGGGATGCCCTTTTCTCTACCCTGCAACCTCTCTCCCACAGAAGAGACGTTGCGAGCCTATCCTTGTTTTATCGTTATTTCCATGGCAGGTGCTCATCTGAACTCCAACCTCTGCCCCCCCCCCTCGCCAATCTTTCACGAAAAACACCCGTCTAGCTGAATCCACTGTGAAGAATTTCCCCCACTCTTTATCTATGCCTAAATCAAAACGTGGATTCCATGAACAAAGCTTCTTTCTTAGAACTGCGCGCCTGTGGAACTCTGTTCCGTCTGCCTGCTTCCCACCTGACTACAACTTGGATGTCATCAAGTCCAACGTTAACAAATTCCTAATGAACCGCCCCCTTAAGTAAACACTTCATCAAATCTCCACACTAACGTGCTGTACTTACAATAACCCTTATCCCTGAGTGGCTTCCGGGCCTTGATAAGTGGTGACCACCGTGTAAAAAAAAAAAAAAAAAAAAGAAGATGAACTGATGTGGTACTCGATTGATTAACTGTGTTTAACTGTGTCGGATATGTGCTCGGGAGTCCAAACAATAAGAATATTCTATTGTCATCGCCCTAGTGATGACACGGCATGGCAATGTTACACTTAGACAGCGTTATTACCCTTAACTCCCTTTTTAAAAGATGGAATCGCTCAGTTGATGATTACTCTGATATCGCTAAGATGAACAATTTCGACTTTACCCATTTTAAAATAAATTGTTCCAAAATCAAATTATGTTGCCCAGTCAATTAAAAATATGCAAAGTTGAATAAATACATATATATTATTCCTTATTGGAATTTTTTATTTTTGAGATGAGCATTGTATGTTAATTTTTATTTTATTTCGGACTATTAGTCTCATCTTATCTTGATCGCCCTTCGGGGCCCGTGGCGCAGTTGATAGAGACGTTGAATCTCTACGGTTCCAGATGAACATTGTCTGAAGATAGCGGTTTCAATCCCAAAGCGTGCCAGAGGTAATTGGTCAAAAATGTGGTGAGACGACAACAACTACGGATGGCAGTGATGGCTGAGAATGCAGTTAGGAGATTCGAAGTTCCTATCCGTCGCGGTTACCACCTGACGAAGGCCAGAGGAAGTTGGCCGAAACGTTGTGCACCAATAAAAAAGATAAGATGAGACTAATAGTCCGAAATAAAATAAAAATTGAATAAATACATTTGAAAAAAAAAAAAAAAAAGAGATTTGTTTCGTTGAGTCAAAGAATATATAGCTGATATTTATTTTTACGGGGAAAACACAATACGTATTGTCTTAAAAATATCAGATTACTACGATTTTAAATAAATATACTAGAAGGCCGCTTGGCGTTGCCCGGTCTTGAGATACGCCTTAACATGATATTTTAATTGTCACCTCTATCATATAATAAAATGAAATATAATACAAAAATACATATAAATAATATATAAATTAAAATAATATATAAGATAACATAAAAAATATTACTTTGATATTAGGAAATGAAAATATCCTATTAAGCGTTTCTGAAAACCATTAAAATATAACGGAAAAAAGTATTCTTTTTTTCGTTGATTCCAGAAGGTTAAAAAAAAAAACTAAGTGTTCTAAATTATTGGATTCTGGAACTTTCTCCAGCGATTACTATAAATAGAAGAGTAAGCGTTTGTAAAACCAGTTATTGATTCATACACCAAATTGAAAGTGACGTGAAGTTGAGGCGACCTTCTTGCTAGAATCTAACTCCGGTCAAACAACGAGAAATGAATGGAACCTGGTCGTAAATAAGCACCCTGAACGTCAACCTCTGCGGTCACTACCTAATTACTCAGAAAATTTCTGATCTAAAGGGTATTCAGAGATAGGGCAAGCTTTTTCATCGGTTTGTGTCGAAATTTTTTAGTTACCAATATATAAATGTATGTATATATGTATGTATGTTTGCATGTCTGCCTAAAACTTTCGGCAGAGGCGAGGGATTTTATCAAGATATGTATCGTTTTAAAGTTCGACCTTTCATACGACAAATATCGAAAAATTGGCTAAAAACATTAATAGCTTCACCTTCAACTAGGCACTTTTCTACAGGGGAAAGAGTCACTTTTTTCGCCGATATTTTTGAAAGTTATTCTCTCCTTTAGATTGTCTAGCCTTAATTTTAAAAAAAAATGTCGCTTCTGGGTTGGCAGTGGTCGTAACAGCATAGACGGCAGGTTTTTACCTCGTTCTTTTCCTCCTTTGCGGTACAGGTTCGAGCCTGCCTTCCTACAACCACTTTTTTTTTTTTGCTTTTTTTTTTGTTCAACAGACACATCCAAACACCCGGGAAACGCCGGGCTGAAATGGTAGCATATCTATAAAAGTGAACGTGTATGTGTGTGTGTGTGTCTGTCTGTCTGTGTACATTTCCCTACGCAATAACTCTGTCAATTTTTAGTCTACAAACTTGAAATTTGATATACAGGGTACTGAGATTTGGGAAAATCTATGTGATCGGTTTTCGGCCAGAAATTTGGCTGTTAAGGGGGTCAAAGTTCAACGATTTAACCTTTGAGAACTCTACCAAACTCCTCCGACAATTTTGGGTCTAAACACTTGAAATTTTATATATATATCTTTTGAACAGGGATCTAACTTAATAACTTGATTTGAGCCCAAAACAATAAATTTTAAGGGGGTCATAATAGGGGTCAAAGTTAAAAAAATTGACCCTTTTCTTTTTGCTCAGCATCAACCTCCAAACACTCGGGCAACGCCGGGTACCCATGGGAGTATATCTATAAAAGTGAACGTGTCTGTGTGTCTGTCTGTGTCTCTGTACATTTCCCTTCGAAATAACTTTGCCAATTTTCTGGAAACTTGATATACAGGGTACTGAGATTTAGAAACATCTTTGTAATACGTTTTCGGCCAGAAATTTGGCTGTTAAGGGGTCAAAGTTCAGCGATCTGACCTTTGAGAACTCTACCAAACTTCTACGCCAGTTTTGGGTCTATACACTTGACATTTTAGGTATAGGTTTCTAGGACATGAATCTAACTTAATAACTTGATTTGAGCCAAAATAATAAATGTTAAGGGATCATAATAGGTGTAAAAGTTTTTAAAAATTTGACAATTTCTGGTCTAAATATTTGAAATTTTACATGAAGGGTATTCAGAGATAGGGCAAGCTTTTTAATTCGTTCGGGTCGAAAATTTGAGTTTCCAATATATAAATGTATGTATGTATGTATGTTTGCATGTCTGCCTAAAACTTTCGACAGGAGCAACGGATTTTACCAAGATCAGTACCGTTTTGAAGCTTGGCGTTTCAGACGACAAATATCGGAATATTGGCTAAAAACATTAATATCTTCCCCTTCAACTGGGCACTTTTCTACAGGGGGTGGGTCACTTTTTTCGCCGATATTTTCGAAAGTCATCCTTTTTCTTTCGATTATCTAGCCTTAATTAAACCTACGTCACTTCCAGTATGGCGGTGATCGTAACGTTTTTTCCTCGTTCTTTTCCTCCATTGCGGTACGGGTTCAAGCCTGCCTTCCTACTACCACTTTTTTTCCCAACCTACACCTCTAAACACCCGGGCAACGCCGGGCACCCACGCTAGTATATATATATATATATATATATATATATATATATATATATATATATATATATATATATATATTAGGTACGGCAAAATGAATGGCGATGCTCAAAATATATAAACATTTTGACCCCTCCCTTTACTTAAAAAAATCATCAAAAATCAGGAAATTAACCAATTTTAATGAAATTTCAGTATTTATCAAATAATGATCGTGAAATATAATAAACTAATTATTTTTATTTAAATCTTAGTGGAAATGTATTATTTTGTTTAAATAAAAAATACCTTTACTAAATTTATAATTTTCAATAGTCAAATAAAAAACGCAAGACTTTATTTTTGATTTTTCTTTAATATAAATAAAACATTGTAATTTGTAACAATAAAACTAAAATAAAATAATTTTTAAAGGAACATTACGAAAAAAAGCCCCTAAATCCGTATTAATGCATTCTATATAACTCGAAGAAAAATGAATTTCTCGAACTACCGATATTACCATTGAATTAAGCATTGCTTATTTAATATTTTCACACACAAAAATTATAATTGCAAAATATATTTCTACTTTTTTTTAATTACAGGTTTCACATAATTTTTATATGCAAGATTTTTATAATTTCCTTGCTCGCAAGAATGTGAAACTTTCGGCGTAACATATTTTTTTTATATAATATTGAACAATAATTACGAAAAAAATTCATTTAAAAATAGGAACATAGAAAAATAATTAAATTAAAAAATGCAAAAATTAATACAAACGTTCAAAAAAAGGAATGTACGGATGCGCGACTGGGGAAAAAAAGAACTTCCTCCATTTTAATTACATGACGTCATTTTCACAGTGTTTCGACTGCCTGAAATTTTGGGCCTTCGTAATTTTTGTGTTTACAAAATTTTAGTTTGTTGAGTTTTGCGAACGGCAGAATCACTCGGTTTTGGACTAATTTATGTTTCGTACAAACAAGGTGTTTTTTTTTATTATTTAATTCAATATCTTAGGACTTTACTTTACTAATTATCTTTGAAATAGACCCAGAAAACTAATATTTATCTTTTAAAGGATTTTTTACAAAGAATTTATTTAACTTCAAAATTTAGCTGAATTGGTTAGCTCGCCGTGAAAACATTTTCATAACTTCTTTTTTTTTTCACGTGTACAAATATTTTCTTCCTTTTGGAAATTAAGTTTAGTCCTTAATCTTTCAAATACAATCAAAAAATAGTCGGAAAACTACAAAAAAAATTATGATAAATCGGCTTTCAAAACTATGTCCCCCATTTTTGTCCGTCCATTTTGCCCGTACCTAATATATCTATCTATCTATCTATCTATCTATCTATCTATCTATCTATATATATATATATATATATATATATATATATATATATATATATATATATATATATATATATATATATGAGAAACAAGTTAATAAAACATGTTAAAAAAACACTTTGAAAAAGAGTTAAAAACATATTTAATCTGAAAAGGAAACACTTGATGAGTGGATAGTCCTTAATCAGCGGAGTTTCGGAGAAATACTTTCCTTCTCATCAGAGGGTAGGAATTATCAAAATGCGGGATCGGATTTTGCATGCAAAAGTATTTGATGAAACAACAAGTAAGTCAAAGATCTTACTTGATAACAAAAAGTGGAGCAGAGGGTATATGGTGAAGAAAAAGGTGATTACACGTGAATGGATAGTCTGATGAAAAGTAAATTATCCAATGACGGTATAATCCAAAAATATAACTCCAAGAAAGTTAATTGAGTTTCCATTTGGACAAGTAAAATCCAAGGAAATCACTTAATTGGAAGATGGTCCAAAATAATCCACAAGGCGGAAATCCATGGAATAATTCACAAATATGTACAAAGAAAAGAAAAGGGGAAAATTCCAATAATATTAATAAAAGAAAAATAAGATATGCTTTTCACACGACTGCCGAGACATAAGAAAGATCAGGGAAGAAGAAGAGGAAAAAAAATTAAATGGTGATAGAATTGAATATAAGATAGAAAAACAAATTTTTATTTTATTTTATATATATATATAAAGCTGAACGTCTGCGCGCGTGTGTGTGTGGTCACAAATAGGCTCCTATATGGTTGACTATTTAAAAAAAAAAATGATTACATATAATGATACAAGATGTATCGAGGATCAGGAATTGGTATGTTTGATCTGGCAGAATGGTAGTTCATAAAAATTGTGGGGTCTGCGTTCGCACCTGACCCCCAAAGTATGGAAATAAAAAAATGAAAAAAAAAAAAAAACGTTTACAAGGGTTTTTGATATAGATGTACATAAGAACATTTTGATAAGTATGCTTTAACTTAAATAGGGATGGTATAATACAATTGTGGGGTCTGCGTTCGCGCCTGGCCTCCATAGAATGGAAATAGACACAAACTTTAATAAAGACTTTTCATATCTATCTGCGTAAGTATACTTTGATAATTATGTTTCAGTTTGAAGAAATATAGTATAATAAAATTATGGGGTGTTCGTTCGCGCCTGACCTCCATAGGATGAAAATATGTCACAAAGTTTAACAAGGTTTTTTAATATAGATCCAAAGAATATTGTGATAAGTGTTGCAGTGTGATCAGGTATGGTATAATAAATCATGGGGTTTATCTATTTTATTTTTACTTTCATCATATTTTGCTTTGGTTTTGATATCCCCAAATTCGAAGCTATCTCTTTACAACCCTTCCTTTTCATAACCTATCATACTTTCATAAATCAGAGTCCATTTTCTGTAGGCTGTTTTTGAACCCAGTCAACGACGGGTACTTTTGCTAGTATATATATAAATGGGTAGGTAGAGCTGCTAGTCTAGCGGCACTGATGAGTTGTGATACAACGAAAGAGGACTGTATGTCGATGACTACAAATATGTATGTATGTATATATATATATATATATATATATATATATATATATATATATATAAACATTAACACCAAAATAAAATGATATATATAAATGGATATATATTTATATGAATGATATATATATATATATATATATATATATATATTTATATATATATATATATATATATATATAAACGGATATATATATATGTAAATGATATATAGAAATGGATATATATATATATATATATATATATATATATATATATATATATATATAACTTTTTTACGTCAAAAACTTTACGCACTTAATTTTTATCAAAACTCTCAAACACAGACTTATTTCTCCCTGTTTCTTCATCTTCAAAAATGCCCTATACACCTCTTTAATAGTAAAACAAAAAAGAAAAACAAAAATAAAAAAAACAACAAACAAAACTCTCACTGCCTTTTCGGCATCCTTTTCTTTCTTTCTTTCTTACCAACAACAGTAAATCTAGCAACTTCAGCCGACAAGTGCGCGTGGGTCGGTGCTCGCTTGTAAACAACGCCTGATAACAATTCTACGCTCACTCGAAGCGACTTCTTTTTACGGAACTTTTTCTTTTACATGACGGAGTATCGTCGTTTTATTTCTTCCCGACTTTTGATTTTGGCGAATATGTAAATATATCTACTCCCACTGACGGATTAACACGGATTTCTTGAATACAAGAAGAAAAAAATATATATCATTCGTTTATTTATCTTTTAAAAACCACTAAAGACTTGCTGCAACGTCTAAAAAAAAAGAAAGAAAAAACCTTCTGTATCAATTTTACTTCGTACCACTTGAATGAAACCTCAGGACTAAATTTACCTTCGTTTAATATATACATCAGGTAAGTAAAACTTAAATTATTTCAATTATTAACAGGAATTTACAAAATTTCGGTATCGCTCGGGTTGACTATCTTCTAGAGAAGGACAACCGGATATTTCGTACCAGTTGAGAATCCGACAAATCAGGTGTTGGTTTAACAGCACCAGGCTGTCCTTTATAGATTGGCTGGGTGATAGGAAGTGCATCCAGGCATTACCTCCGGTTATATGGAAACTGTTGACTCCCAAAATGGCTACCAAATTTTAGTGGCTACTTTGTGCTTCTACAGAATTTGAACCAAACATAACCGATTTTTGATGCATGAGATTTACCTAAACAGCCGAAAAAAAAAGTCGATATTTGTGCAGAATACGGACCGTTTTTTTTTTTTTTTAAGCATGATTTTTAAGTTTAATTTATTTTTGTCAATGTCAAAATTCTTTCCAACTAAAAAAAAAAAAAAAAAACAAAAAAAAAAAACACTTTACAATGATAATTTTTATAGGTTTTCGGGGGTGCTGAAAACGAATATAACACTTAAAATGGCGCAAAGAAATATTTTTCACGATATGGGGATCACTTTTCTATATAAATTTAATGTAAAATGAGCACACACTTTATGGCCATCTAATGATATTTTTAGGGGGTGGGGAAGAAGACTACCTAAAAGTTTTTTTTTTTGTAAATTTTTACTCTTCCGCCTTAACAATCACCTTTTAAAATGACGGCTTATACATGGTTTCGGGTATGCTGAAAACAAATAACATTAGGAATAACATCCGGAAAACTACTTGTTTGCGGCAAATTTAAAGGAGATACTCGTTTTCAGCATACCCGAAAACCTCCTTAAGTCGCCATTTTAAAGATGATTGTTAAGGTGGAATGTAAAAATTTACCAAAAAAAAAAAAAGCTTTCAGGTAACCCAAAAGACAAACAAACAAAATTAAGTGGCTAGAAAGTTGGTGCTCATTTTACGTTAAATTTATATAGAAAAGTAATCCCTCACGTCTTGAAAAAGTAATTTCTTCATATCATGAAAACTATTTCTCTGCGTCACTTTTAAATGTTATATTCGTTTTCAGCATCGCCGAGAACCTACCAAAGTCGTCATTGTAAAGATTTTTTTGTTGTTTTTGTTTTTGTTTTTTAGTTGGAAAGAATTTTGACATTTTACCTTATTTTATTTATTTATTTATTTATTTTTTACAGTATCTTTTAACTTATTGGGTATTTATGCAGAATACGGATCGTGCTGGAAAAATATTATTGGCGTTTTTACGCTATTAGGACGAAATTTGAGAAATCGTAATACTAAATTAGATCCATGTCCAAGGAACCTATATCTAAAATTTCAAGTGTTTAGACCCAAAATTGGCGGAGGAGTTTAGTAGAGTTCAACAAAGGTCAAATCGTTGAACTTTGATCCCTTAACAGCCAAATTTCTGGCCGAAAACCGATCGCAAAGATTTTCCCAAATCTCAGTACCCTGCATGTCAAATTTCGAGTCTGTAGACTTAAAATTGAGAGTTATTGCGTAGGGAAATGTACACACACACACACGTCCACTTAGATATATAGATTGTGTTCTAATATATAGGTGGGTCATTCTCGTTCAGGACCGCCAAAATGTGTACATTGCATAAGTACCCTTTATTTATAAAATTGTTAGGTGAAAGTACAGAATAGTTAACATAGCAGCTTCTTGCCAATTTTAAGTATGGCTTTCTAAATAATAACTTTAGTTCAGCATGGTTAGTAAACTGCACAAGTCAAACCGAACCGTCGTAATTAAACATAAAATAAAAATGACACTCCCCTGGATGTATTTTTATTTATGAAGAATTTTTGTTTAATAATTAAAGAAAAGGATCGGTACCAATGCACTTAATGATCCGTGCTGAAATAACGTTATTTAGAAAGCGATTCTTAATATGGGGGAGTGTGTTTTGTGCCTATTATATACTTTAACTTTATAATTTAATAAAAACATATCAAAACTTTAATTAAACTTGAAAATAATATTAAAAAATTGTGCGGATCAGTAAGTGCATTACCACCAAAAATTCATTTTTATTGGGAGGGCGGTAAAGGGACGCAGTCATCAACAAGCAGTTAATTAGTACATGGGTTAGGTTAGAAATAACGGTCACGATCAACCATTCGTAGTTACGTTTCACGTTATTTTTATTTGTCGTCTGCCATGAATTTTTTTTTTTTTTTTCACGGATTTCAGTTAGATAAAACGTCTCATTAGTTTCCGACTAATCGCGGATATTTACTTCGACAAAAGCATGTTTTGTTTAGTTTAAATTCTAAACAATTACCGACGTTTTGTCTGGTTTTCTAAGCGGTGACAAGGCAAAGTAATCTACTGTATAACTTTTCTGATTTTTTTTTGTGGATTTCTAAATTTTTGATTATATTTAGTAAAAAAAACAAAAAAAAACGTTGCCACTCGAACTTAGGGTTAGTGATAAGTTGAAGGAGAGTATGCTTTATTTATAATCCGAAAAAAATCAGAAAAATAAATTTGCTAAATAAAAAGTAAATAAAAAATCCCTGAAATCTAACAAATTAACACGGTGATTGCGTTTGGAAAATCAGACTTAATTAGTCATTAAACTATGGGAGCAAACCGCTTCAATATAACCTCATGTTCTCTTTTTGTGGAAGTGGGTTATGGTTCAACGGAGGCGCCCCCACCAGGTTAATGGCTATTTTTTGTACCTAGACAGAGTACCTCCCTCCCTCAAAGGAGCTAGCTTTTTCGATCTTCCGGCCTTGTGTCATACTTTGCTGTTGTCGAAAGCAAATAGATACCAGCTTGGGTTTATTCACATTCTAGTCGGGGCATGATGTGACCCAAGGTTGAGTTCAAAACAGAAATCCCTCCCAACCCCAACACGGATACTCAAAGGGGAGGGGGAGACTCTGGATGGGTATGAAATTAATAATGTCCGAACCAGCTGTTAGGGTATTTAGAGAAGCCAACAAACGACTACAACGAAAAAAAAAAAAAAATGGTACTTGTACAGTTTAATCGAGTTATCAGAAAATGAAAATATCGAAAAAAGTTTAAATTGTACGTAACCGGTATGGAATGAAGTTCTCCGAAAAAAAAAAAATCCACTTAATTCCATCAAGTATTTTTTTAAAATTATTTTTCTTGTACAGCGAAAAAACAATTTGATACAGAGCAAAAGGTTCGATTTTTAGGAAGAAAAGGTAGTATTAAAGATAGGGGAGGGGGTGTCGGCTCTTTAAATTGAGTTATCTCCCCGTGGCGTGTTCAAAAAATTTCAAGATGGCTACCTTTTTTTTTTTTTTTTTTTTTTCGGATATCTTCAGTCCAAAACGGATGCGTACAATATAACCTTTTTCGATATTTTCATTTTTAATGCGTTGATTAAACTGTACAGGTGCAAAAAAAAAAAAAAAAAGAAAAAAATTATATAGAAATAAACGTTACCGTAGCCAATGAAAGTTAATTTTATACCTACACGGCTCATTTGTTTTAGTTTTCGAGTAGTTTTTATGGCTCTTTATTTAATCTCATCTATATTTAATTTAGTTTTTCCGGGCGGAGTTGAAAAAAAAAAATGGCAACATCTTCTTCTTTGGAAGAAGCAAGCCTCGTTTTAAATTCAAGGTTTACAGGTGCTTTGCTTTTTTTTATATTTTTTTACGAGAGTACCCAACTTAGTATAAACACCTCAACCTCCCCATGCTTAAGAACGGCTTTAAGAATAAACATCCCCAATCTCGAAAGCCGTTCTTAACATGGGGACGTTGGAGTGTTTATAGTACGCTCGGTACTCTCGTAAAAAATACCAAAATTATTCAAAAACGAGGCTTGCTTCTTCCAAAGAAGATGCCGCCATTTTTTTTTTTTTTTTTTTTTTTTTTTCCAAATTCAGCTCGGAAAAACTGAAATTTTAAAATTAAATAAAGAGCAATAAAACTACTTGAAAATATAAATGCTTTATTATTTTTTTGTTTGTTTTCTGTTTTGATTTTTCTTTTTCGATTCGCCATTAATTGGGGGAAACTTGGAAATGACACACTGATTTATCTCCCCTGTTTTCCATGTATTTGTGCCTTTATCAATGGCCTCAAGCATCACGTCAATTTAGAAGCGAATGCGGGGGAATATTATTACTGTTACTTGAGGCGCTCCAATTAGTGTGAGAGTGCCGGCGGGAATAGATATTTTAATTTTATGTTTCTATAGGAAGGAATCCATATCGGCCTGAATGTTTTCTGTTGCGACTTACGGAATCAACCGGAAATTATTAAAGCGGGTTGTATGCCTAATTTGTTCATAATGTATTTTCATTGCTTCACTTAGACACACTGTCCAACGTTTGGTACTTAAGCAGGATACGGACCGTGCTGAAATAATAACGTTATTATTTAGAAATCCATTCTTAACATGGTAAGGGAAGTTTGTTTGTTTTTTTTTTGTTTTTTTTGTTTTTTTTAAATATTCCGTTCTTTCAGCTTAAATTTAATAAACAAAAGGATATTGAAAAGATTGAATTAAACTTAAAAAAAAAAAAAGCACAGTCCGTATTCGGCATAAATATTCAACTTTTTTCCACGTATATGAATGGCTCTAGTTTGGGGGAAGCATTCATGCTTTGATGAGCTTTTGGAATTGAGCTCAACTGCTGATGTGAAATGGAACACATTAAATCTGTTGCTGAAATCGCTGGAAAAATAGTTCGATTATTCTACCGTTCCAGTAGGTATCTCATTGCCGATGCAATCCTCCATCTGTATAAGAGCCAAGTACGTCCCAGGATAGGCAGAAGCCGCTCGGAGCGTCCTCTACTGCATTGACAGAGTTCAAAACCGGCTTCAAAACCTAGATGATGCCCCTTTCTCTTCCCTACGGCCTCTTTCCCACAGAAGAGACGTTCCGAGCCTGTCTCTGCTCTATTGTTACTTTCATGGCAAATGCTCGACTGAGTTCTAATCTATGGTTCCTCCCCCCATTGCCAAACTTTCTCAAAAACACTCGACTAGCTACAACCACTATCAATAACCCCCCTCTCTATCTGTGCCTAAATCTAAACGCAGATGAACAAAGCTTCTTTCCTCGAACTGCCCGCCTGTGGAACTATTCCCTTTGCCCTTTTTGCAGCTGATTACAACATGGTCGTTTTAAAGTCCAATGAAAACAAGTTCTTGTCGAGCACCCCTTAAATAATCAAATTGTTTCATTAACTCTTATCCTCGAATAGTCTTTGGGCCTTTATAAGTGGTGAGGCCCCTTGTAAAAAAAAAAAACAAATAAAAAAAACAACTGTGTCGATAGTTGAATAAACGCTTTTGTTTGTATAAAAAAAAAGAAAGGTTGATGCAAATAACGCAGAGGGGTCTTGAATTTGAGCCTTGTTTTTAGTTTGGGAAACGTTAGGTCACGCGTTACTCGGTCGACAGTGTCACAACAAATGACATAGCCTCTTTTATTTTGATCCGTGCTGGCATTCAGCCCCTCCCATGAAAGCTTACAAAATACCCCCACCCCAATTTTTTCCCGACGTTTTGAGCTATTCTTGGGACTCCAAAGGTTTGACAGCATGACGCTATCTTTGTAACCCATACTTACAAAACTGTTTAAACGTTGTCTTAAGGAGAATAATTTTCCATCTCCCTGGAAAATTTCATCAGTATGCCCTGTATTTAAGAATTCAGGTGATCGCTCATCCCCCTCTCAGTACAGGCCAATAAGTCTCCTGTGCGTCATGAGTAAGTTGCTGGAATCTGTATTAAATACAGAAGTAATCAACCATCTCAACAAAAATAACCTTCTTAGTGACACTCAATATGGTTTCCGTTCTGCTAGATCTACAGCAGATGTGCTTACAGTTATATCTCATAGGATTAGCAAATCTCTCGACGGAGGCAACCTTTCTAGGGCAATTGCTCTTGACATATCCTTTGATAGGGTATGGCATAAAGGTTTACTTCATAAGATCTCTAGCTATGGTATTGCTGGAAATGTCTTCTCAATTATTAAATCATTTCTTTCTGATAGGTTCATAAGAGTAGTAGTTGAGGGGCAAAAATCAGAAGCTCACAGTATTAATGCCGGTGTCCCTCAGGGATCCATCCTGGGCCCAACTCTTTTCCTGATCTACATTAATGATCTTCCAAATCACATCCTTACATCATTTGTAGACATCTATGCTGACGACACTACCATTTATGGTAGCACATCTAAGACAGTAAACGACCAAGTTCTCTCCAATTCTCTCTCCTCTGATCTTGAGCACGTAGTACAATGGGGTAAAGAATGGCTGGTTACTTTTAATGCATCAAAAACCAAGCTTCTCTCTTTACATCATCAACATTCTGATCCACATCTGACATCAATTGAAATGAATGGCTCTCGTCTTCAGGAGGCCTCAAGTTTTGACAAACTTCTTGGCTTGACCATTACTCCTGATCTTAAATGGAACACGTACATCAAATCTGTTGCCAAGGCCGCTGGAAAAATGGTGGGATCTTTCTATCGATCCGGTAGATATCTCACTGCTGATGCTATTCTCTATCTATATAAGAGCCAGGTACGTCCAAGGATGGAATACTGTTGCCACATCTGGGCAGGAGCTGCTAGAAAGGACTTGGCCTGCCTTGATAGAGTTCAAAATAGACTTCGTAGCCTCGTAGGAGATGTCCTTTTCTCTTCCTTACAACCTTTATCTCACAGAAGAGATGTTGCAAGTTTGTCTCTGATGTATCGTTATTTTCATGGAAAGTGTTCGACTGAGCTTCAGTCTATGGTCCCCCCTCGCCAAACTTTCACAAGAAACACTCGTCTAGCTGTAAACACTATCAATAATTCCCCCCACTCTTTATCTGTGCCTAAACCTAAACGTAGATTCCATGAACAAAGCTTTTTTATTAGAACTGCACGCCTGTGGAATTGTTTTCCTGCTTTCCGGCTGACTACAATATGGTTGTCTTCAAGTCTAACGTAAATAAGTTCTTGATGAGCCGTTCCATATAAGTTATCAACTTTACCAAATTTTTATTACTAATGATTACTATAATGTCCAATTTCTACTGTACACTCTTTAACCCTTATCCTTGAGTGGCCTCTTGGCCTTGATAATGTGGTGATGCCTATGTAAAAAAAAAAAACCCCAAAAAAACCTCCACCCCAAAAATGTAACAAATAAATGCTGCCAAAGGAAAGATAAGTTACTCTTCTACCTACATGGATAAGTTTTTAGGGTGCTTATGCGTCTATGTTACCGCGCTATTTTTCAAATAGTATTTTCAAGTTAATATCCATGTTCATTGAAAAGGTTAATTTTCTTTTGTGAAACTGTCGGCCGAGCACCACGTGACCTAACACTTTCCAAACGAAAACGAGACTCGAATTTCAGACCCCTCTGGACATTTTGCCCCCAAAGGTTTTGTCTTTCTTTTTGTGCAATTATAGTATTATTATTCTTTAAACTAACTAAAATTAACAAATTTTATTTAATCATCCACATCATAATTTAGATCATAAAGAGTTTTAAAAATACTTGATCAATTTACGTGATTTTTGGAATACGGCATCTTCGTTCCGTGACATGTACATTATGAAACAATTTTCTGTATTAAAAAAATTTTTTTTTTTTTTACTCACATGTAATTCTACATAAGCACCAAAAGTTACAGGAGAAAACTTTTTTTTTTTTTTTTTTTATAACAAATTTTCAAAAATTTATGTATAACCAAACCTCCACCACTGCCCTCTCTATCCCCCCCCCTTTCTAGAAGCAGCTTACCCTGCATTGACAAAGTTAAAAATAGACTTCGTAGCTTAGTGGGAGATGCCCCTTTCTCTTCCCTGCAACCTCTTTCCCACGGAAGATTGGTCCTGGATATGACCTTAAACTATATCCAGTGGTGAGGCCCCAGCTTGCGGGCTTTGGGGAGTGTGGAGCCACCCTTTAATTACCATAGCTCCCAGGTCCACTCTGACCCGGAGTGGTAGTGCCTGTTAGGGTTCCAACTATGAGTTAAATAGAAACCGACTTGAAAACAACAAATATATTCTATTAAAAATTTTTCTTAAAAATCTTTGTATTCGGCATTAAATAACCTGAAAAGGGTTGATATGCCGTAAAACAACCAACCAATCAACCAACCCACAGAAGAGACGTTGCGAGGCTGGCTCTACTTTGTCGTTATTTTCGTGGCAAGTGCTCAGCTGAGCTTCAATCTATGTTCCTCCGTCGCCAAACATTCAAAAAAATACACTCGTCTAGCCAAAACCACTATCAATAATTTCCCACACACTTTATCTGTGCCTAAACCTAAATGCAAATTCCATGAACAAAGCTTTTTTCTTAGAACTGCAAGCTTGTGGAACTCTCTTCCGATTGCCTGCTTTCTAGCTGACTACAATCTGATTGTCTTCAAGTCCAACGTAAACAAGTTCCTGGTGAACCGTCTCCCTAAGTAATTCAATTTACAAAATTCCCACTATTTATGTTTACTACGCTATAATCACAGTGACTAATGTATACCCAGTAACCCTTATCCTCGAGTGGCCTCCGGGCTTTGATAGGTGGTGATTCCTGTGCCAAAATAGACAAAAATACAAAAAAAAGGAGGACTTTTCCTGGTAAGATGGCCGTTCAACAAAGCTGCGATTGCACTTGGTTACGTGTCGTCTTCATTCTGATACTAACCCATGAACGTAATATGGTGACAGAGGTGGGATTAAAACTTAAGCCCCTCTATACTCACACTCAATTGATGAAGCATGGAGAAAACAGGAGAGGATGCTTAGACGCCAGTAAACTGGGAAAGAGCCGAAATTATAACATTAATAACATTAGTGATAATGTTAGAGCCCAGTCATCCATTCTCTACACAAGAGAGTGGAGGGAAGTTTGTGACCCATGCTAAAACCGACTTTACATTGGCAGCTTCTGGGTTATGTAAACGGCTGTTCTTTCTTAGCAATTCGATAACATTCAACGCCCCCGAAAAAAGACTCTACTTAAATGTTCCTCTACGCTTTTAACCTTTGTTTCTGCTCGTATTGAATGCACATGCTATTGAGTGAACAACTTTCAGAAAGTCAAATATCGCAGAAAATGTCATCTGCATTAACAACTAGTAGGGAGACCCGACGTTGTCCGGTATTCAATGAGGATCAACGAACATTCTGCGCCATACTTTCATTGTCATCGAAATCTGTGGAATTGGCAATTTTCAATCAAATCGATTGGTTACGTGCTCTAGTTGGGGATCCATCGCGGTGCACCAGGAGGAAGCTTCACATGCCTCCCCGCAGTGATTTAGTCCATAATGCATTGTAGTCTATATTGCACTGTAGAGAACCTACTGTTTATTTTATAGAATTATTTTTATTTATAATGACTTGAATTAAAGTTTAAATGCAAAAGTCAAGTGTCATGGTTCAGTTGGTTCAGTCATATTTCTCATATGTTATATCTCCTATCTCTTTGGTTTTCAAACACAAAGTAAATTTCAAAGTGTACAAAAAATATTTGAGAATGGAGATATTCATAATCGTATCCTATTTTCAAAAGAGGGGAGATATAACATGAGAAATATTTGGAATCAAGTCTCCCCTTACTGTTATTTCAGATCATTTGAAACCATAGCAGCAAGTTTTAGTCTCCCTGCATCAAAGCCCAAGGTTTGGGGGAAATATATATACTAGCAAAAGTACCCGTCGTTGACTGGGTTCAAAAACAGCCTGCGGAAAATGGACTCTGATTTATGAAAGTATGATAGGTTATGGAAAGAAAGGGTTGTAAAGAGATAGCTTCGAATTTGGGGTATCAAAACCAACGCAAAATATGATGAAAGTAAAAATAAAATAGATAAACTCCATAATTTATTACTCCATACCTGTTCACACTGAAACACCTATCACAATATTCTGTGGATCTATATTAAAAAAACTTGTTAAACTTTGTGATATATTTACATTCTATGGAGGTCAGACAAGAATGAACACCCCATAATTTTATTATACTATATTTCTTCAAACTGAAACATAATTATCAAAGTATACTTACGCAGATAGATATGAAAAGTCTTTATAAAAGTTTGTGCCTATTTCCATTCTATAGAGGCCAGGCGCGAATGCAGATCCCACAATTTTATACCATCCCTATTTAAGTTAAAACATACTTATCAAAGTATTATTTACATCTATATCAAAAACAATTGTAAATGTTTTTTTTTTTTTAATTTTAAAATTTTTTATTTCCATACTTTGTGGACCAGGCGCGTACGCAGACCCCGCAATTTTAATGAATCATTATTATGCCAGATCAAACATACCCATTCCTGTGTCTCCATACATTTTCTATCTTTATATGTGAACCATATGGGCCAACCATATAGGAGCCTATTCGTGACCAGACACGTTCAGCTTATACACACACACTATATATATATATATATATATATATATATATATATATATATATATATATATATATATATATATATATATATATATCGCTAGATTCAGCCACTCGTGGACGACGAAACACGTGTCAGTGGATAATTATATTTTTAAAATAATATATATATATATATATATATATATATATATATATATATATATATATATATAAAGGGGCGCTCCAGAAGTAATGCCTCCTAATATTTATTCCACTCGAATAGACCAGAGGGAGATTGTATATTTATATTTGCATTGTTATGAGTGATTTTTTGCATTCATTACCTGAAAATTTAATCTCTCTGGCGGTATGAGGCTCTAAGAAAACAACTCTTGTCATGGACCTGCGTCAGAAGCAGAGACGTGTCATTGATTTGCTTCGCACAGGAAAAACTGAACCGATAAAAATTCACAGGTGCCTGTTGAATGTTTATGAAGCTGACGCAGTTGATGTCAGCACAGTTAGGAGATGGGTTCGTCGATTTCAGAGTGACGACAGAGATGTGAGTGATAAAGCGTGCTCTGGACTTTGACAACCGAGGCGTTATTCATCGCTGGCAAACGTGCATTGAGAATGATGGTGACTATGTAAGAAAATAGAAACAAAACGTTGCCCGTTTTAATAGTACAACTCCCATCTTTGTAGTTCTTTAGCGTTTTAGTGTGTGAGTTTTTTTTTTATTTATTTTTATTTTGTTTTACTTTCCCACGAAGACAAAGTTAGACATGAGGTGTGTTTTTAATGTGAGGGGGGGCGACCAGCTCCCCCAAAAGGGGCACTCTGGTCAGTAATAAAAATAAAAAACGTATCAGTCATGAAGGATTTCTCCTCTATTAACAGAGACCAAAAACGTGTAGTGCAGCATGTGAAGAACAGATACTACACTTTGATCTTGTTTATATATTTTATTGCTTTTAAAAATTTACTTTTTTGGAACGACCCTCGTGAAATGCATAGCTACATTAATATTGGGTGCATTTAATTCACAGTGTATAAATTTGAAATTCGAGTCTGATCTGCTAATTCGACAGATAACGCGGCGCTAATAGGAGGGTCTTGTTCACTGGCTGAATTGGGTCAAGGAGTGCTTGGCACTTTCGGTTTGTCGTGAGAGCCAGCCGCCACAGATCAAACTCGCTTCGTTATCTCGCGACTTGAAACGGAGACAAGGACTATTTAAGTGGCTGCTCTCTGGCTGAGACAATGCACTGTTACAAACTTTTTAGTTATCACGTCTCTCTCCCCATCTCTCTTCCTATATATATATATATATATATATATATATATATATATATATATATATATATATACTATTAGAATGTTTAGATAAGTCATCGGTACCGTCGGTTTCAAATCTGATAATAGGGAACCAATTTAGGTCCCAATATCTGGCAAACAGATAAGAAAGATCGGCTGAAGAGAGCTTTATATGGGTACCTAAAACGGTTTCTAATTATCAGGTTTGAAACTGACGACATCTCATCTTTCTGAAAATAAAAATATAAATATTACACTGTTATTTTGAGAAATGTTTCCTTATAATAGAGCACTCTGCTAGAATCATTTTTTTCAAAATAACTAATATATATATCTTTTCTGTCTCTCCTCTTTATCTCTCTTCAGGTCTCTATCTCTTTCTGTCCATCTGTCTCTTTTCCCCTGCATATCTGTCTCTCTCTACCTATATATCTATAAAAGTGAAATGGTCTGTATCTGTACATTATCCTACCAAACTACTCTGTCAATTTTCAGTCTACATACTCGAGATTTGACATAAGGGGTATTGAGATTTGGGAAAATCTTTTCAGTCTGTTTTTAGCTAGAAATCTGGCTGTCAATGGGTCAAAATTCAACTTTAAAAACTCTACCAAACTCCTCCGCTAATTTGGAGTCTAAACACTTGAAATTTTAGATGTAGGTTACTTGGATATGGATCAACTTTTTAATTTGACTTGATCCCAAACGTATAAATATTAAGGAGTCAAAATTGGGGCCAAAGTTTTAAAAAGTTTGACCTCTGCGGTATCTACCAAATTACTCGGCTAATTTTTGGTCTAAACATTTGAAATTTTACATAAAGCGTGTTCAGATATTGGACAAGCTTTTTAATCGGTTTTTGTCCGAAAATTTGGCTGCCAAGAGGTCAAAGTTAAAAATATTTGACCTCTGCGGTCTCTGAAAAGCTATTAAGCCAATTTTGGGTCTCAACATGTGAAATTTTACATAAAGAGTATTTAAACATGCAACATGCCTTTTAAATCCGTGTTTGGGCGAAAATTAGGCTGCCAAGAGGTCAAAGTTGAAAGAGTTGACCTTTGCAGACTCTTCCAAATTCCTCTGCCAATTTTGAAATTTTAGATGTAGGTTACCTGGACATGAGTCAAACTTATATATGCACATACAGTTATAAACAGTACATAGGGCCCGAGCAAAGCCGGGCTGAACTTCTAGTATATATATATATATATATATATATATATATATATATGAACAAATGATTAATAAAATATGTTAAAAGACATCTTGAAAAAGAGTTAAAAACATATTTAATTTTAAAATAGGAAGCACAAGATAAGTGGATAGTTCTTAATCCGCGGAGTTTCGAAGAAATACACTCCTTCTCATCAGAGGGCAGGAATTAGCAAAATGCAGGATCGGATTTTGCATATAAAAGTGTTTAATGAAACTACAAGTAAGTCAAAGATCTTACTTGGTTACAAAAAAAGGTGAGGTGAGGGGAACAGCAGGCAAAAGAAAAATAATAAAAAGATTTCACATGAATGGATAGTCCGGTGAAGGGTAAAAATCCAAAAATGGTAAAATATATATATATATATACACAGTCGAGCAACGTTGCAGCTCACAAGAATCATGGAAGTCAACAAACCGGAAGTTCAACACTCTAGTTTCGCCATCATTTAGGCTCATCAGTTAGACATCCGAACTCTGGATTCGAAACCGGAATTTCTCGCATATGAGGCGAGTACTCTGCCACTTGAGCAAATGCACAACACAAGAAAATCTATTAACCAACACAGATCAAACCAACCGCGGCGAAACCCGATTATGGGATGAACCTACTTAGTCTCAAACAAAGAGTGTGGTCATCCAACTAACAAGAACAAAGTCGAATTTCACAAGTAGGATATCATTCAAACACTACTGTGTTTGAATATATGGTTAAGTGGCAGTTTTAGTCATTTAGAACTGCTTTAAAGCTTCACCGCTCACTCATTTTTCGACCAAATTTCAAACAATTCGTACAGTTTATAGATCACCTTCTTATCAGCTTTATTGTGAAATAAAATTCAATTTTCGTTCAGTAAAACAAAAGTTATGATGAATTTTCTGATGTTCAAAATCTGTAAGGTGAGCGACGCTTTTTATGACTGGTTTCCATAGCATCTACGTCGCTTCAGCGACTACAGTTGCTACTAATTCACCGCTGTCTCGAAAAGAGAAGTAACAATTGAAACAGAGAGAATAAAAGCATGAACGGGAGATAATTGGGGGGGGGGAGTTTATTGAAAGCAGACGAGTGCCGTACCTTGTTATTACAGACTGAAATTAAACAAAGAACAAGTGGATTTATTGGAAGCCTGGAGAAACCATGAGTTACAATAAAAAATGCGATCATGAAAAGTAACATGGTTAGGTTAAACATGAAAAAGTAAAGGACTAGTTGTTAAAACTGGAAAAGGACAAGATATATTCGTAAAATATATAATAAATTTATAACTTAAAATATTGCATCATTAAGAATTATTTTTTAAATTCAATTTATAACATATAATCAATTTTTAATGCTGCAATATGCTCGCATTTTCCATTGTAATATATATATATATATATATATATATATATACACACACACACATATAAAGCTGAATGTGTGTCTGGTCACGAATAGGCTCCTATATGATTGACTATTTAAAAAACTGATTACATATAATGATAGAAGATGTATCGAGACACAGGAATGGGTATGTGAAATCTGGCATAATAATGATTCATTAAAATTGCGGGGTCTGCTTACGCGCCTGGTTCACAAAGTATGGAAATAAAAAATAAAAAATTAAAAAAAATGTTTACAAGTGTTTTTTGATATAGATGTACATCATACTTTGATAAGTATGTTTTAACTTAAATAGGGATGGTATAAAATTGTGGGGTTTGCATTCGCGCCTGGCCTCCATAGAATGGAAATAGGCACAAACTTTAATAAAGACTTTTCATATCTATCTGCGTAAGTATACTTTGATAATTATGTTTCAGTTTGAAGAAATATGGTATAATAAAATTATGGGGTGTAGTTCGCACCTGACCTCCATAGAATGTAAATATATCACAAAGTTTAACAAGTTTTTTTTAATATAGACCCAGAGAATATTGTGATGGGTGTTTCAGTGTGAACAGGTATGGTATAAAAAATTATGGAGTTTATCTATTTTATTTTTACTTTCATCATATTTTGCTTTGGTTTTGATAACCCCAAATTCGAAGCGATCTCTTTATAACCCTTCCTTTTCATAACCTATCATACTTTCATAAATCAGTCCATTTTCTGTAGGCTGTGTTTGAACCCAGTAAACGACGGGTACTTTTGCTAGTATATATATATATATATATATATATATATATATATATATATATATATATATACTAGCAGTATTAGCCAACCTTGCTCGGGATTGCTTTGATGCTTTTTTTATGCTTATTTTGATCTGTATATTTGGTAATTCCAATATTTTTTTTATAATCCTAGAATTAGTTTAGTAAATTGCGGTTATATTGACACCTTATTGATCAACGTAGTCCCCAACACAATGGATGTAACGTGCCAGCAACAATCCAATTTCTCTGATTTGTCCTCTTTGCAGCTATTCTTCCAGCTATATATATATATATATATATATATATATATATATATATATATATATATAAACTCGTTTCTTATCGTTGAGCACTTTTAATTGAAATAAAAAGTCGGTCGATTTAACTCTTATGCGCAGATTATCGTATAGTGATTAGATCACTCTGACAGATGTTAAAAACATTTAAAGAATAAATATTTAAATTTCAACAGTATCTCTCGCGGTTAACGGTGGCCGAATGGATTAGGCCCTTGCTAATGAAGCCAGAGATGGCTTCTGTTGCTGGGTTCGAATCTATCGACTACTGTTAATCGTGACACCCTACACTGATGATTCCCGAAAGGATGAAACACTAGTGTATGTAGGTATTTAATAATTATTATAGTAAATATATATATATATATATATATATATATATATATATATATATATATATCGATCAAATCGATTGATTGTCAGCTCTAGTCAAGGATCCACTGCGGTGCACGAGGTAGAAGTTCACATTCCTTCCCGAAGTGACTTAGTCCACAATACATTGTAATCTACATTGCGCTGTAGAGAATCTAATGTTTTGTACGTTATTTTTATATAATAACTTAAATTATGTAATGACTTAAATTAAAGTTTAAAATGCAAAAGTTAAATATCATGGTTCGATGTTGCTCTTAACAGAAATATTTATTTCGAATGTACGCCTAACACGAAACAACCTACTGGGCCGTTCTGCTTGTGCGGTGATAAAACTTCTCGAATACATTTCTCATATCAGGCTGCATTAAGTTGTTAACTTTGGTCAAAAGTGAGAGCGTTTCTTTGAGATTTTTTTTCGATTATCAATTTTCGATATTTATCGGAGGCATTCCAATACAAAACTTATCTTAGAACACCTGAACACGCGTTTAAATTTTGAATCATTAAAATTGGCCCGACCGTTTTTAACTCCATGGAGAATAAACTCGCACATTTTCACC
The DNA here is from genome assembly GCF_053919585.1 of Euprymna scolopes. NCBI lineage: Eukaryota > Metazoa > Mollusca > Cephalopoda > Sepiida > Sepiolidae > Euprymna > Euprymna scolopes. Next base: position 12,172,016 of record NC_136518.1, on the reverse strand, counting down.
CCCATCCCAATATATATATATATATATATATATATATATATATATATATATATATATATATATATAAAAAGAATGTTTGGGTATTTTATATTTAAAAAATGCAGTTTAAATTCCTAGGGATACTAAGTTAACCATATCGCAGTCTTAGCACTTGCATAAGCCAACTTACCGCTTGAAAAATCATTACAAAAAGGAATTCAACTACATAACGGTGAAAAATAAGAAATCTCAACTTACATTATTAAAATGAAAACGGGAATCACTAGCTGTTTACAATGTAGCTGTTTCAGAGTTTTAAAAACCGAACATCTGGCTCTCCAGTGGAATACACAATTCCTCCAATGGAAAAATGTAAACACAATCCAGTTACAATTTCAGTAATGTATACGATATTTTCAAATAAGATATGAAATCATATATCACGATAGTTTTTGACATTACTGTCGGAATAGTATTACAATACTTATTTATTTATATTACTAGCATTTCAGCCCGGCGTTGCCCGGGTGTTTGGAGGTGTATGCTGAGCAAAAAAAAAAAAAAAAAAAAGTAAATTTTTTTTTAATTTGACCCCTATTATGACCCCTTAAAATTTATAGTTTCGGGCTCAAATCACTTTATTAAGTTAGATCCAGGTTCAAGGAACCTATATCTAAAATTTCAAGTGTCTAGACCCAAAATTGTCGGAGGAGTTTGGTAGAGTTCTTAAAGGTCAAATCGTTGAAATTTGACCCCTTAACAGCAAGATTTCTGGCTGACACCCGTCACATCGATTTTCCCAAATCTCAGTACCCGGTCTATAGACTAAAAATTGACAGAGTTATTGCGTAGGGAAATGTACACAGACAGACAGACAGACAGACAGACAGATACGTTCACTTTTATAGATATATAGATTATGCTTTTTTATACAGGGTGGAGCACAAATATGTCACAATAAAACTTCGATTTATCACAACAAAATAATTTATTACAAAACACAATTACAGAAAATGATTCGGAAATACGGAAGGAAAATTACGGCATAAATATTTTTCAAAATTTTTCTTTTGGACCATAATTACATAATTACACTAGGAAGTCTTTTGGGGAAATTATCTATAGCAGCATGCACAACATCTAAGGCCATTTTCTCCCAGCATTTGTTCAATTTTAAAAAGCTTCAATATTTTGACAAGGAGTAGGGCAGGCTTCACTCTCCAGAATCGACCACAAAGAATAATCAACATTGTTAAGATCAGGCGAGGAGAGTGATCATTCTTCTTTTGCTGATCCAGAACGAACAGCTGTCTCTACTAGAAATTTTAAATGTAGGTTACCTATACATGAGTACAAACTTTTTAATATATATATATACACATATGCATATAAAGTCTAGCTGAATCCACTGTGAAAAATTTCCCCCACTCTATATCTGTGCCTAAATCAAAACGCGGATTCCATGAACAAAGCTTCTTTCTTAGAACTGCACGCCTGTGGAACTCTGTTCCGTCTGCCTGCTTCCCTCCGGACTACAACTTGGATATCTATAAGTCCAATGTTAACAAATTCCTAATGAACCGCCCCCTTAAGTAAACACTTCATCAAATCTCCACACTAACGTAATGTACTTGCAATAACCCTTATCCCTGAGTGGCTTCCGGGCCTTGATAAGTGATGATCACTGTGTAAAAAAAAAGAAAAAGTTATTAACAGTACATAGGGCCTGAGAAAAGCCGGGCTGAACTGCTACTATATATATATATATATTTCTCTATCTTAAGAACTATTCTGTAATATATACGAGTAAAAGATGAGAAATACGAGTTGCATAAAACTTTATATCATCGGATCAATAAAGGAAAAATTAAGCTATTTAAGTTATGGCATTTCGAAGCTAAATGCTTTTCTAATGAGAAACATTTTAGCTATAAAGAAGTTCCTTTACATCTTCTGCTTCTTTAATGACCTGATGATATAATAAAGTTTTATGTAACTTGTATTTCTCACCTTTTAGTTATATGAATTGCTCCTCTTAACCGTGTAGAGATTTCACTATTATGATAAGCTTGCTTTGCTTAAAGATTATCTTTATCACATTCGTTTTTATATATATATATATATATATATATATATATATATATATATATATATATATTAGCAGACTGCCAGACATTGCCCGGTCATACAATACGCATAAATATTTCACTTTAATTCATACAGAACCTGAGACCTGCGCATACGAGTATGTTTTTTTCTAGAATTCACTTCTCGAGCTGAGATCGAAGCCAGAACCTAAAGACAGTGAGTCAAGTACAATAACCATTAGGCCACGATCTTTAAGTGTTTTCAAGCCTACTTACCCTTACATAAAGAATCTGTCATGTGAAAGATTCACGTATGCACATTCGTGAAACAGTTGACAAATAGTTAAAGATTCAACGATCTCCATATGCAACAATTTTTCAATTTTTACCCCTTAGCAGCTTTTTTTTTTCCGGATGTAAACCGATTAAAATTTTTCCACATGTCTGAATACCCTATATATCAAATTTCAAGTCTGCAGATAAGATTTGTTAAGTATATAGGTTGAAAATTGTCCTCACGCACACATTCTCACTTGTGTGTGTGTGTGTGTGTGTGTGTGGAATCAAGAATAAAATAGGAACAGTAATGTTGGTACAAATACTATTATACAAAGGTATTACCCCCTCCTTTTTCAGGGGGTAGTTTATATCCGTTCTTTGGCCATGATTACTTTTTTTTTGTGGGGAGGGGGTGTCGTGATTCATTAGCAAAAATGTATGGTCGCATATTTTTGCTAATGCATATAAAGTTATCTTCTGAATTCGAAAAGTTTCTTGTTTTACTTAAAAAAAAAAAAGAAAAAAAAGTAGGTGCTTCTATGCTACTGAAACGAGATTTCGGAAATCGTAAAACTGAATTTCACATGAAAACAATGGTATCTACGTATTCCTCGTATTTTTAAGATGATTATATCCAAAAATTACGAAAATATATAAGGTCGAAAATTATTAAAGAAAATAATAATAAAAAAAAAGAGAATTTGAAGAAAACTATCCTAAAACAGAGTTTAAAAGGGAGATAATTTTTCGTTTCGATTTTAAAAAGATGGCGGCAATTTTTCATCTAACACGGTTAACGTTTTCTTTTTTTTCCGACTGCATGATTTGGAAGCTACCATTGTAATTTATTATAATTGACAAAAAAAATCAGTTGATACGATTGTTTTTTATCTGAAAATTCCATTTATCGACTACAAAATCTCGTGACAATAATGTAGAAGCACGAAGGAGTACGTTGTCTTAGTTTCCTTACTAAAATTAATAATTCAAACCTCGGAAAAAATTATTTGGGTACATTCTTCTGCGTTTAAAAGAAAAATCTGCTTACGCCATTTAATAAAGAACACATTTCACCATTTTTCTTTCATTACAGTCATTTATACATAAACATTCTTTTTTTTTTATATAACCATTTACTTAATTATCGTACTGGTAGGTAAACATTTTTTCAATTATACCAACTATTTAAAGTGTTGTTTTAATCTAATGATGCAAATGGCCTAGTTTATAAATGGCGGCGCCCTACTTTTAAGTCTTCATAATGTCGACTAGAACACTACGTATATAAACTAAACTAATTGACGTGATGAATACGTTGTTGTTATTATTATTATTATTATTATTATTATTATTATTATTATTATTATTATATTGTTGTTATTATTATCATTATTATTATTATTATTATTTATTCAAATCAAGAAAACAATGATGTAAAAAAAAATTTTTTAATGTATTTCTAATTTGAGTTACTTCCGTTTTCATTGACTACATTGATTCAGTTGTCTTAATAAAAATTATATCGTATTATTATTCGTGCCAGAACATTTTCTCACATATACGTAACCTTGATGAATTTACATAAATCTCTTAAATTACAATGAAATACGATTAAAATAAAACGGTTGCTTAACATTCCTATTTTAAATAAATTGTAAACGTGATTATATTTTGGATTATTTTTCTCTAAACCCTCCTTCCCGCAATCCGTCTTCATCCGAGCAACACCCGGTAGTTATAAGTGACATTGTCTTCTGTGTGTCTGTGAAGAACGGTCTCTATCAAATTACTTGGCCATTTTTTTGTTCTACAGACTTGAAAGACCAAAAGTTTATAAAAAACTTCAACCAGATCGATCCAGTAGTTTTTAGAAAAAGTGGAGTATAGTGGTATTGTGGTGACTAGTTTATATTATTCCCTAATTGTGCATTAAATACCATAGTAGTTCTTTGCACATCATAAAAACAAAGATCAGTACAAAATTTCAGCTCGATTGAACCAGTAGTTTCTGAGAAAAATGAAACTGACAGACAGACAGAAAAAGAAAACTATTATATAGAACCGGAAAGGATTTTTCCGAATGAGAGAGATAGACGGAGAGAATGATAGGAAGAGAAGTTAGAGACAGAGAGAAATGGAGAGGAGGATAAGAAGAGGATGAGATGGAGATGAGGTGTTAGGGAAGTAGATAATGAGTAAGGCTATGCCAACAGCATATTCTTTTCCTTGTTTTGATTTTCAGGTATATATCCATTGATATCTTATATGTTTTTATGTAGAGTGATGTGGTTCTCGATTGATTGCGTCGAATATATACTCGAGTCAAAACAATGAAAAGAATATGCTGTTGTCATAGCCCTAATAATGAGATAAGTTTTAAAACCTGTCACACGCATTTTTTTTCTGTTAACTATTATTCGCCCCAAACAAGGTATAGAGTAACTGACATGCAAAGGTGCAATGTACATTAGGCATCAGATTCATAGGAGGCATCCTAAGTGGGACGTTGTACAGCGAGATGTTTGTTCACATTACATTTAAATTATTTGCGTGTGGATACATGGAGAGAACGGAAAGAATTCCAAAGAGAAGCGGTCGAAGCAGAAAATTTTCCGGCGTCTGGGAACGAAGCGTTGGGGTTCACTGCTAGCCAGGTTGATTGATGGAGAGGAGAGGTTACGTTGACGTGTACAAGTGCAATCTGTTCGTCAGAGCACATTTCCTGAAAGTACTTGCGTTGTATTCCTCTGTGTGTGTGTGTGTGTGCGCGTGCGCACGCGCGCATCTATACTGTACATGTACGAGGGACGTGCAATAAGTAATGCCTCTGACCCACTTCTCATAGGAGTAGAGCAACGATACTTGGCACAGTTATTAGTCTTACTCTACATAGGAACCACTCAGAGTTATGCATTTCTCCCATCCTTTGATGCAGCTCTGAAGACCGTTTTTGTAGGACACCCCAGAGTGATCCTCCAACCCCGACGTGACTTCAGAAATCAAGGCTGCATCATCTGGGAAACGCTTTCCTTTCAAAAACAACTTCATGACTGGGAAGAGGTGAAAGTCAGAGGGTGCAAGGTCAAGAGAGTTGGGAGGATGGAGGTGAATTTCATAACCACACGCCCGTGCTTCTTATCTGGCGATATGCGAGTTGTGGACTTTTTTTTTTTTTTTTACACAGTGATCACCACTTATCAAGGCCCGGAAGCCACTCAGGGATAAGGGTTATTGCAAGTACATTACGTTAGTGTGGAGATTTGATGAAGTGTTTACATAAGGGGGCGGTTCATTAGGAATTTGTTAACGTTGGACTTGAAGACATCCAAGTTGTAGTCAGGTGAGAAGCAGGCAGACGGAACAGAGTTCCACAGGCGTGCAGTTCTAAGAAAGAATCTTTGTTCATGGAATCCTCGTTTTGATTTAGGCACAGATATAGAGTGGGGGAAATTTTTCACAGTGGATTCAGCTAGACGGGTGTTTTTCGTGAAAGATTGGCGAGGGGGACCAGAGATTGGAGTTCAGACGAGCACCTGCCATGGAAATAATGATAAAACAAGGATAGGCTCGCAACGTCTCTTCTGTGGGAGAGAGGTTGCAGGGTAGAGAAAAGGGCATCCCCCACTAAGCCACGAAGTCTATTTTGTACTTTGTCAAGGCAGGATAGGCTGTTTTTAGCAGCTCCTGCCCAGATATGGGAACAGTATTCCATCCTTGGACGTACTTGGCTTTTATATAGATAGAGAATTGCATCAGTAGTGAGATATCTTCTGGAGCGGTAGAAGGATCCCACCATCTTTCCAGCGACCTTGGCAACAGACTTGATGTACGTGTTCCATTTCAGATCAGGAGTAAAGGTCAAACCTAGAAGCTTGTCAAAACACGGGGCCTCACCCAGACGAGAGCCATCCATCACAGTTGATGCTAGCTGGGGATCAGAGCGTTGATGATGTAAGGATAGGAGTTTGGTTTTGGATGCATTAAAGGTAACCAGCCACATCTTCCCCCCACTGAACCACACGCTCGAGATCAGAGGAGAGAGAATCAGAGAGAACTTTGTCATTTACAGCCTTTGATGTGTTGCCGTAGATGGTCCTGTCATCAGCAAAGATGTCAACGTTGTCCTGCAGGAGGATGGTGCTTTTGTTGATCCTGCCCCGCTTCTTTTGATAGCTTCCCTTAATTTCCTCAAAAGTGGAGCATAATAGGCTTCTGTAGTTGTGGTACCCTTTGCCAGGAAATCTGTCATCACTACTCCGTCCTGGTCCCAGAAGACTCTGGCATGACCTTGCCAGCGGAGGGCTGCACCCTTTCCTTCTTTGGAGGTGGTGAGTCCAAGTGCTTCTACTGCATTGACTGGGCTTTGGTCCTTGGATCATAATGATGAACCCAGGTTTCATCCTTTGAAATCAGTCTTTTGAAAATCTTTGACTCATCTTGGCACATCAAATTCCCGCTTCTGGAATGGTGTGAGCTTCTGGAATGGTGTGAGCAACCTGGGAATCCATCTGGCAGACACCTTATGTATATGCAAATGGTCATGAATGATAGTTTCCACATATACTGTACTAATCTTGACATCTTGAGCTATTTGTCGAATAGTAATGCGCCAATCTTCCAAAATGGCAGCCTCAATTTGACGGACAGATGCCTCATCAATGGCAGAAAGGGGGCGACCAGGTCTGAGAGCTGTTTTCACAGACTTCTGGCCATGTTTGAATTCACGATGCCAGCGTTTTACAAGGTCATATGAAGGGGAATTATCACCATACGTTTCTTTCATTTTATTAAAAGTCTCCTGTGGTGTGTGTCCTTTCAAATACAAAAACCGGATCACTGCTCGACATTCAACAGGCTCCATTTCACACCTGACTCAGTCCAAACACCTGTAAAACAGAAACCACAATTAGTTCAAAGCTATAATTTGCCACATAACCTGTAGAGATATAAATTATTGCACATGCAAAATTTCAGCTCGATCAGACAACTGGAAGTGGGGCAGGGGCATTACTTATTGCACGCCCCTCGTATACACGTGTAAGTAACTAGTGTCTTATTAAATGCGCATCTATTCCTAATACATGTATTTATGCGTGATCGCCTGGTTTTCGAAATGTCACTAAACAGCTTATCTGGTGCATGTTCACATAAAATGACAAATTAGGGACGAAATAAACCTCTTTGTCTCTTACCAAACAAAGGAAGACATACCTTCTATAAAAAGGGACGGATACACTTTTATGGACTTACAACATTTGACCAATTAGGGAACATAGTTAGCCCATTTTTGATCGTGCAGCTGCAGGGAAAGCTGCAACGAAAATTCTACCACGAACAACAGATCTCAAGTTCATTTCGGCAATCTTTATTTCAAAATGTTGTTTCCATCTTGGAAAGGTTGAACGCTGATACAATCTTGCCTGCATCTTAATAATCGATTTTGTTGCCCCTGTTTGGTATTTGGTGTCACTCATCTGTTGATCGTCTCTCTCTCTCCCTCTCTCTCTCCCTCTCTCTCCCTCTCTCTCTCCCTCTCCCTCTCTATCTCCCTCTCTCTCTCTCTCGTTACAGATTGAATACTCTCACTTTCTAAGGTGTCTCGAAACTCGTTACGTCATGTAACGAAAAACCCTTGCCTGGTCTCTTGTCACGTATTTTTGTTTATTAAAACCAAACATTCCAATCCTATATTATTAAACATCCTTCTAAAAATGTTATTGTCTTACATATTTCTGGCTTAGTTAATCCTACATTAAATCCCCAAAACATTTTTACATCATCAAAATACTTTGCTATTTCCAGTTCCAGTATTTTTTCAATATTTTAAATATTATCGACAGAAATGTGGATTTCATATTTACAGAATCCTCATAGCAATGGCCAACGACTCTTTATCTGAGAGTCCATCTTTCAAACTCCTTGGCCTAACGTTCACAGGAAACATGAGTTGGAACAATTACATTGAAGGCATTGCCAGGGCCGCTACAAGAAAGGTGGGCTCTCTCTACCGTGCTAGAAAACTACTAACACCCGAAAGTATCCTGTACCTCTATAAGGCCACCATTCGCCCATGTATGGTGTATTGCTGCCACATCTGGGCTGGTGCATCTGCTACTAGTCTCTCGCTCCTTGACAAGGTTCAAAAGAGAGTCGCTAACCTGATAGGCCCTGAACTGGCAGCTAAGCTTCAGCCTCTGTCCCATCGACGAAATGTCACATCCCTCTGCCTTTTCTACAAGTATTTTAGTGGTGAATGCTCTGACGAACTGCAATCACTTGTGCCCCCACGACGTGAGCACCCTCGACAAACCCGACAGGCTGCTAAATCCCACCCCCACACTGTAGAGATCCCTAGATGTAAAAGATCTTTTTACTCCAATAGTTTCTTCCCCAGAACCGCTAGACTCTGGAATTCCATTCCAGGTCCCTGCTTCCCCAACAGTACTGACGTGCAGAAGTTCAAGTGTAACGTGAACCGACACCTTGCTGCCCAAATCCCTACATAGTACCCCAGTAGTTGTTGCCCCTGATAGTAGCCCCCTACACCAAAGTGGCAATTTGCCTTGTTTGGGGTGAAAATGTAATAAAAAAAAAACTGTTTTGCCGGTCGTGGATTTCGAACACGAACACAATCCACCTTTTAACTCCAACATGACGATCGTTAACAGCAGTTACAAGACACATCAGCGAGATTCCAAAACCAGAACCCCAGTTCGGGGCCAAAAGCTCTATGACTATACGAATCTCCGCTAATGTTAAGTGTATCACCCGTAATGTAGACGTGTGTATGTGAACGTGATAGTGCTAAAACAAATCCACGTATATTTCGTTGTCATTTAAGATGCTTCTCTATTAAAAATAATGAGTCTCTTCACATTCAACAAATACAGTATAGCCTTATAGAAAACATTTAAAGCATGTGAAACTATAAATGGTATTTATAATATAAATCTCACCTGTCTGTTTAAATGTGTGTATGTCTGCCTAAAACTTTCGACAGAGGTCACGGATTTTCACGGGATCGGTATCGTTTTGAAGCTCGACTCTTCGGACGCAAAATATCGAAAAACACTTGTTCGGGCCATAATATAAAACTTGTAACACAATGATACGTCGATGGGGCAAAAACTGGAGATTGGTTGACAGTGCAGAACCTAATAAATTAAAGACACAATTTTTCACTGTGTGTGTGAGAGAGACAGACAGATAGACTCTGACAGACGGATAGATTCGTGTACCAGCCCAGATGTGGATACAACACTTTATGCGTGGCCGAATGGTGCCTTTATAGAGATATTTTCTAGCCCGGTAGCGGGAGCCTGCTTTCCGTTTCTCCCTCCCTCCCTCTCTCTCTCTCTCTCTCTCTCTCTCTCTATATATATATATATATATATATATATATATATATATATATATATATAATATATTATTTCGTCAGTGTCTTCGGACAACACCAGTGGTCATGATAATACATTATATAAAGAGTAAATGCCTATCTGCATGTTCAGCTAAAACTTGAAAAATACACAACAAATACCCACAAAGTTACTACTTCTTAATCGGCTTAACCCGATATCTAAAAATTTTAAATTTCATGATTTCATGGTTAAATAATATTAAGATTTAATGTAATCAAAGCTTACATATATCTTCTAATGTTATCATATAGTTTGTTTTCCATCCACGCACTAAGGGGAAGTAGCAGATTTTTTCCAGTTATTTCCCTTATGCCAACTGTGTATGTAAAGAGAGAGGAATTGGTTGGGCGAAGAAGAAAGTAGGGAGGGAGAGAAGAAAGAGAGCTGGGAATCGAAGTTATGTTACAATTTCGCTCAGACAATGCCGGATAACTCTACTAGTCTATAATATAAATCTCACCAGTCTATTTAAATGTATGTATGTATGTCTAATACTTTCGACAGAGACGACGGATTTTCACGAGATCGGCATCGTTTTGAAACTCGACCGTTCAGACGACAAATATCGAAACAATAGCTAAAAACATTACTTCCTTCACCCTCAACTAGGCAATTTTCTAAAAGGAGGGGTCGTTTTTTGCGTCGCTATTTTTGCAAGTCATCGTATCGGTTGGAATGATTTTACTTTATTTCAAGGTTCCGAAGTTCTGGTCGCGTCATGGAGTAGCGGTAAGATGTCATTTTTTTTTTTTTTACCTTCTTTGCCTCCTTCGCGATACAGGTTCGAGCCTGCCTGCCTACTACCACTTTTTTTTTTAACACAGTTCCAAACACTCGGGCAACGCCAGGCACCCATGCTAGTTATATATACAGGAGTCTTTTTAGTTTCTCTGCTATTATATACTGATATACTAACGAATGGATAAACAGCATTATGGTAATGAAATGAGGTTCGGTTTGGTGGCGCATAGGGCCGTCTGTATTCATTTCTAAATCATCCGAATGCATGGCAGATAACGATGTGACGGAAGAAAAAAAAATCTAAAATAAGACAACATCCGGATGAATGGGGTGAAAGACTTTCAGTTATTTCAAAGATAACAAACGGACACTTTCAAGTGTAAAATTGCAAGAATCCCACATTTTAAGGAAAACTATGAAACACGTATGCGCATAAGTAATAATAATAATAATAATAATAATAATAATGACTTGAGGGACCTGTGGAAATTCCACAGCGGGCTCTTTAATATGTAATGTATTGATGTTGCTATTCTGTGGATGTTCAGCGTAAAATGAGACGCCCTGATATTATTGTAGCTCTTTTGTTAAAACTGCAAAAGTATTTACCTAAGCTAACAAGGAACGCCCGGATCGTAAAGTACGCTTAAATATGATATTTTAATTTTTACAGATTTCGTATATATTATTACAGAGTGAATGTTCTATCGATTTTTATATATTATAAAGTTGCGATTTCCTAAATATATATATATATATATATATATATAGACTTGCGTGCGTGAACTTTAATTGAAAGCGAAACAAACACTTATGAAATATATATATATATATATATATATATATATATATATATATAACTTGAGTGCCATCAGCTAGAATTGAAACCGAAACCCAAACTTAAGAATTCTTAGTAAAATCATTTATTACAAGAGTCAATAACATTTATACGACTAGGACATAAGTGTGACACAGAAAATAACACACTCGCTATCGTATTAATATATAGATAATAACTTCCAAACGTTTAAATTTTATATAAAGGCCAGTCGCCTTTTCTGGTGATAGAGTATTCTACGGGATATCAAACATTCACCCATTATGTCAGGGATCGGCAACCCATTCAACCCCGCAGGCCAGATTGCGTTATAATTACGGGTCGCTGCTCGGACGAAGGTCATGTAGTGTGATCTGCATTGATTTGCATATCAATGAGGCTTCGACCCCTGAAAAGACGTTATAAAAAAAGACTAAAGTCGAGAGGGTAGGGTAGTCAACTTCTTGGAACTTCATTGTTCCCTTGAAGTTGTCTCCGCGTAATGTCTGTCGCCGGTTGGTCGGTCGGTCAAATTGGTTCTCACTTTGTGTTTTATGTTTATTTTTTTATATTTTACGCTAAACTGGAGGTGACTGTGTTTTGCTAGGGTTTTTGCGGCTATTAACATTCGGTTGGTTGGATGAGAGGAACATAACAGCAGGCCTTTTGCTGAATTCGAAAACCTTGTCTCTCGTGTTAGTCATTGGTAATCAGGGTCGCGGGCCGGTCAAAATGCCGTAGGTTGTCGACTCTTGCGCTATGCCAAAGACTCCAACTTTTAAGGATTCTAACCATCTTTTTAATCTTTTAATGTGCGATTTATTTATTTATTTATTTATTTAACAGAAATTCTACGTACCTGATCTAACTTGTTCTTGAATAATCTATCTTTAAGTTGGATTGACTTACAAAAAGCTCTGTAATGGAGGCAAAACGTATTCCTTGTTAATCCTGACTTCCACAAAACCAAATAGAATTAGTCAAATCAAAATGTATTATAATTTATAACTTTTCTATTTCTTGTTGTGGAACAGCGCTATACAAAAAAAGGGGGGCTTCAAGTGCAATTGTTTGGATCGCTCTTGCTCTTGGTTCACCGTTCACCGAATATATTTGCCAGGTAATTTTTCGTCCCCCCACCCCCAACAAAGGAAGGATTGGACCTAGTAATTCACTCTCGTTCATCCGTTCGTGCTTTTCTCAATAACCATGCCTTGGGTGTTTTTAAATATTTGCACAAACATTAGTCATGGTAAAAGTAGTTATTTCATTCATAGAGGGGAGCCGCGCATGCTCGGTTTGTTTAAAAATTATTTTTAATTGGCTCCTATAATTACTGGAATTATTGGATTTCTTTATGGAAATTGCTCCAGACAAGGTATGAAACCACTTGATATAAAGAACAAACAATATGTTTAACAACATGATAAATCGAATGTTTTTGACAAAAAAATTGAAGGTGGGGGTGGGGGGTACCTATCCAAATAATTTTTGGTCCCCGACAAAAGGAGGGTGGACCTGTAAATTCGTCTTTGTTCGTTCGTTCGTACTTTTCTCAAAAACTACGCATTGGAATGTTTTAAAATTTTGCACAAACATTAAACATGATATGAGTAAAAAAAGTAACAGAACGGATTTTCCGGGAAAACTCCGCCCCATCCCAGGGGTGCCTTTCGGGTTAAAATGGCTAAAATTGACACTTTTGTGCTTATTAAAAAAATTGATGCCTTGGATTTTTATAAAACTTTCTGAAAAACTGCAACTAACTGATTTCTATATAATTTTGTTTGTCTATACTTCACGATAACTCTTGGGTGTGCCCCAGGAGCTCTTTTAAGGCTAATAAAAACACTCCATTTTTGGGGACTATTTTACCATTTGTCCAAAATTTTCTGTGTATGTCAATTTAGCAGTTTTGCATGGTGCTGAACACAAGTTTAAATATGTTAAGGCTTTGGGGACTTTGGGGGCTAAATGTGTATGTGTGGCGGGGGCAAATGATGGACTTAGCAATTTCTTTTTTTTTCATGGTGCAGAACTCAAATTTACATATGTTAAGGCCTAAAACTGCACCGTTTGTTCATTTTCACCAGGATTTGACGTCTCCGGGCTAAATGAGGACACGCCGGTTCTCGTCAGATGATCGAAGTTAAGTAATGTTGAGGCTCTTTTGGGGCTAAATGAGGAGGCGGGGGAATGCTGAACTTAGTCATTATTTTATGCCTGGTTCACTGTGCACTAACAGGGGACCATGCATGCTTCACTTGTTAATTTTAAAATTGAAATGAGGGAGGGGGTAATTAAAAAACAATTTTTGTGCGTGGAATTTTTGTGGCAAGAGTTGCACAATCTCTAACCCCACCTCTCCTGAGTCGGCATTGTTAAACACCAGTGGCAAGTGGAGTTTAGGACTACTGGAAGCAATGCCAAGATAAACGAAGAGCACATACAGCGCCTAGAATTCCCAAATGGTCACCCATCCGGTACTAGCCAGGATCAACGTTACTTAACTTCGATCATCTGACGAGAACCGGCGTGTCAACGGGATTATGCCGTATATACTGGTGAGTACAAATTATGGAATCAGCAATTTCACAAAAAAAAATTGACCATAATGAGGTTACCCGTGTTTGGCGATCTAAAAGTAACGACAACAAACTTCAGCGAACAATCTACACAATAAGAAACCAAACCTTTTTGTGCTCATTTTGTTGTTTTACCTTAACCTAACATTAAACTAAGTTTTAGTTTGCAAAATCGCTTAAGTTCGATTTCTCTTTTACGGAAAGTCAGAACTGCTTACGTCACGACTGCAAATGTTTGAATAGATATTCCTTAAAAAAAAAAACATAAAAAAATAACCTTGAGAAGGGCACCAGAAAATAAATCCGAAAACATTAAAATGCACTTTATTTTTATCGTATGATTTAAAAAAAAAAAAATCCTTTATTGCAAACATATTTTAAAACTCTTTTACAGCCATGTTGTCACTTGGAACGCAACGAACTATTATTTGGAATCATGTTTAATAGGGGACCGTGGGAATTTGAGTGGCAATATGTCTGTTCACATATTTAAACTTTTGCAGTTTAGTACCGACAGGGAAGCAGAAAAAAAAAGGGAAGGAATTAACAATCCGAGGGAAGAAATTATTAAAGTAAAAGGCTTTCTGGCATTTAGGGAATTAAACTGTGAAGGGTGGGATTTTGCTGCTTGTCGGGTTAGATTGAAGTATGTGCGTCGAGGGGTGGCGCAAGTTCTATGGGTTCATCAGAGCACATTCTATTAAAGTACTGGTAAAACAGGCAGAGCGATGCGACATTGCAGTCCTGGCCGACAACGCGGAACCTATTAGATTTGAGACTCTCTCTCTCTCACTAGCGGGGCCTTTGTCCAGACGTGGTCTGGTTTACTGAGAGAGAGAGAGAGAGAGAGAGAGAGAGAGAGAGAGAGAGAGAGAGAGAGAGAGAGAGAGACACTAGTGGTAAACCAGGCAACGTCTGGACAAGGGCCCCACTAGTAAACGTATAATACACACTTCTATATTTCCATATGTAATCCCCACTCCTATATTTCCATGTGTAGATGCTGTGCTGGCATGCTTCCAAGATTGGGTCAGTTTATTATTAGCACCTCTTCTCTAACATTCCCCTTTGGGGCATTCGACGCCCTGAGACAAAAAAAAAAAAAAAAAAAAAAAAAAAAACCAACAACAACAACAACAAAAAACAAACAAACAAACAAACAAACGTACATTTCCATAACAAGCAGCATGCTGCATACTTTGGAACCGAAATTTACGTTTAGGAGTAAATACGAAAGTGATAGCTGAAGTTGCTACCGATTTCCTCGTGAGGATAAAATTCGGATTAATACCTATCGAATGACGTGAGAGAAAAGGGCGTAGAAGATGAGGAGAGAGTGTGTATGCATGTGAGAGAGGGGGGCGCGAAATTAAAACCTGAATTTAAAAATCTGGAAAATATTTACGTAATAGTGCTCAATAATAGAGCTGTTAATAAATAAGTTTTATTTCTACACAAGGCTACACATCGATGCAGGTTTCGACAACAGCTTTTATAAGCTCGATTTCTACGAGTTGAAAGTGTCTTTACTTTACGTTATCATATTGAAGAATGAAGGAAAAAACGGTACTTATACAGTTTAATCAAGACATTATAAAATGAAAATATCGAAAAAAAAAAAGTTATATTGTACGTATCCGTTTTGGACTGAAGATCTTCGAAAAAAAAAATTCACTTAATTTGATCGAATATTTTTTTTTTTTTTTTTTACAGTAGAAAAACACGTTTTTATGATAGCAGGCTGGAGGTAGCCACGTTTGGATTTTTAGAACACGCAACGGGGAGATAACTCGGTTTAAAGCGCCGATACCCCCTTCCCATCTGAAATAATAGCTTTTCTTTTTAAGAGTCGAAACATGGCTGCCTTTTGATCGGTATCATAACTAATTTTTTTTTCGCTGTAAAAAAAAAAAAAAAAAAAAAAAAAAAAACTACTTGATCAAATTGTGATTTTTTTTTTTTGAGAACTTCATTCCATAACGGATACGTACAATATAACCTTTTTTTTTTTCTTCGATATTTTCCGTTTTTAATGTCTTGATTAAACTGTACAAGTACCAAAATTTTTAATCGGTAAGGGTCACGTGACATAACTCGGAACGCAAAATTAAGATTACACCGACATTTATACCCTGTAGCGGTAGACTTTTTTTTTTTTTTTTTACTAAAAAACAATATTAAAAAATTTGGGTTTGTTTTACTAAACACATAGATACGAAAAAGTTGTCAAAAAATAAATATATAACAAATGAATATTATCGAAGGCAAGATAAGTTACTTTTCTACCTAACTGGATAAGTTTTTAGTGTTTTTATTTAATGTAAAATGTTTATTCGGTTCGACAAACATACAGTCTTGATCGATATATTTGAAAAAAAAACGAATGGCGGCGTGCTTGCTGTTGAATACGTTAAGTTTGGGAAAATGAGTTCAAACTAAAAAAATATACAAAAATACTGTTAGTATATATTAGCGTGGCATAGGCTAACATATATTGAGTGGATTTCTAACAGTATTTTGTATATTTTTTTAGTTTGGACTCATTTTCCCAAACTTAACGTATTCAACGGCGAGCACGCCGCCATTTGTCTTTTTCAAATATATCGATAAACATTGTATGATTTTCGAACCAATTAACATTTTGCATTAAATAAAAACACTAAAAACGTATCTAGTTCACTAGAAAAGTAACTTATTTTGCCTTTGATAACATTTGTTTGTTTTTTTAATTTGTTGACAACTTTTTCGTATCTGTGTGTATTAAAACAAACCCCAAAATTTAAAGCAAAACAGTATTACGTACTTAATTTTCATGTCGAAAATAATATATTTTAAAAAATAATAATAAAAAAAACTAGCGGGGAGAGGGTGATGCCTGGCTTTGCCCGGACGTAAAATACGCTTAAATATGATATTTTAATTTGTCCTGTATAATCGTATATATTCCCCATGTTAAGAACGGCTTTCGAAATAAACGCCCCAAACCTCGACAGTTCTTAACATGAGAAGGTTGGAGGTGTTTATTTTCGAAAGTCGTGATTTCAAAAGTAAAAAAAAAAAAAAAAAAAATTTTGATGCCATCAACTAGAATCGAAACCAAAACTGTAGCATTCAAAGCTGGTGACGTTACTACTGTACCAACGTGATGCAGATGCGCATATGAACCGATTAAAAATAAACTAAGAGGAATGTACAAAATGTTTTAACGATTTTTTTTTTTTTTTTTTCAATTTTGATCCCCTTTTTGACCTTTTTAAAAACTATTTTAACCGGTTAAAGATCCACAAAAGAACGGTTGGTAAAAAAATTCCAATCATTTGAGGCCCCTAGCGCCGCTTCGCAACTTTTAGTTTTGGAAGACAGACAGACAGACAGACAGACACAGCCATTTACATATTAGATTCCGAAAATCCATTGAGTAGAATTGCTATCGTTTTTAGTTAAAAAAAATAAATAAATAAATAAAAAAAAAATAAAAGGTTTTTTTTTTTTATTACGAGAGTACCCAGTGTAGCTTAAACACCTTCAGTGACCCTGAATAAATGTTTGGAAATTCCAAATTAATAATTGTCAGAAACGTAAAAAAAACAGATCTATACGATGCAAGTCATTTTTTATTTAAAAACAGGCTGCCCGGCGTTGCCCGGTCGTAAAATATGCATAAACATGTTTTAATTAATACAGGATTCTTTATTTTAAACATAAATACCGTAGGTATTAAACGTAATGTTAAATTCCTTAAAAATAAAAAAATGAAAAAAAAAAAATGAAGTAAACAAAACAAAAAAAAAAACGGAAAGAAATTGATGTGCATGCGAATATTTTTTTTCTAAACAGTTCACTTCTTGTAAAAAAAACAAAAAAAAAAAAAAAAAACAAACACTTGAGCTGAGACCAAAACCTAAAGACAGTAAGTCAAGCACGATTACCATTCGACCTTTTAAAAAGTGTTTTCAAACTAACTTATACATAACATAAGGAATCTGTAATATGAACCATTCACGCATGCGCATTCGTGAAACAGCAAACAGAAGAATCCAACGACTCTCACGTACCAATTTTTCAACTTTAACTCCTTTGAAGCCCCTTTGGATGAAAACGGATTTAAGTTTTCCACATGTCTGAATAACCTATATACCAAATTTCAAGACTATAGAATAAAAATTCGTTGAGTATATAGGTTGAGAAGTGTCCTCACATGCATTCTCACTTTTATAGATATAAGATTAAAATGTCTACCACAAAATGATATAAATATCAAAAAGTGAATTATTCCTCGTTTGTTTATTAAATTTTTGTTTAAATGGTTTTATATTAAATATTTTTGTATCAAAACTCCACATTTATATGAATGAAACTGTAGTTGTGTGTCTGAGTGTGAATATTTTACCGATAAACTCCTCAGCTACTAGTCACATAACACTGAAATCAACAGGAAATTGTAATCATGCACCAAGGATGGATTATAAAGAGTAAAATTTTTGTTTGGATGAATGAATAATGAGTACAAAAATATGTCGGCAAATTGAAATGCAAAATGTTCATTTCAACTTGCCGACATATTTTTATTACTTTTGCGCATGCGCAAATTATTTCATAGATTGAAGTAGTTTAATTTTAAATCTTTCTTATCTATCTGTGGATAGCTCGAACGGTAGGGAACGCGGCTGAATGTTTAAATGTTTTGGGTTCGGTTATAGCTGATGGTATTAAAGTCATTTTTTTTAAATTTTGAAATCGCTACTGTAATGGTAAGTAAGGTCATCAGCGGCGTATCACAAGCCTCAGTATTAGGTCCTCTTTTTTTATAATGGTTACTGACATATGTAGAGACCTGGAACACGCCACAGCAACATCTTTCGCTGACGACACACGGATCCTGAAAAAGATCTTCACACCACACGACTCGAGGCTTTCACAAGAAAACCTTAACAAAATTATAAAATGGGCTAATGACAATAACATGGCTCTAAACGGAGACAAATTTGAGCAACTACAATGCGGTAATAAAGACCATCTTAAGGAAACATATGAATACTGGTGCAGGCAAGTATTAATCACATCAAAGGGAGTAGTGAAAGATCTAAGGGTTTATATAAGCAAAGATGCTACCTTCACAAAACATATTGACTACATCACAGCGGTCAAGACCAAAGTGTAGTATCTGTTCTTCAGATGCTGCACTTCTATTTCTTGTTCTCTTTCGGTGGAGGAGAAATCCTTCACAACTGAGACAATTTTAATTTTGGTACCTTTTCTCCACGTTAAAAAATCTACCCTGGTGTCTAACTCTGTCCCGTGGGGAGGCATAGTAAATAGGTACATCACAGCGGTCGCAACTAACATGATGGATACTGAGAACCTTCAAGAGTAGGAACAGAAAGTGCATGCTCACATTATGGAAATCCTTTGTCCTCCCAAGGCTGGAATACTGCTGTCAACTGTGATCTCCACAAAAAGTAACAGAAATCTGCAAACTAGAAGCCCCCCAGAGAACATCCATCAGCAAAATAGGTGGAGTAAACCAAATGAATTACTTGGGGAAGCTGAAGAAGCTGCAACTGTATACACTACGACGCCAAAGAGAACGATATGTTATCATCTACATATGGAAAATCTTGGAAGGAAGGGTCCCAAGCACAACAATAGCAGAAAGAATCTACCAGCGGCGAGGAAGGCTCTGCTATATAAAAACCACACATGGGACTACACAGAGGATGAAGTCCCTCATCCACCACAGCTTCACCTACAGTGACACAAGAACATTCAACTGTATTCCAGCTGCAATAAGAAATATAAAGAGTGTCTCCCGACATTTAAAAAAAACAACAACTGGACATCTGGCTGGAAAAGATACTTGACCAACCACCAACACCAGACTACCCTAGTCCCAATTATCTAGTGGACTGGACCTCTGTATGAAGTGAACAGTCTGGGTGTGCAGTTGAGCTCCAGCTCAGCTGTGTCAATAACTGAGGGAGTAACACAAACTACAAACTATATTAGGTATAATATAGTATCTAATAGAGAATTGGCTCTGTAATAATAAACACGAAATCTGCACGAATTAAACTAAGTGTATTTTACGATCGGGTAAGGAAGGGCGCCCTCAACTAATTTAAAAATCAATATTGCTGGCGAAAAACCAAACACATCAATCAATATTTGTTTACAGAATGCTGTATGTGAACGTCAAGGTGTAACCGGTGTTGACCGAAATTTGTCCCTTTTGTTTCCCTCGTCGGCTGGATATTTTATACCTTACTTGGTCTCATTTTTTTTCTGTAGATTTTCTGATAGTTTCTATAATATAAATCTCGCCTGCCTGTTTATATGTATGTATGCCTAAAACTTTCGATAGAGGCGAGATTTTCAGGAAATCTGTATCATTTTAAAGCTCGACCCTTCGGACAACAACTATCGACTTTGTTTTTTTATTTTTTTATTTTTAATTTTTTTTCGTGTTTCACAAAGAAACTTTTTACTTTTCTTTTCTTTTTTGTAAATAAGCGGGAAAATAATTTGTGTACAAACGAAAAGACAAAATATCGAAATTATTTGCGTCATGGATCCAAAATTATTGGGGGAAAAATATTGCGAAACCATCAAGAAGAATGTTTAAAAGATCAAAACAATTTAATTAAAAACTTAATGACTCAATTTAACAAACAATTGGACATACCGAAATTAATTTCTTTGGACACCATAGCAAGCACAATAAAGAATTTTTCATTCAATCCGGATTTAAAACCAACCTCTATTGCTTAATATGAGCGATGGAAGGTTACGTTTCAACACGAGTTCGCATCTATGGATGAAGCATGGAGAACACGTTTACCATTTCGTAAGTTGGGCGCAGCAGAACATGAAAAATATTCAAATTACATCTTTCCGACAAAAAAACAAAAAACAAAAAAACAAACAAAAAAAACAGGAGATTTCACATTGGATGAAACGATAACACAGTTATCGGACCTTTTTGGTGAGTCAGCATCTTCGTTTAATACGCGTTATAATTGTTGGAAATTAAAGAAAAATGCTACAAACGATTTTATCAAATAATAGCGGGGGTTACCCGGCGTTGCCCGGGTGTTTGTAGGTGTGTGTATTTTTAGGTAAATGAAAACAAAAATTGTTGGTTGTTTAAAAAAAAACAAAAAAAAAAAAAAAACGAAGCCTTGACACGCAGTTGGAAAATAATAAAGTGAAAAAAAAAAAGTGCAACATTTAACGGCAGGTGCCCGTTTTTTGACGAGTTAATGACGTCAACTTATAGTGCGGGACAGGGTTTTATTTACCGCGCGTCTGTTTGTTTCCTTTTTTATACGAAAAAGCTTAATGCACATGCGGCGATCGAAAATTGTTAAATATTTATCTTTCAAAGTCGGGCAAATTAAAAAGACAAGCAACCCCGGTTGTTAACTCGTAGATATTATCATTTAGGCGCGATATAAAAAGTTTTAAGAAGTTGTGAGGCGACCGATCGGTTCTCGGAAAAAAAGCCTTTCTTGGACATACATGAAAACGCACACGCGCGCACAAACATTTTCGCTTTTATATTTATAGATGGTAGAATTGTTAATCTACAATGCGAAAATTTTCGGCTGAAATCGCTGACGGAGGATCAATTCAAATGCCTCATTTTCATCGCAGGATTACAATCTCCAGAAATTGCAGGCATTCGCATTTGTCTGCTGTCTATGGTTAAAAAGGACATAGAAATATCGGTACAAATTCTGACCACAGAATGTCAACGATGAACCAATCTAAAACAAGACACAATGGTGAAACAAGACCATAACTGTCTAACAACATCAAATCGGTACAGAAATTTCGGACTGGATATAAGAAGCCGCCAACACCCAGTTGGTCATGTGGAAAGATGCACTATGCTCGTTTTTCTACGTTTAAAAGACACCCATGTCAACACTGTTCACGTTGTGGGCGCAAGGACGGATTTTGTGGCAAAAAAAAAATAACTGCAACACTCCCAAGATGGATACTACAGAGCCGAGGGGTAAAAACCACAGAAAAACGCCAGGACATTTCCAGAAAGCCACATCGAATTCAATGTTTGCCACTTTTAACTTAAATTTTGAAGCTCGGATAAAAATATACTTATTGAGATAAACAATAAGCCAGTGAACTTTCAGTTTGATACCGCTTTGGATATCACTTTACTGTCACTTAAGAGATGATTTTCCAACAACTCCCATGTTGGAAAATCATCTCTTAAGGAGACAACTCTTGTTGCTTGTGGTGCACCGGGAAACAAGATATAACTAATACGCAATGTCTCTTTTAAAAGAAAAAAAAATCAGGCGTATACTATGTTTCTGATGCATCAACCCCGAATCTTTTTGGTTTAGACTTTATTGAAGAACGTAATATTTTCAATGTTCCCATAAAGTCAATTTTCAATTCTTTCAATATTAATACTGCAGCAGATGCCGAAACACATTTTAAGAACATACTTAAAACAAAGTATAGCCGTGTTTTTCGAGAGACTTGGACGTTGTTTTAAAGTTAAAGCGACTTTAAACCTGAAGACCTGCAAAACCAGTCTTCAGACAAATGTGTCCGGTACTATACGCAGCTTTAGTTATAGTTGAAAAAGAATTGGATCGTCTACAACAAGGAGTAGTCCAACCTACAAATTACTCATCCTGGGCAGCAGCTATTGTCATTGTTAAGAAGGTTAACGGGAAAGTACGCCTCTGTGCGGACTTCAGCATTGGACTAAATGACAGACTTCCACTACCGGAAGATCTTTTCTCAAAACTCAACGGTGGAACTTGTTTTGCAAAACTGGACCTTGCAGACGCGTATCTATAAATGGAAGTTGAAGGTTCCAAAAATCTTCCCACTATCAATATACACATGAGATTATTTAAATTTAACCGACTTCCATTTGGGGTCAAATCGGCTCCAGCAATATTCCAACAAACTATGGATACAATGCTCACAGGGTTGCTAGGTGTTCCCGCCTACATTTGATGATGATATCGTTATAAGCACACTCCAAGCAGAACTTCTGTGCTGGATCGAATTCAACAATATGGATTTCACTTAAGACCAGACAAATGCAAATTCTTCTAAACTTTTGTGAAATATCTTGGATTCATATTTGACAAAAATGGTCGAAAACCAGATCCGGATAATATTCAGGCAATAAAGCACATGGCAGCTCCAAAGGATGTTGCAACACTATGATCCTTTCTGTGCCTTGTAAGTCATTATGGTTCTTTCTTATTCGAACTGTACAAGTTACACGGTCCTCTGAATAATCTTTTACAAGAAGATACCAAATGGAACTGGTCAAACACATGCAAGGAATCATTTGAGAAAATCAAAACACTTCTTGGTTCTGATCTATTTCTGACACATTATAATCCTTCATTAGATATTACTGTTTTGATGGATGTTTCAAACTTTGGAGTCGGAGCAGTAATATCATATTTTTCCTGGTGGAAGCGAAAAAGCCATTGCACGCGCATCAGTCGTTGACATCTACTGAACGAAAGTGTAGCCAAATTGAGAAAGAAGCCCTAGCAATTATCTACGCAGTAAAGAAATTTCACAAAATGCTATATGGCCATCATTTTACTCTGATCACAGACCACAAGGGCTTAATAAGTATTTTTGGTTCCAGGAAAGGAATTCCAGTTTATACAGCAAACTGCTTACAAAGATGAGCAACTATGCTTTTAGATTACAACTTTCTATAAAGTACCAACCAGGCAGCAAAATTAGCCAGGCTGATGCGTTATCCATACTTATATCTTCTCATCAAAAACTAGTGGAAGACACAATCATTACTGCTGTGTCTGTGGAACCTGAAGTTGTCTCCGCGCTTGTTTCCACAGCGAAATCACTAACATCACTTCAGAAATGATACAGGGGGTTACAGCCGCAGATCCATTATTACATAAAGTTCAACGTTTTCATTTCACAAGATGGACAAAACCATGCATTGACCAGCAACTTCAACCATTTTTTCCCCCCAAGATCTTCCTTATCCGAGGTCAATGGAACACTTCTTTTGGGGGAACGTGTGGTTATATCATTCAAACTCCAGAACTGAGTTCTCAAGCAATTCCACTATGAACATCAATGACTTAATAGGATGAAAGCATTGGCACGTGGCCAATGTGTATTGGTCAAACATGGATAGGTAATTAGAGGAACTTGTAAAAGTTGTGCCAAATGTCAACTGGTTACGAAATCTCGTCGGTAAACAACATTGCATTCATGGCCTACACCAGAAATGCCTTGGTCACGACTACACATGGACTTTGCAGGACCAATTAATGGATAACGTTACTTAATATTGGTTGATGCTTACAGTAAGTGACCAGAAGTTTTCCAGATGAACCATACTATATTGACTGAAACTGTAAATAAACTAGAAGAAATTTTCAGCAGATTGGGCATTCCTTAATTCTTAGTTTCTGAGAATGGTACTGCATTTGTCTCAACAGAATTTTCAGATTTATGTGAACAATAAAGTATTTAGTATCTCAGATCTCCACCGTTCCAGCCACATTCAAATAGCCAAGCTGAACGCTTTGTCGACACATTTAAGAGAGCACTCTTAAAGTTAAAAGGGGAAAGAACTGCTCGAGAGATCATAGAAATATTTGTAAGTAGCTACAGAGATAATCTAAATTTCCCAAATGGAAAGTCTCCTGTTGAAGCACTAATAAACAGAAAAATGTTTACCAATGGATGTTATTCGTCCATCACCAAGTAATCTTACCTAGAAAAACAGGATGATGGAAAACCAATTCAATCACCATCATGTAGCAAGGTCACGTAAATTCCTACCAGGACAACCTTTATTGGCAAAAGTCTACCACAATGATAAAGTAAAATGAACACAAGGTCATATAGTACGTTGTTCTGGTAATGTAATCTATGAAGTGGATGTACAATCATCTATTTGGACCAGACATGCAAATCAACTTCGTCATTTATATCTGCCAAAGAGACAATCATATAACAAGCATTCTATTAAATATTTTACTGGACACATTTGAATTATCTCAAAATGTTCAAGCAACATGCAGTAAACAAAGAGAAGAAAAGTCCAACCCGAAGGAGGCAACGAAGGTGCAAACCAACTTCAACTCTACAGACTCACATCAAACATCATACAAGCACCATATTTACAAAGGGGCGGTGTTATAGCGATCAAAAGCTGAAGGGGAAATAACTCTAATAAAGAAAGTAAGAGTTATCGCCTCTTTTATAGATTCTGAAACAAAGACTGGAGAGTTCAAGAGAAGACGGAGACAATATGGCTGCTGCACTAACACATGCAATCGTTCTATAAATAATGTTTCTGTCGTGAATAAATAGTATTTAACTTAAAGTGAGTTTGTTTACTTTTCGTTCACATATTCCATGATTCCGACAACCCATTTCTCCGGACACAACAGTATGCTTACTATTTCATGTATCGACATTTTACGTATCGATTTTCAGTATTTTATTCAACAGTGTTTAATTTATGAATAGAGCTAAGTTGTAAGCCATGAAAATATTTGTATGGTAATTAAGCTATAAATGAGCTTACGCTGCATACATATAAACATCCAGTAACCCGAATTCTATGCATTGTACCTTGACGGTTCGCTACGATGATAAAACACGGAAGCCTCTGTGTAGCTTAATTGCCACATATTTTCATAACTTATATATTAGTGTGTGAACGTGCTATATATCATGACTAAATTATATTACATTCTGTTTCCCTGTGACACTGTTTTAACATTCGGCAACTTACACTCAATGGTGTTCGTCACTAAAATATATTTGTTATTTATAAAAAAAAAGTCTGTTTTCATTTGTTGGATAACTTTATTTTTAATATTATCCATGAGTTCCTATTTACAATGCCCCCCCCCACACGGGACAGTTAGACACCAGGGTCGTTTTTTAATGTGGAGAAAAGGAACAATAATAAAAATTGTCTCAGTCGTGAAGGATTTCTCCTCCACTGATAGAGAACAAGAAATTGAAGTGCAGCATCTGAAGAACAGATACTACACTTTGAGGTATTTATTTGCTCCCCCACTGAGCAAATTAGGCACAAGGCCGATTTTTAAAGTGATGAGTGAAGGGGAAATGGGGACCAACTCCCCGGGGAGTAGAGGAGCTGGATAGTGACAATTGGTATGAAGGGTTGCCCCTTCATTGACCAAGGTCTTATATGTGGGGTCGCACCCACATATGGTCTTTGTTTGCAGTATCTGCTGGAACAGATGGTGTTTATTTGCTCCCCCACCGAGCAAATTAGGCACAAGGCCGATTTTTAATGTGAGGAGTGAAGGGAGGGGAAAGGGAAAAAGGGGACCAGCTCCCGAGACGTGGGAAATGGGAGCTGGTTAATGGTCAGGCATGTGGGGTTGCCCCCACATCTGGTCTTTGTTAGTCATAGCTAGTCATAGCTAGTCATAGCTTGCAGCATCTGCCGGAACAGATGGTATTTATTTGCTCCCCCACTGAGCAAATTAGGCACAAGGCCGTTTTTAATGTGAGGTAAAAACCAGCTCCCCTAAAAGTAGGCAAAAAGGGGGCACTCTGGTTACCAAAAATAATAATTGCCCCAGTATAGAGGGTTTCCCCTCTATTGACTGGTACAAATTATCTTAAGTGCAGCATCTGCCGGAACAGATGGTATTTATTTGCTCCCCCACCGAGCAAATTAGGCACAAGGCCGATTTTTAATGTGAGGAGTGAAGGGAGGGGGAAGGGAAAAAGGGGACCAGCTCCCGAGAGGTGGGAAATGGGAGCTGGTTAAAGGTCAGGCATGTGGGGTTGCCCCCACATCTGGTCTTTGCTAGTCATAGCTAGTCATAGCTTGCAGTATCTGCCGGAACAGATGGTGTTTATTTGCTCCCCCACAGAGCAAATTAGGCACAAGGCCGTTTTTAATGTGAGGTAAAAACCAGCTCCCCTTTAAGTAGGCAAAAAGGGGGCACTCTGGTTACCAAAAATCATATTTGTCCCAGTATAGAGGGTTTGCCCTCCATTGACTGGTACAAATTATCTTAAGTGCAGCATCTGCCGGAACAGATACTACACTTTGATCTTGTCCCGAAGGCCAAGCAGGTTATAATAATATTTTCTTAGAGTTAATGCGAACATTAGTACTTATAAAATGGTGAATGGTTACAGAAAATTGTTATGGGTTCGATATTCTTGATTGCGTTCTATTAGGAATTCGCCGTCACTTTTCTAAATAGACTTGAAGTAACTTGGAAAGAGAACGGTTAAATTATCGATTGCCAAAGTTCGTACGATGCTGAAATAAAGCGTATAGAAGAAAACAAACAAAACTGCGATAAATAGATAACGTATTTACGAGGTGTCTTTAATAAGTTTCCAGACTTGAAAAATATTATTGCACAAGAAATAAACTTTTTGTAGATGACTACAATATCTAATTTGTTTCTTTTTACCAAATAAAGTATGGAAGCCGGTAATTAACCAAATGAACACTCGTACATATTTAGTAAAACTGTACTTCATAGTTAATATACAAATGTCTTAGTGATGAAACTCTAGTTCCTTTTTGAAGTAATCTCCTCCGGCTGCAATGCACTTGTTGTACCGTTCCAACAACTTCTGAAAGGCCCCTATGGAAGTCCTCTTGTGTGAGCGTGTCGATGACCCTTGTCACAGCCTCTTTCATCTCGATTGTCTCACAACGACAACATCTAATGTTTCCTTCGAGCTAAGCAAATCACCAAAAGTCACAGGGAGCAAGCTCTGAACTATAGGGAGGATGAGGAACTGTCTTGATGCCCATCTTGGTAAAATAGTCTGTGACATTATGGAGTTGTGGGCTGGTGCATTCGTGCAAATCTACCACATCTTCAGTTCCTCGCGAATAATTGTGTATGCAGTTCCGACACTAGCGTCAAACTGTGCACTTATTGCCTTTATAGACACACAACAGTCCTTGTATAAAAAAAATCTTTATTTGGCCAATTAACTTTTGGTATTCTGACTTTCTTACTCCTCCCACACCTCTCATCATCCGTCACAGACTCTTTGCATTCCTTGAATCTCTTATGCTACTCAAAAACTGATGCTCGATTCATACAAGATGGCCCAAAAGCAGTCTGAAACATTCCATACGTTTCTGTGGCATTATATCCAAGTTTAAAACTGGATTTTATTGCATCTCGTTCTTTTGAAATATCCTCACGTCCTGACTGCGTTTTGGAATTGACACAGCTATGACACTTGGGATTTAGTAGGGTGTATTCTAATTCCTGTTGAACCTGAAATCATAGAAATTGATCAGTCATCCCACAATATGTGTAGCAATAACATAATGAATTTTCAAGAGTCTACGACAATTTTAAATATCTGTATAAAATGTCTGGAAACGTATTTAAGGCACCTTGTATTAAACAAAAAACAGGAAATACTTATTAAAACTAGTTGTAATTTGTGACTTGAAATAAGTTCCGCTATGAATATATGTTCTTTTTAATATCTATTTAAAGAGGTTTCTCTGACTTATTCAGATTAATTAAGCCTCATTAAAATTAAGGAGAAAATCCCTTAAGTGCTGACGGGACTGCTGTCAGATTCAAAAGAAGGCGGACAAAGGATTTTACATTCAGCCTGCCTAAATTAGGTGTCTGTTGATTAGTCGAGTTGAATTGCCTTAGCCAATTAAATAGGACTATTTGAGAAAGTAAGGGAGGTAATTAACCATCATCATGAACAAAGGGGAATAACTGTTGAGTCGAAAAGGAAATATAACTCATTTTATGTCAGAAAAGCTATGACTATGCATTAAATAGAAGAAAAAATATTCTGAAATAAAACTGCTTGCCGCAGCGTTATTATTTTTTTGGATTTATCCTTGTCACTGAACTCGGATGTGTAGTTGTCCAATGCACAATCCTTGCTTCATTATATATTTCCAACGCAAGCATCCTTAAAGATGTTATATATTTTCTCTTGAGACTAAAAGGAGGTCATATATATAAACTGTAAAAAGTAGTTACACAAGATATAATATTACAGAACACATGGGGATGGTTATAATGGGAATTATTTTGAGGTGTGTGTTTAGAGAGAGAGAGAGAGAGGGCCCTCCCCTGATAATTAAATGTTAGCAATTTAAGCGACGACGTTCCACCTGAGTCCCGTGAATAACGTTCTAAATCACGTAGCCGAGCGTGAAATCGTCATCCTATCAAACAGAAAAGTCGGCCTCCATATGGGGTTCACTTTTTTCTTTTTTCGTTCTGTGTCGTTTCATGTCAGATGTTAAGTTGGACAGGGGTGTGTTTATTAAGCAAAGCTTGACATATTGTGACTTAATTAAGTGCCTGAACACATATCTTTTATAGAAGAAGGTAGATGTAATGGTTTCAGGATTATGCTTTTTGGCTAAATATATCTGTGCGTTCAAGTGCGTATGTTTAGAACTTGATTTGATAACTTGCCGAAAAAGGTTGTCCCGTTCTGATATAATATACACAATTTTTTAGTCAAATTTAAAAGTCGAACGTTAAATTTAAATGCTTTTTTATGTGAAGTTTGAGTTAGTTTAATGGGCTGAAGTTTGAGTTAGTTTAATGGGCTGAAGTTTGAGTTAGTTTAATGGGCTGAAGTTTGAGTTAGTTTAATGGGCTGAAGTTTGAGTTAGTTTAATGGGCTGAAGTTTGAGTTAGTTTAATGGGCTGAAGTTTGAGTTAGTTTAATGGGCTGAAGTTTGAGTTAGTTTAATGGGCTGAAGTTTGAGTTAGTTTAATGGGCTGAAGTTTGAGTTAGTTTAATGGGCTGAAGTTTGAGTTAGTTTAATGGGCTGAAGTTTGACTTAATTCGAACTTCAGCCCATTAAACTTCCTTTTTTTTTTAATTTAATCGAAACAAAATGTTGAACTTGTCTGTCCCGTCGTCTCACTCTAACTCTACGTTTATCTTCAAACTTTCTAATTACGTTATCACCGCAACATAGCATCCAAGAATCATCACCTGAAATTTGTCACGCAATTTTGTTTTTGTTAGCAAAAATTTCAAACTGTTTGTTTTAAAATAAAATTTCAAAGTTAACATTCCCTATGCATATTTTTACCCGACACATTTAGACTTCGAAACAATCGTAATAATCGTCCATCATTAGGTTCCGGCGTTTTTCGGGAACCAACAACCTTACTAAACCGCTTACGTGTATATATAAAGCTATTTCTTTGTAACTATATCATCACTACAACGTAGCATTAAAGAATCAAATCACGTGATGTTTGTCGCTGAATCTATTTGCTATTATTATTGATCGCTAAAATTATTATTGATCGCTAAAATTATTATTGATCGCTAAAATTCCTAACTGTTTGTTTTAATATAAAATTCCAAAGTTAACATTCCCAATACATCTTTTAGCTGACACAATATGGAGACTTCGACACACTCGTTCATGATTTAGGTTCCGACGTTTTCTGGGAGTCAATAATATACCATCTCTGTCTCTCTCCGTCTCTCTCTCTCTCTCTCTCTCTCTCTCTCTCTCTCTCTCTCTCTCTCTCTCTCTCTCTCTCAACGGGACATTGAAACGAAATTTATGGCGCTTTTTCAACTATTTATCGAAGAATTGTCTTTCAAAGTATGAGAGATGTTTCAAAATTAATGCCTCCTATTTTTGTATTCCGCCAGAATGGATCAGAGGGGATTGCAATTGCATTGTTATGATGACTGAACTTTTGCATTCGTGACCTGAAAGTTTAATCTCTCTGTTGCAAATATTGACGGTGTGAAACTATAAGAAAACAACCCATGTGTCATTGAATTCTTGGCAAAAGTTCATTGAGAATGATGGTGACTATGTAGAAAAATATATTCTGAAGCACGAAAGGTCGCTTGTTTTAATTGCACCACTCACGTCTTCGCAGCTCTTCAACTTTTGGAGTAAACAAACTAGGAGACTTTACATTTGAAGCGAGCCTCGTATATTTTTTTACGTCTCTAAAATTGTTGATATATATATTTTGTGAGTTAATACCTGTTTTCTCGTTTCATTTCCAACACCCTTTTGTTAAGTTAGTACTTGCTAACTGGTGGCCTATTCATAAAACTCATGTTTTTCATCCATCTTATTCATTCGCCAAATTAGCTACATTTATAGTTATAACACTATGGACCAGTCAATGGCGTGACCGACCCACGTGTTATGTAAATGTACTGGCGACGGTACCAGACTGACACAATGGGCCAGTCAACAGGATCTGACGGTTAAACGTCTTTTTTTTTCTTTTTTTTCTTTTTTTCTTTTTTTTCTTTTTTTTCTTTTTTTTCTTTTTTTTCTTTTTTTTTTCTTTTTTTCTTTTTTTTCTTTTTTTCTTTTTTTCTTTTTTTCTTATTTTTATTTTCTTTTTTTTCTTTTTTTTCTTTTCTTTTTTTTTCTTTTTTTTCTTTTTTTCTTTTTTTCAAATTTAAAACAAAAAAAAACCCCCCGTTTTTTTAGAAATTTACCTGTAAAGTCCGAAGTTTAAAACCTTTTTTTTAAAAAAAAAACACATTGTTTTTTTGTTTTTTTTTTTAATGAAACCTTGGTCCTTGCTCCTTTTAATTGAAAAAAAAAAATTAGGGCTTGAATTACATTTTTTGAGGAGTTAAAAGCTTGGAAAGATGGGGTGGAATTATTCACTATTTTCACGAAATTTCTGATAGTGACTGGGATTGTTCTTTGCACGTCAAAAACATGAAATATCTGAAGTTACACATACTTCCGCGATCGCCATTTTCTTCTTACTCTTAGAACGAGCAACAGCAAGAATATAATTGAAAACGGTCTTATGACACCTATCTAATCATGGCTGATAGAACGAGAACAACCTACCAGTGTGGGTACCGTTCGGAATTTTCTAGATTCCTGGGTTCAATACCAAACGCAGCAAGGAGGTCTGAGTTTGCATCGGCCGAAACGCCATTTTGTTTTTACGTGTATCTGAAGAATGTCGGAGGTTACACGAGGCTGAAGAAGGTTGCAGTTTAGATCGGCTGGAACGCTTTAAAGTAACATCCCATATAAGAGTGATAGTTCGAATAATCCAAAATATAAATTATCAATCTCCATCTAAAAATTTCAGAATTATGACTTTTCTTTTTTATTTCTTATTTCCCCCCCCCCCTCTCTCTCTCTCTCTCTCTCTCTCATCCTCTTCCTTTATCCCCTCTTCTTTCTTCGCCTTCTCTCCCCTTTTAATCTCTCCTTTCTTTTCTTTCTCTCTCGTTTCTGATTTTTCTTTTTTTCTCTCTTCTCATTCAATTTCCTTTATTTCTCTCCCTTTCTTAACTCTTCGGTTAGTTTCCTTACGTTCCCCCTCACCTTACTCTGCACTATGTCTGTTTTCTATTTGCATTCTTTCTTTCTCGCTGATCTGTCCGTGCTCCAACTATCCACTCTCTCCTCCTCCCTCATTCTTTCTACATCTCTCTACGTATATTCTCATCTATCCACGCACATCTTCCCTCAACAATAAACAAATTCGGCTCTTTTATTAAAACAAAGGAAAATACAGTGAGAATTTACTTCAAGTTTTGTTCACACACAATAAAAACAAAAACATATTCAAGACAATGTTTCTTTGATAAGAAAAGACGAACATCGTAAATCGCCTGTCGACAATCTTTCTGTATTCAGTAGTCGCCATTCGTGTTTTTTTTTTCCTTTTTGCTTTTTTACACCGCCATTTTTTATATCGCCATTTTGTATTTTTTTATATCGCCATTTTGTATTTTTTTATATCGCCATTATGTATTTTTTTATATCGCCATTTTGTATTTTTTTTTATATCGCCATTTTGTATTTTCTTTTTATATCGCCATTTTGTATTTTTTATATTGCCATTTTGTATTTTTACATTGTAATTTTGTTTTTAATTTGTTAAGAATAGACGAATTTCGTAAATCGACCGTCTTATATTCATTTCGTTTTAAACATTGCCATTTTACCTTTACAACGTCATTTGATTTTTATATTTTGTTTTTGTTGCCATTTCGTTTTTTACGAACATTTACTTTTTTCATGGCCATTTGTTTATTTTTTGTTTTTGTTTTTTCATAGTTCAATTTTTCCATTGTAATTTCGTTCTTAGTCGACTATTTTTATATTTCGTTTTTTACATTGCCATTTTTTAACGCCGTCATTTCGTTTTTTAAGATCGACATTTTACTTCCGGATAGTCCCTTGATTTTTTAGATAAAGCTAAAGTTTTATTTTTTGGTTTGATCGATATATTGCTTGCTGCATGGCCATATGGTTCTTTACATAAACCCAGTGAACCAAGTGCAAGAAAGATTCAAACAATTGCACTTACAGGGACAGTTAGAATCTTAAAAAAGATCTCTCGGTTGTAATGTATGAGATAGCAGGTGAATATTTCTCCAACTCGAACAAAATAAGAAAGCAAAAAAAAAAAAAAGTGACTTTTGACATTACCATTGTTTTTAATTTATTTACATCCCAAACACTTGACCGATAAACGCGCCCAATTTAACTTCCGTAATTAAACCATTTACCCCGTATCTACCCTAGATATATATAATTTCAAGCAACGACGTTGTTATGACAGCTCGTTAAAAAGCTACCCTTTGCAAAGGCGGCAGGGGTTTGAGGCGAGTGGGTCGCAACGCCTCCGGTTGAATTGCTACGCACCCGTCTAGAGCATAGTTTTTAATGGGTTATCATTAAAAATAATACTTAGCTTGAAATCGTAGAACCGGGTAGATAGGGTGGTTTCTTATTGAGTACATATAGACCCAAAAAAGCAAAGAACCTAATTGGTTGGCATGTTTAACGGCATATCAACCATTTGGTTTACCTGCGATGTGCCTTCAATAAGTTTCCAGACTTTTTTCGTATGAACACTTTCATTGATAATACACACATGAAACTCTAGTCTCCTTCGAAGTAATTTTCATCTCCTCAATTGTCTCATAATTACAGCACCTAAGGTTTTCCTTGCGCTTAGGGAATAACCAAAAGTCACAGGGAGCAAGGTCTGGACTATAGGGAGGGTGAGGAACTGTCTTGATGCTTATCTTGGTAAATAGTCTGTGACAAGGATGGAGCATCCTTGGGACCAACTTCATGCAAATCTTCCGCATCTTCAGTTCCTCACGAATAATTGTGTGTACAGTTCTCACATTGACATCAGACTGTGCATTTACTGACTCTGTAGACACACGTCGGCCCTTTTCCATGAAATTCTTTATTTGGCCAATCAGCTCTGGTGTTCTGACTTCCTTACTCCTCCCACACCTCATCATCCCTCACATACTTCCCTGCCAGCCTTGAATATCTTATGCACTCAAATCAATTCATGCAAGATGGTCCAAAAGCAGTCTGAAGCATTCCATACGTTTCTGTGGCATTTTTTCTAAGTTTAAAATATTTTATTGCATATCCTCACGTCCAGATTGCATTTTTTAAAATTAACCAGGTGTGACAATCGGGCTTTAGCAGGGTGTATTCCAATTCCTGCTGTAGCTGCACATTTGGACCTGAAATCATAAAAATGGGCCATTCATCTCATAAGATGTATGGCAATAAGATACTAAATTTTTAAGAGTTTAAGAAAATGTTAAATACTTGAACAAAAAATGTCTGGAAACTTATTGAAGGCACCTCGTAATGCTGGAATACAACTTCCATTGTTAACGATTCATTGGATACGATGATTTGAACGCAATTTCTCTTCGTACGTTGCGGTGTCATGCTTGAATTTAAAAAGGCATTAAACGCGCATCTTATTTCAAATGCGTCCGAACATCTTTCTGGTAGGCTCTGTCGGTGTGTGTGTGTTTTTTTTTTTTTTTTTTTTTTTTTTTTTAAGTAACAAGAATCTTAATGGTAGGTGCTCCGACGAACTGCAAGCCCTTGTACTCCCTCGACGTAAATAACCTCGACAAACCCGACAATCAGCAAAATCCTACCCCTATACAATAGAGATCCCCAGATGCCAGAAAGCCTTCCACTCTAATAGTTTCTTCCCAAGAACTGCTAGACTTTGGAATTCCCTTCCGGGTTCCTGTTTCCCTGACTGTACTGACATGCAAAAGTTCAAGTGTAATGTGAACACACCTTGCTGCTAAACTCCCTACATATTACCACTGCAAATTATGCCCTAGATAATAGCACCCTACATAAACGTGGTACTGTGCCTTGTTTGGGGTAAAAATACAAAAACAAAAACATTTGTCTTGTCATGCTTAAATTTGAAATCGTACTAGATGGCTACCCGGTATTACCCGGTTGTAAGATACGCTTAAATATGATATTTTGATTAATGCAGATTTCGTATTCATTATTATAGAGACAATTCTCCATTGATTATAATCCAAAATTTTAAAGAAAAATATGACTTGGGTACCATCAGCTAGAATCGAAACCCAAACACATAGCGTTCCAACCTTAGTTGCTAAGTTTGGAAATTTGGTAGAAATTACGCCATGACGTTAAAATTTGAGACGGTGACAAATAAATTAATACTTTTAGGATTATATAGATACTAGCACGTCGCCCGGTATTGCCCGGTCGTAAAATACGCTTAAATATGATATTTTGATTAATGCAGATTTCGTATTATTTTTTATTATATTATATTGGACCCAATGTATAGTAATGATTTAAAAAGTAAAAAAAAAAAAAGGAAAAGACTCGTGTGCAACTGCCGAGAATCGAAACCAAAACGTTTAACTTACGATTTACTGTTTCCTTTGACGTTAATGCCAGAGCTATGAATAAATGTTTGTTGCAAGACTAAAAATTAAAACCTGAACCAATAGCTATTACGTTTCGCATGCATATTCATAATGCTGTCGTTCGCCCGTCACCTGGCAAATTCAAAATTTTTTTTTCACACTTTTTCACGGATTTTCCCCGGTTAAAATCCAAATATAAAGTTTCATGTGGGTTCGAATACCCTGTATATTAAGTTTCATATTTGTAGACCAAAAACTGACAGGTGTTTGCGCGGCAATTTTTTAAAACAAATATACATACGCATACATGAATATATATAGAAAGAGGTTTGTGTTTACTATAACCGTTTTACGCAAATATAAACCATGTAGAATATCTGCATGAATATAATTACACGTAATAGTTAACTAAAGATGATCATCCCATGAGAAAACCGAAACCCCAAATAGGGATTTAATTAAATTAATTGTTTAAAAGAATATGCAAATTAGCTGGATCTTTTGCAGATGAATGCAATTCCACGACCCATATATAACAAAGTTGTATTTTCTTTTTAAATAGATAGAAAAAAGTGGTTTTTAATGAATATCAAAACAAACAAACAAACAAACAAAAATTATAGGAGTATAGATTTTCGTATGGTAGCGGTGCCCCCGTCTGTATTATCTTTTTATTTTCGTCTCCCCCCCCCCCTATTTTTTTTTTCAGCAGATTATTATCGAATGGACATTAGTCTACTAGAGTACTACAATATTTTTGTTTAATATTTGTACGGGTTGCTCAGTTTCTAATTTCTAGTAATCTATTTATAGTAAATCGATCACCCATTTTAGAACCACTCGACGTATTCCGTATTGTTTTCACCAGTCTCCATGTTTGTTTTCTAGTTGCTACGCTAGCGCACATTCATTGTACTTAGATTGTAAATGTTCGGTGACACAAATTGAAGAATGCGTATTTTTAAAAAAATCGTCTGGGCAAAACTTTTATGTCGGATAACGAAACTTTAAGATAATCATAAATATGTATATAAAATAATTTGAGAAAGTGAAACTAAAAAAAAAAAAAAAAAAAAAAGGCCAAACTACTTTAAAAAGGCTAAATTCGCGAAATTATGTCTAAAAACGTCGAGTGGTTCTAAAATGGGTGATCGATTTACTAGAACATTGCATTAGAAACTGAGCACCCCTACAAATATTTAAATATTGACTTTTTTTTTTTTTTTTTTCGATAATCTGGTAAACTAGTGTTCATTCGATAATAATCCGCTGAAAATTTGACGAAAAAATAGAGGGGGAGGGTGCCGCTTTCATACGTACGCAAGATTTTCTTTTTGTCTGTCACACAGGTTTTAAATGATATTTTTTGATGTAAGAAGCCAGATCCGTCCATCTTTTAGTCATTCTTAAGTTAAATTGCTTCAAAAAAGGTGGACTATAATAATGTTATTATTTAGAAAACCATTTTTAACATAGGGAGCGCGTGGGCTTTGTTAACTATTCTGTGCCTTCTATCTTATTTATTTTAATTATAAAAAAAATGGTGGGTCATTAAATTAATTTGCTTTGCTGTAAACAAAAATAAAAAAAAAACGAGATGCAAATAATGATAATAATGATGAAAATTTTTTAGATCAATACTCTCAGCTAAATTCCCATTCCAAAAAGAAATATTATTTTTATAGGTGATTACGTGTGAAACTCTTAAAAAGACTTGACGGAAATAAAAGCAATCATTTTAGTATTTAGTTAGATAAATGTATAAAGATTCTTGTAAAAATAAATTTTATTCATTTTTATTCATTAGAAAATTTTTCCCGGTATGCCACACATATATTAATAAAAAAGTTAATTTTGTTTTAGAAGCAAAACATCGACTTCAGTTCCGTTGTTGGATTTTTAAAAAATAATAAACGTGGTTTTTCATATGTACTTTTATTTTTATTCGCTAGACAAAAATGTAAAAATAATTTATTTTTCTGTAGAATTGGTTTTATGACCGAATGAAATTTGGCGCATTGTCGTTCATTTTTGGCGTACTTTTGGGCGAATTAAAATCACTGATTGAAATCTGGCGAGCCAACGTGCTGGCGTCCCAAGAATAATTAGATGGCGATTGGTATGCAAAATAAGAAAACAGTTTAGGGAGGGAATAGTTAAT
The DNA here is from genome assembly GCF_053919585.1 of Euprymna scolopes. NCBI lineage: Eukaryota > Metazoa > Mollusca > Cephalopoda > Sepiida > Sepiolidae > Euprymna > Euprymna scolopes. The sequence goes on along the minus strand of NC_136518.1, from coordinate 12,134,214 downwards.
AAAACCCGACCCATGTAAAGAATGCATTTCTAAATAACGTAAATATATTTTCCTTTATAATTAAGAAAATTTCAAACTATCTTCTCTTTATGAATTTTATCCAACCGGAGGTTTTTATCTATATGTCCAAAGGGAAGCGCTATAAAACTTTAATTATTTTAGAAGCCGATGACAGACACCGCTAATGCACAGCTGGCGCCAACGAAATTTTTTAATAATCAAGTGAACTCCCTCGAATGGGGTGTTTTAGACATTTAGATGCAAAAAGTTTACAACGAGAATAGGCAAGTTATCTCTCGATAAATGACCAATAAATAAAATAAATTAAACTCTGTGAATCAATGTTAAATCTGGCAATGAGATTTATAACCCATTATGTGGCCCTTCTCAGTCTTATGTTGTAAATGAATAACTTCTAATAATAATTTAAAAAAAAAATTGTGGTTATTTAACTTCTTATTGTCAAAAAAAAAAAAAAAAATTAAAAGAATCGGTTTGGTATCGGAAGTTAGGCTATAATTTTTCCGATACCGATTCTGATACGCCAAAAAGTTCTGATTTTTTTCCGATTCTGATTAATCGTCCCAACACTAATATATATATATATATATATATATATATATATATATATATATATGGAAAAATCTGAGCTGGCACATCAACAGCTAGTCTCGCTCTCTCTGTTGGACATGGTCCAGAAAAGAGTCTTCAAGGCGTTAGTCATCTAGTGTTATGGACGATTAAATTTATTTGCCCTGAGGAGACGTAAAAGTTCTTCTTCGGTTGTAATAATTGTTGGATTGTGGAAAAAAATTTTTTTATTCTCTACGAACTTAGAATTAGCTATTTGCTATGTATGATAACATCTTGGATTCTTTCTTTCCCTCCCTTTATATCCCTCTCTCCTCCTTTATCCCCCCTCTCTGTCTGGTCCCTACTCTTTGTCTTTTTTTTTCTTCTAGCTCAGCATAAAATTAATTACTTCAGTATGGATTTCATTTGTTAAATATAGCATACTCTTTCTGTATGTCGGCCTTTCTCCCTTCCTCCATCGTTTTCTCACTCTCTTTTTCTCTCATACATAATTTAAACTGGGCGTCGAGGAGGCGAGTGCAATTTATCATTTTATTGTTAGCTGCTTTATCAATGATATTACATACAACTAACATGGTACAGTCTACTCCATCGCGAGATACTGGACCCCTCCCTATCTCTCTCTCTCTCTCTCTCCCTGTCTCTGTCTCTGTCTCTGTCTCTCTCTCTCTGTCTCTCTCTCTCTCTGTCTCTCTCTCTCTGTCTCTGTGTGTCTGTCTCTCTCTCTGTCTCTCTCTCTGTCCCTCTCTCTGTCTCTCTCTGTCTCTCTCACACACTCTCTCTCTCTCGTGTGTGTGTGTTTCGTCGTCTTACGACTCGTCAGCGTGGTTGGACCTAGCTAGATTCGAAATTAGCATCTCGAGGCCCGATGCTTTATCATTAAACGAATTTGCGCTATTGGATCGAATGTATCGCTTACACACACAGACACACACACCTATATATATATATATATATATATATATATATATATATATATATATATATATATATATAATGTGTGTGTGTGTGTGTTGGGACGATTAATCGGAATCGGGAATCAGAAAAATCGGAAATTTTAGAGGAATCGGAAACATTTGTGCCTATTTTACCGATGCCAAAAAACGATTCCTTGTTTGTCTCTTGTTATTTGATTCTGTTTTAAAACAAAATCTTCCTCTGCTGGTAATAATCATAAAATTTTAAATATTTAAACTGCCAGTAAAACTAAAATCTATAGATCACCCCTCCCCCCCTCCCCTACAAATGTATTTTTAAAGTTCGAGAAAATATCTGCACATTAACCATGTATTCTACTGTAATCGAATGGAGGGGGGATAACGTTATAGTTAAATATTTTGAGATTTATAAAGGTTCAGAATCGGTACTTGTACAGGAATCGGGAATTGTATCGGAATCGGGAATAATATCGGAATCGTCCCATCACTAGTAGCAACCCATATCTTAATAGCAACCAGAGAAATAGGAACGAGGTAATAATGAAGAAAAAAGTTGTAACTGCAGAACTCGTGTACTTTTTCCACTGCAAAATGAAAAAAAAAAAAAAGCTCCTTCAGTCTTTGACAGACAATGGATACCCACGAAAGAGGTGCCTTGTGCCAGGAGGTGCGCAATCTCCAACCACACCTCTCCTGAGTCGACATTGTTAAATACCAGTGGCAAGTGAAGTGTATGTACAGGACGACTGGAAACGAATGCCGAGATAAGTAGAGAGCACATAGAGCGCCTCGAATTCCCAAATGGTCACCCATCTGGTACTAACCAGGCTCAACGTTGCTTAACTTCGGTGATCTGACGAGAACCGGTGTGTCAACGTGATTATGCCGTATATAATAAACGTCTAATTAAAAGCATTGTTTAACAATGCTACAATAAATTAGACTAGAGGTTGAGAAAAAGTATAAACTTCCATGGGGCCTTCAAGAAGTTGTTGGAACGACACAACAAGTGCATTGCAGCCGGAGGAGATTACTCATAAATGCCTAACCAAAAGCATTATTATACAACCTATAATAAACTAGTAGGGAGCGCCCGGCGTTGCCCGGTCGTAAAACACGTTAAAATATATTTTACATCATGCAGATTTTATATATTAGTGGCGGCGTGGGGGGGGGGGCTGGCTGTGCCCGGACGTAAAATACGCTTAAATATGATATTTTAATTTATCCAGATTTCGTATATATTATTATAGAGTCGTGAAACAAAAAAGTATTTAGGTGCCATCGAAACCGAAACTGTAGCATTCAGAGCTGATGGCGTTACCACTGTACCAACGTGACATGCATATGAACTGATTAAAAATTAAAGGTTGATGTACAAATTGTATAAGGCTCATTCCATGTCAAATCAACAAGGAGTTAAACCATGTCCGACACGAATTTTTTTCCAAATCTTCTACACTTATAGATCTCCGTGGAAAAAATTGAATGGCACTTGTTAAACATCTCTAGGTCAAGGGGTTTCTGAGATATGACATTGACCTTTTTACAAAAATGTCAGTTTTTATGGAGAGGTGACTAACTTTAAAAGACGATATCTGTTATTTATTGCCAAATAACCGTCCATTAGTTTTTTTCTGAAATTTTGCCACAAATTATATTTCATTAAATTGATATGCACAGTAAAGAAAAAAAAATGCGAAAATTCTCGTTGTCCCCAGGCGCTCAAAAGAGGTAAAAAATACCCCCAAATGGCCAAAAATTACACTTTTTGCCCCATAGTATTTGATCCATCCATTAGATTTTCCTGAAACTTGGCCAAAATGTGGACACCATTGTTCCTAATATTAATTCAGTATGGCCGACCCTGGCAAAATTCTGGTTCGCATCCCTTTGGGGCTTTTAGGACTAAAAAAAAAAAAAAAAAAAAAAATGCCCTTTCAGAGCTCTTTTTTCATATTACTCAGAAACTTGATATATACAGTGCCGGCAAAAAGAAAGTACGAACTTGTAATTTTTCCAAAAACTGCAAATTTAAGCAAAACTTAATGTAACTATTTAAACAACATATACCTCATTTGATTCGCCTTTTATTCCTCTATAGTTTTATCTGTTCATATTTGATTTTAATTGAAATATTCTAGTGTTCACGTCAATTCTAATCTAACCTATTTTCAAACAATATCTTATTTGCATTGTGCATTCATTTAACTGACATATTTAATATTTAGATTTCTAAAAAAATGGACAATCGACTCTTTTTCCAACATAAACAATATTTAACAATTTCTAATAGAATTAACAATATTTAACTATTTCTAATAGAATTAACAATATTTAACTATTTCTAATAGAATTAACAATATTTAACTATTTCTAATAGAATTAACAATATTTAACTATTTCTAATAGAATTTACAATATTTAACTATTTCTAATAGAATTTACAATATTTAACTATTTCTAATAGAATTTACAATATTTAACTATTTCTAATAGAATTTACAATATTTAACTATTTCTAATAGAATTTACAATATTTAACTATTTCTAATAGAATTTACAATATTTAACTATTTCTAATAGAATTAACAATATTTAACTATTTCTAATAGAATTAACAATATTTAATTATTTCTAATAGAATTAACAATATTTAACTATTTCTAATAGAATTAACAATATTTAACTATTTCTAATAGAATTAACAATATTTAACTATTTCTAATAGAATTAACAATATTTAACTATTTCTAATAGAATTAACAATATTTAACTATTTCTAATAGAATTAACAATATTTAACTATTTCTAATAGAATTAACAATATTTAACTATTTCTAATAGAATTAACAATATTTAACTATTTCTAATAGAATTAACAATATTTAACTATTTCTAATAGAATTAACAATATTTAACTATTTCTAATAGAATTAACAATGGACTTAATTTCTAACATTCCATTTTCCCATTATATTTAACACTTGCCTACAGGGTTCGATTCTAGCCTTTTCCTAATATCATTTTCACTTATCTAGTATGTCGTCTTACTTACATTTTTTATTTTTTACATAGGCATCACCACATTATCAAGGCCAAGAGGCCACTTAAAGATAAGGGTTAAAGAGTGTACAGTAGAAATTGGACAATATAGTAATCATTAGTAATGAAAATTTGGTAAATTTGATAACTTATATGGAACGGCTCATCAAGAACTTATTTACTTTAGACTTGAACACAACCATATTGTAGTCAGCCGGAAAGCAGGAAAACGGAAGACAAATCCACAGGCGTGCAGTTCTAAGAAAAAAGCTTTGTTCATGGAATCTACGTTTAGGTTTAGGCACAGATAAAGAGTGGGGGGAATTATTGATAGTGTTTACAGCTAGACGAGTATTTATTGTGAAAGTTAGGCGAGGGGGGACCATAGACTGAAGCTCAGTCGAATGAGGAGACAGCCGTTCATGTAACAATCTCACAGGCAACACAAGGGACCACGCACGCGCGGCTTGTTTTAATGTATATTACGACCAGATAGTGACGGGTGGCCTGTTAGTTTTAAATAAAATATCCGTAATCTAGACAGAAAAGAATATCTTATTTTCCTTTAGGGCTTCCATAAAAAAAAATGTACATTTTTGACGCATTTAAAAATGTTGAGTTGGGAAGTAAGACTAAAGAAACTGAAATAAATAATAACAATAATAATAAAATAAAAAAATAGAATAAAGAAAAATGTCCATTTATTGTGGACATTTGAGAGTCCATATTTAAATAAATTCTCTTTATCGCTGGTTTATCCACGGATTATAAAACATGGCGTCTACGATGGACGCCATTTTGTTTTTCTTCTTCTTTCGCGCGTCCTTCCCGCCGTCAGTCAGTGAATGATTCTACAAAACCGGTCGATAATAACATGGCGGCTGAACGTGGTTAGCCACTTAAGCGACAACAGGTATTAGTGCTGGACGACGAATCGCTGTCCCAGGAAGCCATCAATGTCAGCAGACCTCCCCACGTATTGGTACAAACAAGAAACCATACTGGACTGGTTTTAATATATTTACATAATAAATGAGCTCTTTCTTTCTGCTTTGCCAGAAGAGGTCTTTGGCCACTGCATTCTGGTTTAGCTTATTTGCATGTTTTTTTTTGTTTTTGTTTTTTTTTTTTCTTAATTGTGTTATTTTTTTAAAATAAACATTGAGTGGACAATTCGATATTATTAAAAAAATTATCGATGATAATAAAAAACGTAATTTAATCTTCCATAAAGAAAAAAAGAGGATACGACTATTAATAATAATAATTTTCCTTAAAAATAGATTGCAAAATGGCGGAACAGATAAAGAAAAATGGGGAGAAATTAAATAAAATGGCGGAAAAAATATGGAAGCCTAAAACGGTTAAAATTCAAGATCACTAAAATGAATAAACCCCACAGAAGAGACGTTGCGAGCTTGTTTCTGCACTATCTTAAGTGGTAAGTGCTCGTATGGACTCCAATCTATGCCCCCCCCCTTGCCAAATGCACTCGGCTAACCAAAATCACTATCAATATTTTCCCCACTCTCTATCGATGCCTAAATTTAAACGTGGATTCCATGAACAAAGCTTCTTTCCTAGAACCGCCCGCCTATGTAACTCTGTTCTACTTTCCGACTGACTACAATATTGTCATCTTCAAGTCCAATGTAAAAAAACTTCTGTTGAACCTTTCTCTTAAATCTAATTATACCAAATTTCCACAATTAATGATTATTACGCTATTGTCCCAATGACGACTGTATACACATTGACCCTTATCCTTGAGTGGACTCCGGGCATTGATAAGTTGTGACTCCTTTGTATAAAAAAAAAAAAAATAGACACTTTTAATTAGATGAGAACAATAGTTTGAAGTATCCAAATTATTTGTTCTCATCTTGAGTATCATTTTCACAATGTTTCGGTAGATGTAACCTCCGACCTTTTTCATTTGTATCTTACCGAACGTGGGAATGCTTCTGTTGAACTCGGAAATTTGGATGGAATTTCGAAGAAACCCCTTTATTTACTTAACAGGGGTAGCATGCTCTTGTTCTGTCAGCCATGACTGGATAGAGGTCATAAGTAATTCGCAATTGTATTTTTTGGTCGCCCACACTAAGAATTGAACGTTCAGGAGACAGATTATCACTTTTATAATTGATTTTTCCAAATACTCTAACCACTGCGCCACGGTTCCTTGCGGATCAGAGTTCGAAGGTGTTGACAGATGTAACTTATCGAACTCTGGAATATTTGTCAAACTCTGGTTCGCGAGTTTGACAAGATACACATGAAGAAGGCCGGAGTTTACATCGACCGAAACGTTGTGAAAATCACACTCAAGATGAATCCAAATAATACGAATAACCAATCCTCATCTAAAAAAATTCAAAAACGTAATACTTTGTTGTATGGGGATTTTAAATACAGTCAATCACACTCTCTTATTAGCCATACGATGCATATGTAATTAATTTTCTTTGAATTAAAAATTTCACCGAAATTGTGATTTCATTGCCTGAAGTTACAAATCGGTAAAAATGCATCAGAATTAACAAAAACGGGTAAAAAAAAATCCAACAAATAACTTCTACCAAACGCAAGAAAATTTAATATTTTATCAATTTGTGTGGCTTTTCAAATTTAACACGGTTTTTCTTTCGTATTATTTGGATTCGTCGGATTGTTCTCATCTTGAGTGTCATTTTCACAGTGTTTCGGTTGATGTAACCTCCGACCTTCTTCAGGTGTATCTTGTCGAACTCTGGCAAGTTTTGTCAACCCCGGAATTTCGAACGAAACTTGTTTACTTCACGGGGGTAGCATGCTCTTGTTCCGTCAGCCATGACTGGATGACTGGATAGAGGTCCTAAGTAATTCAGAAATTACTTAGTTTAGTTTTTAAAAGTTAGTAGAGTACCATTTACCCTGATTATCTGACATGGAACAATATATTATCTATATATAAATATAGATTTTTATCAATCTGTCCGCCAGTCATAATTTATTAACATAATACATTACGGAATTTGTCTAGTCTAGAAATATTAGAGATCGTAACAATTGTTAGTGATGTCGAATATTGTATTGATAGAAAATAAATTCCTAACAAAATAAGCGGATGTCGTGACCGGAAATGGAAACCGACATCTTGATTTTCAGTTTGTGGTTTTACGACGAGAATCGTTTCAAAAGTAAAGTTTCCGATTTTTTTTAAGGCCCAAAAAGTTGAAGATCTACAAAGACGTGAGTGGTACCATTAAAATGAGCGACCTTTTGTGCTCCAGAATTTATTTTTCTACATAGTCACCATCATTCTCAATGCACTTCTGCCAGGAATTCAATTATGCATCTCTGCTTCTGACGTATGTCAATGATAGATTGCTTTCTTAGTCTCACACTGTCAATACCTGCAACAGAGATGACTTTCAGGTAACAAATGCATAAATGCAGTCATCATAACAATGCAATTTGCAATCCTCTCTGATCCATTCGGGCGGAATAAAAAAATAGATAGTAGCAAGCCACTCGCATAAGATACAGTTTAATATATTTTCATTCCTGCAGATTACGTATTTATTATTATAGAACCAATTCTCTATTGAATATTATATTGCACCCAATATATAGCAGTGACATCAAACGTAAAATAAATATAACTCGGATACCATTAGCGAGAATCGAAACTAAAACATACAACTCTCCAGCCTCATTTGTTAACTTCTAAGCCACACCCATACACATAAATATCAATAGTTAAAAACTAACGTTGTTTAAACTATGAATGTAGATTTGTACATGTAAACATGTCGACTACTTCTGACAAGGTCAACTTTATGTAAAATGTGACAGACTGATAGACAGACCAAATCTCCTATGGAGAAATGTGACAGACCGACAGACATCACCTATTATAGAGAAATGTGATAGTTCAACGGACATAACCAATAACCCTAAAAAGAATGACTAGTCCGCATTTGAGGAGGCTGAATAATGTAGAAAAATATTTTAATTTTATCATCTGGGATGGTGAGCTTTTTGTGAAGTGACGACACATGTAAAAAAAGATTACAATTGTCATTATGTCTCGACTACATTATTAGATTACTAGGGAGCTTTTCCAAGTCGTAAAATACGCTTAAATATGATATTTTAATTTTTCCAGATTTCGTATATATTATACAGTCGTGATTTCAAAAGTAAAAAAAAAAAAAAAAACTATTTGGGTGCCATCAGCTAGAATCGAAACCGAAAGCAAAACTGTAACATTCAAAGCTGGTGACGTTACCACTGTATCAACTTGACATGCATATGAACTAATTAAAAAGAAACTAAGATGAATGTGCAAAATAACGATTTTCTTTTTCAATTTTGATCACTTAAAAGTTTTAACCGACTAAAGGCCCATAAAAGAACGGTCCATAACCCCCCCCCCTACCATTTGAGGCCCCTAGCTTAGCTCTGCGACTTTTCGTTTCGGAAAAGATAGAATTTGAGACTATGGAGGTGGACGGACAGACATATCGCCTTTTATATATTAGATTACATCTCGACACACACACAAAAAAGATTACAATTGTAAAATTTTATCAAAAACAGAAATCAGTCTATATAAACAAAAAAGTAGATATGTGTGTCTATATGTCTAAAAAAAAATTAACTGATAAACTCTTAAACGACTGGTCAATATATTACGTATGAAAGATGCCGCTGTGGAATTTCCACAGGTCCCGTTAGTAATAATAATTAAATCAGGTTCGACATCCAAACATTTCCAAACCCTAAAAGGATACATTCTTGACAATCAGTCCGACAGAGACTGAAGACTGGCCTATATCGGTGGACTATTGGTACTTCTGCACTTAAGTGCCCGTTTTTCTGTGAGTCTCGCTCAACAACGTCCGAGAGAACGGAAATCAATAAAAAAAACGAGCAAAAACAGAAAGAAAATAAAACGAGCAACCTACCGTAATAATTTCACAAATTTTACTGTTTTAATTAATTGATTTTATTTTTTTATTTTATTTATTTTATTTTATTTATTTATTTATTTTTTTTTTGAGAAGGGACATAAGTCTTGTTTCTTCGAATTAATGAACAAATATATTGTTTTGTTTTTGCATGAAAAGTTATTTTGGTATTCATAAAATTAATGAAAAAGTATTTACACATTTTTTTTGATTTGGGGGTATATAAATATTTTTTTTATTTGGGGTATATAAATATTCTTTTTTTTTTGATTTGGGATATATAAATATTCTTTTTTTTGATTTGGGGGGTATATAAATATATATATTTTTTATTTGGGGGTATATAAATATATATATATTTTGGGGGGTGTATATATATATATATATATATATATATATTTATATTTATTTGGGGGTATATATATATATATTTATATTTATTTGGGGGTATATATATATATATATTTATATTTATTTGGGGGTATATATATATATATATATTTATATGGGGGTATATATATATATTTATATTTATATGGGGGTATATATATATATTTATATTTATATGGGGGTATATATATATATATATATATATATTTATATTTATATGGGGGTATATATATATATATATTTATATTTATATGGGGGTATATATATATATATATTTATATTTATATGGGGGTATATATATATATATATATTTATATTTATATGGGGGTATATATATATATATATTTATATTTATATGGGGGTATATATATATATATATTTATATTTATATGGGGGTATATATATATATATATATTTATATTTATATGGGGGTATATATATATATATATATTTATATTTATATGGGGGTATATATATATATATATTTATATTTATATGGGGGTATATATATATATATATTTATATTTATATGGGGGTATATATATATATATATTTATATTTATATGGGGGTATATATATATATATATTTATATTTATATGGGGGTATATATATATATATATTTATATTTATATGGGGGTATATATATATATATATTTATATTTATATGGGGGTATATATTTATATTTATATGGGGGTATATATATATATATATATATATTTATATGGGGGTATATATATATATATATTTATATTTATTTGGGGGTATATAAATATTTTTCGTTAAATATATGTATTTTTTTTTCAAGGTTATTTCCTCAAGGATAGTATTTTCTACCGGTTGAAGTAAAGCAGCCGGCGGCGGCAAAGTAGGCTGAGAAAGGTTGTTAGAGAATGTAGGATGAGGAGAAGGAGGAGGAAATTCCTGAACCGGGTAGCTTTCTGCTATATGCTTTATGATAGAAACAAAAATATTCTTTCCGAATGTTTGTCTCCACATAAATTCACTAAAATAACTGTCAAACAGATCGCAGTTGGTTCCACACTTTTATTTCGTTGTTTCTCCCCATTCCACGTCCTCTCCACATAATTTGTGGCAGCCGTAGTCGTAGTATCCACGAAATTATGGCTGTGGTTACCGTAAGATGTTTTAAACTCTTTTCTTTTTTTTTTCTTCGAATTTTACCGTCTGCTCGCCCGCTCGCATCTTTTTTGCGTGCTCGGCATAATCCGGCGGTCTCCGTCGTTCACCGGACGTTGCTGAGTAAAACTAATGGAAAAAACGGGCACTGAAGTACCGGATTATTATCTATCGAACTGTCCTATTAGTACTTAGTACCCCTAGAAAGTTCATCCTCCAAAGCCTTACCTCCCCCCTTTGGAGAGTTGTTTTATTACTATCTACTTACGCCAGGAAATGCCGACGGAACTGACAAGACAATTTTTAAGAGGCCAGTGTACTTTCTTAGGGGTGCTGCCACACCCTTACGGTCTTGTGCCACGTCATATTATCCAGCTCACCCCCCCCCCGAATGTTGACTCGTTCTTCTAATGCTTTATTTCATTATTGAATCTAATTTTAATTAAGCAAATTAACACAGTAAGTCAACGTTGGTTTCAAATCATCAAATTCGTTAATGGATTTTTTTTAAACACCGGCAAATAGACCTCATCGTGACATAGTGGCAGTAGAATAAGTAGTAATAGTAGTTGGATGAGTAATAGTACTGGTAGCAGTAGGATGAATAGTAGTAGTAAAATAAAATACGCATCAAGTGCGCTTGAAAGCCAAATTACAACGCAATACTACGAAAATAAATATTTTACTTGTTTGAAATTACAATTTAAATATATTTCCGAGTCAAACTCCATCCTCAGTATTTCGTACATCTTTTTTCTTCCCATTTCCCCGATGCGTATTTTATTCAAAAACTTTTCTTTCTAAAACTTTACAACATGGCAAGAAAGAAGAAGAAAAAAAGAAAGATGTACAAAATACTGAGAATGGAGTTTGAACTCGAAATATATTTAAATTATGAATTTCAAGCAAGTAAAATATTTGCTTATTTTCGTAATATTGCGTTGTAATTTGGCTTTCAAACGCACCTGATGCGTATTTCATTTTATTCAAATTAAATCAACGCTTCTATAACGGACCTCGCACCCCTGACGAATAGAATTAGTGTTTGTGGAAGTGGTAGCAGCATTGTTATAATAGTAGGATCAGTAGTAGAAATTTGCAGTAGTAGTAGTAGTAGTAGTAAGATGAGTAATAGTACTTATAGCAGTAGAATAAGTATAAATAGTAAGAGTAGTAGTGGTAGTAGTTGTAGTTTAGCACAGGATCAAAATAAACGGATATTTTTCTTGAAAAAAAAATACAAAAAAAAAAAGAAATCTGAAAGCTAAATATTTATTTTCGTAATATTGCGTTGTAATTTGGCTTTCAAGCGGACTGGATACGTATTTTATTTTATTCAAATTAAATCAACGCTTCTATAACGGAACTCGCACCCCTGACAAATAGTAGTAGTATTTGTGGTAGCAGTAGCAGCAGTAGGATTAGTAGTAGAATAGGTAGTAGTAGCAGTAGTAGTAGTAGTAGTAGTAGTAAGACGAGTCAGGATACTGATAGCAGTAGAATAAGAAGTATTATTAGTAAGATTATTATTATTATTAGTAGTAGTAGTAGTAGTAGTAGTAGTTGTAGTTTAGCTCGGGATAAAAGTAAACGGATATTTTTCTTGAAAAAAAAACCCAAAAAAAACCCCGGAACATTGAAATCCAGAAACATTCTAATGGATCACCCAGCATTGGGACTGAACTAAAACAAACTGCTATTCTGTCCACTAAATTGCATACACCGCCCCCACCACCACCGCCATGGTCGATGGGGGCTTCCATATGGCTTTTATCAATCTTGGCAGTGCATGCTTGCCAAAAACATTTGTGGGCCCTCCGGGATCAATAAAAGAGACTTCTTCTTTTCCCGTTCTTTATCGTAGATGTTATTTTTAATTTCGTGGGCGGTCGTCGCCTTGAAACTTAACAAGTTGTATCGTGGGAAAACAATATCCGGTCGTATCTCCGTCTCGTCTACATACGTCCGTCGGTTTGTAAGATCTGTCACGATTCTGGTTGAAAGGCTATTATCAAGTAAACGCATCTTCTGGTAGGAACATTTACGCATATACGAAGTGCCTTCAAGAAGTTCGAGACTTTTTTTCGTATGGATATTTTTTATTTATTCCGGCTGCAATGCACTTGCTGTACCGTTCCAACAACTTCTGGAACGCCGCATGGAAGTCCTCTTGTGTAAGCCCTCGTCACAGCCTCTTTCATCTCCTCAATTTTCTCATCTCAACAGCAGTTAAGGTTTTCCTTGAGCTTAGGGAATAACGAAAGGTTACAGGGAGCAAGGCTGTGACTATAGAACAGGTGAGAAACTGTCTTAATGACCATCTTAGTCAAATAGTCTGATCGTCTCTGAGCATCCTTGGGATAAACTTTGCGAAAAATCTTCCGCATCTTCAGACCCTCACAATCAATTCTGTATACAAAACAGACTTCGTGGCTTAGTGGGGGATGCCCTTTTCTCTACCCTGCAACCTCTCTCCCACAGAAGAGACGTTGCGAGCCTATCCTTGTTTTATCGTTATTTCCATGGCAGGTGCTCGTCTGAACACCAATCTCTGGTCCCCCTTGCCAATCTTTCACGAAAAACACCCGTCTAGCTGAATCCACTGTGAAAAATTTCCCCCACTCTATATCTGTGCCTAAATCAAAACGCGGATTCCATGAACAAAGCTCCTTTCTTAGAACTGCACGCCTGTGGAACTCTGTTCCGTCTGCCTGCTTCCCTCCGGACTACAACTTGGATATCTATAAGTCCAATGTTAACAAATTCCTAATGAACCGCCCCTTAAGTAAACACTTCATCAAATCTCCACACTAACGTAATGTACTTGCAATAACCCTTATCCCTGAGTGGCTTCCGGGCCTTGATAAGTGGTGATCACTGCGTAAAAAAGAAAAAAAAATACAGTTCCCACGCTGACCTCAAACTGTGCACTTATTGTCTCTATAGACACACGAGGTCCTTATCTATGAAATTCTTTATTTGGCCAATCAACTTTTTTTGTTTTGACTTCATACTCCTCCCACACATCTCATCATCCCTCACAGACTCCCTGCCTCTCTTGAATCTCTTATGCCACTAAAAACTGATGCCCAATTCATGTAAGATGGTCCAAAAGCAGTCTGAAGCATTTCACACGTTACTGTGGCATTTTTTCAAGTTTAAAACAGAATTTTATTGCATATAATGCTTTCAAAATGTCCGCACGCCCAGATTGCTTTTTTTTTTTAAATTCACCAGCTGTGACAATCAGGCTTTAGTAGGGTGTATTCCAATTCCTGCTGTAGTTGTTCATTTGAACCTGAATCATAAACATTGCGGTCATCTCCTAAGATGTATAGCAGCAAAATACTGAATTTTCAAAAGTCTACGACAATTCTGAAACAGCAACGATGAAAACAAACGAAATAAAGAGAATAGAATGACCAGCACGTTTGAACACCCTGCGGACGTATGTGTAAAGACATTTACTTGGTTCACTGATTGCTCATTAACTAAAACATTACAAACGGATTCTAATGCAGATTCTTCCTGGATTTTTACTTCTGACACTACCACGTTACTACCGACCGTGAGGAAAGTGGCGTTGTTGCTGGGACTTTCTTCCTTCTCTACCGCAGCAATATGTGACACAAAGCCGAAAGGTGGGGGTAATTAAATCCGCGCCTCTTAACAAGGTTACTCTGGCCTATTGTAGAAACACATCTGGAAACTTATTGAAGGCATCTTGTAACATAAAACGTTATGTCTGCTTATCGGTCTGATGACTATTGGTCTATCACATTTCATTATAAGAGGTGACGTCTCTTGATTTACCACAATTCTTTTATAAGAGGGATATCTTTATTTATAATATTTGGTTTGGTTGTTTTACGGCATATCAATCCTTTTCAGATTAAGACATTTAGGTAAATCATTTTGCTTCAAGTTCTTAGAAATATTTATTCATGGTGTTTGGTTTGGTTGTTTTGCAGAACATGATTAAGTTTTGTTGGATAAAAGGACTTAGAGATCGTGTACACACAAATTCCAGATTAGCAGAGAACAAAGAAAATCCCACGTTGGACTTTGTACATACATATTGACCTCTGGTAGAACAAAGCAAGAAATTGCCAATAAAAGACAACAGGTCCGAAGAATACAGAAACAGAGACTGAGACAGGGGCACAATCATTATGTCGTTAGTTCGTCTACTCCAACCTCCACTTTTGGCAAGCAGGCTCGAACCCTTCGAGCAAGGGCGGTTGGCCCTTGCTCGAAGGGTTCGAGCCTGCTTGCCAACTACCACTTTTTGCTTCTCTTTAACACACACCTTCAAACACCCGGGCAACGCCGTTCCACGACCACTAATATGCTTAATAATTATCAAATAAATGCAGTCTTGTTATGAAACGGTCTTTGAGAATTAAGTACGGAAAAGGCAATTGTATTGGAATCGCCCCGTCATTAAATGGTAACAAAAACTGAAAAAGTGCTCAATACTACTGTAGAGCAAAATACATTTTTATTAGTTTTTAATCTGCTTAGTTACATATGCTTCCACTACCGGAATCAAAATAACGATCCGATAGTTTAATAAGACGTTATAGATTTAATCTATAATATAAATCTCACCTGTCTGTTTAAATGTATGTATGTTTGTATGTCTGCCTAAAACTTTCGACAGAGGCGACGGATTTTCACGAAATCGGTATCGTTTTGAAGCTCAATCCTTCCGACGATAAATATGGAAAATTGGCTAAAAAAATGTATTCCTTCACCCTCAACTGGGCACTTTTCTACCGGAAGGGGTCGCTTTTGTCGCCGATATTTTCGAAAGTCGTCCCCTCTTTTCGATTGACTATCCTTTATTTAAACGTACGTCGCTTCCGGTTTGGCGATTGGTGCCACAGCAAAGACGTCACGTTTTTTTTTTGTTTTTTTTTTTTTGGCGGGGGGGGGGTCATGTTCTGTTCCACTTTCGCGGTACGGGTTCGAGCTTGCCTGCCTATTACCGCTTTTTATGCTCAACACACACCTCCAAACACCAGGGCAATGCTGGGCACACAGACTAGTATTTATTATGATGAAGAAAATATATTTTTAAAAAAGTACAAATTCAACAGCCGCCAACTGTAAAGGCATAAGAAGATGACAAATAACAAAGGTAGAAAAGGGAAAGGGTTAAATTACAAAACCAGAAGAAGAAGAATGGAGGGGGGGAAGAGGAGAGAAACGGGATCGGGGTAAGTTATTAAGAGGGAAGGAAAGAAAGAAAGCAGCAAGCGGTTTAATAGATGGGCGGGGTTGGATATGATCCGGCAGTTAATATGAAGATCAAAATATGGAGTACAAAAATATAAAAATAAATGAACAAAAAATAAATAAATATATTTTAAGAAATACATATTAAAAATATATTTCCAGTCTTCGAGACGGATGGAAATAGAGAGAGGGTGAGAAGGTGACAACTGAAGGCATGTCAAACTGAAAGTGAAAGTCGGTCATCAGACGGTATGGGAGGGTGGTAGCTGCATTTGGGTAAAAATAACGCCGTGTTAAAGATACCGTTTCTCATGAAAGATTAAGATACGTCCTACTACTAATTAAAGGCAGGCGTTTAGAATGAAAGAAAGGTAAATCTAAGATAATGGATTTAAAGATTAATAGAAGAAATAAAATGTGTAAAATTATCTATAAATATAAAAGCGAAAATGTATGTATGTATGTATGTGTGTATGTGTGTGTGTTCGCTTTTTCTGTATTGTCTACAAAAGGCTTCTTTCAGAGAAGCGGTCGGTCGGTTCACAACTTTTTAAAACTTTTTATATCACGTATAAATCGTAATATCTCACAGTTAACAACGAAGCTCGCCTGTCTATTTAATTTGCTCGATTTCGGGAAGATAAATATTCAACATTTGTCGCTCGCCGCATGTGGGTTAGTCTTTTTCCTATAACATCTTGGGAAAATAAAAATCCCGCAGTCAAACTTGACCTCATTAACTCATTAAAACGGGCACCTGCCAAATCCAAGTAATTAAATAAATTCAAACGTGTTTCCGTTAACATCTCGCGGTGGGGCAATGGTTAATGTCGCACTGTTTTTTCCACACTTTAATTTACAACTTTGCCTCAAGGGTTCGGGTTCGATCCTCATACTTACTTTTTTTAACCCCGCCCCCACCCCCAGAGTTTCCACGCACACCTCCAAACTCCGGGGCAACGCCGGGCACCCTTCGCTAGTATTAAATAAGTAACTAAAAAATAACAAAAAATCTTTCTTTTAATAAATATTTAAATCTGCAAAATCTGACGAAACTATCGGGTCGTTAATTCGATTCCGGTTGTAGAAAAATATGTAACTAAGCAGATTAAAAGCGGTAATAAAACACACACACACACACACACACACACACACATTCTGATCAGTTTTAGACGACGAAACACGTGTCAGTGGATAATTATATTTTAAAAACAATATATATGCGGCTCTCCATATGGGGTTATCCAATTGGTTAAAGGGAAAAATTATTCCCAACTTGCATTTAGATAAAAAAAATTAAAATAAATGCACTTTCGTAAATAATGGAATTCATTCAAAACATATCGCAAAAACAGAAACAAATGGCATCTCTTTCACACACACACACACACACACACACACACACACACACACACACACACACACACACACACACACACACATATATATATAATGATTTTTGTTTTCCAAATAGTTACTGTTAGCGATTTATTTTATGTTTTAAGACTAATGGGTAGGGCTAGGACAACAGCATATTTTTTTCGATTGTTTTGACTCTAGTGTGTATCCGTTGATATCTTGTATGCTTTTATATAGTGATGATCTTCTCGGTTGATTAACTGTTTCGGATATATACTAGAGAGTCAAAATAATGAAAAGAATAGGCTGCTGTCATAGCCCTAGTAATGACTGACAGAACAGAGCATGTTACCCCCATGAATTAAATAAAGGATGCCGTTTGAAATTCGTGCAGATTCCAGAGTTTGACACAAAGATTTCCTGAGTTCAACAAGATAAACTTGAAGAAGGACGGAGGTTACATTGGTCAAATGCTATGAAAATAACACCCAAGATGATAACAGTATTTTTTCCATTGTTTTGTCTCGAGTGTGTATCCGTTGATATCTTATATGCTTTTAAAACGATTTGGTTCTCGGTTTATTAACTGCCTGACTATATCGGATATATACTCGAGAGTTCAAACGATGAAAAGAATATGCTGTCGCCACAGCCCTACTAATAAGCAACTGTTTAGCGAAGCAAAGAAACACTTAATGATAGTTTGATGGTATTGGATGATGAATGTTTCAGTGAGATGCTTAAAAGCAATGAATATTTGATTTCTTAAGAGAACAGCTCAACAAATACTTTTTGATATTGGAATTTTTTATCGAAATCGCTTCAAACAAGGTATACAGCCACTTGATGTAAAGAACTAAATAATACTTTAATGGGAGGGGGGACTTGCCAACAATGTTAGATAGTATGGATTCTAAGGGATCATGCTGTAGTCGGTTGTGAAGCCACCCTCTTGTGCATTACTTCTTTCGGAAGATAGGGAGGGAATGTTGCTGGGTTCGACCAGAAATCTTATTAGAAGAATTTTGTTACCGGTCACCTGATCAGAAATAGCCACGCCCAGTATTTGCTGACATGTAACTTAAATATCATATTGTAGTGTGTTGGGAAGCGGTTTCGTGTGAATGTATTCCAGAAATGAGAAGTAATTTTTTAAAAATGGAAGCTTTTAAATGAACTTTTGTAAAACAATCACTACTGTACAAAGTACTTTCTACCTTCAGAAACTACACATGATACATGTTTAATCGGATTCAGTGTGGCCCCGGGCTGGTTATAGCGAGAAAGAAAATTGTAATATTACTTCCCTTTGGTATAATGATGAGTAGAGGCTGAAACTGGTATTAGTTTTGTTACTGGCAGCTTTTTTTTAAATACTAATCAAGTTTTTGATAAGGTGCTTAAAGGTATTTGCAATTTGATTGACTCAAAACTTTTTCCTCTGCACCCTTTCTCTTACAGACGTGATGTTGCTAGTCTCAATCTTTTCTGTAAATACTATTATGGAATATGTTTTTCAGAATTTTCTGATCTCTCCTCTGCTTCCTTTGTTCTAGCTCGTTTGACTAGTTGATCTAGTGGTCTTCATCAATTTGCTATTTTGATCCCTCATTGTAATACAATTTCCTTTTCCAGTAGCTTCTTTCCAAGAATTGGAGGCTTGTGGAACTCTCTCCCTGCTGACTGTTTTCCTTCTACCTATAACCTTGATCTTTTCATGACTAAGGACAATAGGCATCTTTTGTCTTTGTGATAATTACCTTTCGTTCTCGTTAGCTTCTTACATCAAGCGGTTTCATGTGTCGTCTGGAGCAATTTCCATTAAATAATTGAGTAACCGCTTAATAAGGCTAAAGTCACTTAATGATAGAGATTCATGGGTGATGAAGAATACAGTGAGGCAGAGGATACAATTCTAAACCTTACATCAGCTGATCTAGTATGAACTCTGGTTGATTATGGTAAAAATGATATTAATACTATAATATTAACTAGCGAGACCTGTGGAAATCCCACAGGACTCATTCATATGTAATATATTGATGTTGGCATTCTGTAGATGTTCTGTGTAAATGGAGACGCTCTGATATTATTGTAACTCTTTTGTTAAAATTGCAAAAGTATTTATCTAGGCAAGCACGAACACCCAGTAAAGCCCAATCGTAAAGTACGCTTAAATATGATATTTTAATTCTTGTAGATTTTGTATATATTATTATACAGTTAATGTTCTATCGATTTTTATATATTAAAAAGTTGCGATTTCAAAAATATATCCGTATGACCTAGATGCATTAGCTTGAATCGAAACCGAAATAAAAACGTATGGCATATATATATATATATATATATATATATATATATATATATATATATATAACTTGAGTTCCTTCAGCCATAATCGAAACCAAAACTTATGAAGAATTCTTGGTAAAATTATTTATGACAAGAAATAGAAGAACATAACAATTAAACGACCCGGATGTAAGCGTGACACACAAAAGAACACACATGCTATCGTATTAATATGTAAATTCTCTTTGGGGTAGTGGAGCGAATTATTTTTTCTATTTTTACTGGCAGTTTTAAAAAAAAATTTAAATGCTAATAAGTTACGTGCAGCTGTTCTGGCTCCGACCGTCGGACTTTGTCTGCTATGCCGAGAGGGGGAGGGGTAATTGGGTAAACCTAGGTCTCCTCATCACTTTTCCAAGCCTGCCTCTGAAGAGGCAACTTCGGTTTGACTGTATAATCATAGCAGACGCTGCAGTGCATCAGATTCAGAAAGCCGTTGCCTCGTGAGACAGAAATTTGCCATCAGAATCAGTCACCTCTCACCAAGGCCAAAAGCCACTGGAGGATAAGGATTAATGATAAACAATACTACGAGAGGATTGAAACCGATGCATGAAAACTTTACTTAAGAGGATGGCTCGACAAGCATTTTCTGGAATTTAAATTAAAGGTGGCAATATTGTAGTCCGCAGGGAAGCGATCTTGTGGTAATGTGCTTCAGCAAAAGGGAAGCAGTTAAAAAAAAACAATGTTTTTAAGTGGGTAGAAAATAATCACTACAATTAGTCAACTCATTTTTAACACGATCATTCATTTCCGGTAACGCGGCCATTCATTTCCGGTTGCCTTTTGCCAAACTTGGCTTTGTTAACGCAAATAAATAAAATAATTTAAAAATAAAAAAGCATAGGGCAAGAAGGTCTTCTAATGGTGTTTTATTTATTTTAAAGGAAATAATTATTTTGCTATTTGTGGCTGGCCGGTGTCTATTAACAAAACCAGATTCGGACGCGAACATCTTGAAGGATTAGGATTAGTTGAAGGTTAGTCCGACCTACGATAGATGTCGCTAAGTTATGATACTCTTTTTTTCTCTTATGTTCCTGTCATATATCTATCTATATATCTATCTATATATCTATAAAAGTGAAATTGTCTGTGTGTGCACATTTCCCTAACAAACTGTCAAATTCAGTCTACACACTCGAGATTTGACTCAAGCAGTATTGAGATTAGGGAAAATCTTTTTAATCGTTTTTCGGCCAAAA
Organism: Euprymna scolopes; assembly: GCF_053919585.1. Taxonomy (NCBI): domain Eukaryota; kingdom Metazoa; phylum Mollusca; class Cephalopoda; order Sepiida; family Sepiolidae; genus Euprymna; species Euprymna scolopes. Next base: position 12,112,987 of record NC_136518.1, on the reverse strand, counting down.
ATTTAGCTGTCAAGAGGTCAAAGTTCAACTATTTGACCTTTGAAAACTCTACCAAACTCCTCCGCCATTTTTGGGTCAAATGAAATTTTAGATGTAGGTTCCCTGGACATGAGTCAAACTTTTTAATATATATATATATATATATATATATATATATATATTTTGCTCATGTCCAGGGAACCTACATCTAAAATTTCATTAGACCCATATATATATATATATATATATATATATATATATATAAAGTTATGAACAGTACATAGGGCCCGATCAAAGCTGGGCTGGACTGCTAGTATATCTATAAAACTGAGAATGTGCGAAGACACTTCTCAACCTATATACTCAACGATTTTTTTATCTACACACGTGAGATTTGGTATATCGGGTATTCAGATATGTGGAAAATTTTAATCAGTTTTCATCCGGAAAAAGGGCTTCTAAGGGGTCAAAAATTGAAAAATTTGTACGTGAGATTTATCGGATTTTTATCTGTTTGCCAACTGTTTCACGAATGCATATGCGTGAATCGTTCACATGGCAGATTCCTTACGGGTATAAGTAGGTTTGAAAACACTTTTTTAAAGAATGTGTTAAGCTGACCTAATGGTTATCGTACTTGACTTGCTGTCTTTAAGCTTTAAGAAATGAACTGTTTAAAAAATAATATTCGCATGCACATGTCTCAGTTTCTTTCCGTTTTTTATTTCATTTTTCAAAGGAATTTAACGATACGTTTAATACTTACAGTATTTCTGTTTATGATAAATAAGAATTCTGCATCAATTAAAATATAATATTTATGCGTACTTTATGACCGGGCAACGCTGTTATCTATATAAAGGAGTTTTTCGTTGTACTCAAACAGGCTTCTTCAGTCTTTGACAGGCTATGGATACCCACGTAGGTGTGCCTGCGTGTGAATTATTTTTTCTGGCAGCAGGTGCGCAATCTCCAACCACACCTCTCCTGGGTCGAAATTGTTAAATACCAGTGGCAAGTCAAGTGTATCTACAAGACTGGACACAAATGCTGAGATAAGCAGAGAGCACATACAGTGCCTAGAATTCCCAAATGGTCACCGATCTGGTACTAACCAGGCTCAACGTTGTTTAACTTCGGTGATCTGGCGAGAACCTGTGTGTCAACGCGATTATTCCATACTAGCATTTCAGTACGGCGTTGCCCGGGTGTTTGGAGGTGTATGTTGAGCCAAAAAAAAAGAAAAAAAAAAGCGGCCAAATTTTTTTAACTTTGACCCCTATTATGATCCCTTAACATTTATTGTTTTGTGCTCAAATCAAGTTATTAAGTTAGATCCATGTCCAAGGAACTTATATCTAAAATTTCAATTGTTTATACCCAAAATTGGCGGAGGAGTTTGGTAGAGTTCTCAAAAGTCAAATCGTTGAACCTTGACCCCTTAACAGCCAATTTTTGGGCCGAAAACGGATTATAAAGATTTTCCCAAATCTCAGTACCCTGTATATCAAATTTCGAGTCTGTAGACTGAAAATTGTCAGTTATTGCGTCGGGAAATTTACACACACACAGATACTTTCACTTTAATAGATACTAGCGATGGGTACCCGGCGTTGCCTGGGTGTTTGGAGGTGTGTGTGGGGGGGGGGGTTAAAAAAAGTAAGTATGAGGATCGAACCCGAATCCTTGAGGCAAAGTTGTAAATTAAAGTGTGGAAAAAAAAAGTGCGACATTAACGATTGCCCCACCGCGAGATGTTAACGGAAACACATTTGAATTTATTTAATTACTTGGATTTGGCAGGTGCCCGTTTTAATGAGTTAATGAGGTCAAGTTTGACTGCGGGATTTTTATTTTCCCAAGATGTTATAGGAAAAAGACTAACCCGCGTGCGGCGAGCGATAAATGTTGAATATTTATCTTCCCGAAATCGAGCAAATTAAATAGACAGGCGAGCTTCGTTGTTAACTGTGAGATATTACGATTTATATGTGATATAAAAAGTTTTAAAAAGTTGTGAACCGACCGACCGCTTCTCTGAAAGAAGCCTTTTGTAGACATACAGAAAAAGAGAACACACATACATACATACATACATTTTCGCTTTTATATTTATAGATATAGATAACTTACATTTACGTTGTACTTAAACTTATATCAGAAGCCTATTTTTTCAAGTTAAAAATCAGTAAAACAAACTCCTTAATATGCTTAGTCATGGATATTCGAGCTACTAAATAAATGTCATCTAATTTACGGATTCTTAAAAAAGCGACCTTTTAATTAATAATTCATTTTCTATGATTCCATATTAGATGGTTGGTTTCATTTAACTATCATGCTTAATTCTATTTATGCATAGTTTCTACATTCTGGATAATTGTGCAGCATTTAGCTATAAAAAATTCTAGCACACACAAATATATTTATATATAAGTGTATGTGTGTGTAGAAAGTCTCTAACAAACTCCTTTCTGAATTTTTGGTCTACAGGCTTGAAACTTGATATGTAGGAGATTTGGACATGTGGAACAATTTCGATTTTAATCTGGGATATATAACTGCTAAGGGATTAAAATTGAGAAAAGAAAACGTTGACATTGTCAGGGGAAGTCGAATAAAGCTGTTACTCCTGCTGTTATTTTGCGCATGCCCAAAATTAAACATTCATAGTTCGAAGTCACTTATTTTTTTAACCGTTCGTATCCATCTATCGGTGACCCTGTCGGTGGGGCATTAGAATACGCCGACTGACCCCCTGCAGAGGATAAAAGTCCCTCAGTGGGGGTCCTGGATATGACCTTGAACTATATCCAGTGGTGAGGCCCCAGCTTGTGGGCTTTGGGGAGTGTGGAGCCATCCTTTAATTACCATTGCTCCCAGGTCAACTCTGACCCGGAGTGGTAGTACCTGTTAGGGTCCCAACTATGGGTTAAATAGAAACCGACGTGAAAACAACAAATATATTCTATTAAAAAAAATTTTCTTCAAAATCTTTGGATTCGGCATTAAATAACCCGAAAAGGGTTGATATGCCGTAAAACAAAAACAACCAACCAACCAACCATCTATCGGTATCTCAGATGATAACGATGCTGGAGCGATATATAACGCTTGAAATTGGAACACTAAACGTTTTGGTTTCCATTCCAATGGATGGCACGCAGGTTATATGTTTTATAACTTTTGAAATCATTATTGGATCAATAGAAAAATAATGGATAAAAATCAATAGCGAATTGGTTCTATAATAAGAAATCTGCACGAATGAAAATATCATATTTCTGTGGATTTTACAATGAGGCAATGCCGGGCGACCTGCTAGTGAGTGGCTTCATGACTGAGTTCGAATCTCATGACCGGTAGAAATTATTGCCCTATACTGATGATTACGTAAGCATGAAACAATAGCGTTGTAGGTAAAAATAGATGAATTATTATATAGTTATAATTATCAAGCCCCTTTAAGAATACTTAAGGATTATAACTAAACCAATCAACTAACCTCTATGAAATGTTCACGACTTCCGCTTGTAAAAACACTCTAGATTATCAAATCGAATTCGGCATTTAATAGTTCTTAATTCCCTTCATTCCCGTTGCAATTGTTTGGTGACTCTGAGGGAGAGGCTCGGTAAATGGAGCAAAAGTGGCTGCGTTACTTGGTTCGAATCTTATGACCGGCAGGAATTGTTACCCTACACTGATGATTGCATAAGCATGAAACATTAGTGTATGTAGGTAAAAATGAATAATTATATATATTGCTTTCTATCAGGTTGACAAGAAAGTTCTTGCTCCTTTTAGCTATTAAATTCAGATGAACATATCTTCACATCGAAATAGGCACCATCAGAATCAAAACGCTTTTGCCAACGCAAATCAAGTGTATTTATGCCAGTAACGTAAAAATCTTGCGTTCTGGTGGCGATGAAGTTGCTAGAGGCGTTTGCTATCGCCTAGTTTTTTGTAGCATTTCTCACGCAGAAAGTTGTCGAGATGCTTGAAAAAGTGGTAGTCGGTAGGTGAGAGGTCTGGAGAGTATGGCGAATGAGACAGAATTTCGTTGCCCAATTCGTTCAACTTCTACAGTGTCGGTTTAGCAACGTGCGGTCGGGCATTATCGTGGAGGAGCATTTTTTTTTCTCTGTTGACTAATGCTGGATGGGTGTTGTTGTCGAAGTTTCTGATGCATTTCATCTATTTGTTGACAGTACTTAACAGCCGTAATACTTTCGTCTGCATTAAAAAAAAAATGGATAAGACCGGTCGCAGGCAATTGTCAATCTGATTTGTGTAGTATACACTATCAAGCTGAAGATATGACTAGATCCTATCCCTGTAGATTAAATATGACGTTATGTTCGAAATTCCATATTGGTTCGCGAGTTTCGCATAAAGATCTCCAAGCTCGCACTTGTAGAAGGTCGATTGTTACATCGGCCGAAACTTTGTGAAAATAACAATAAAGATTAGAATTGTAGACTACATAACCCAGACTACAAATAAGATTGAAAAAAAAATTTCCCATGTTTCTCCCGTGTTAATTTCGTCTCTGGTGACACCAAGTATTGTTATTACCTGCTCGTAAAGATGCTAAATCAGCATGTGCTTTGTGAATGTACAGTATCGGCCATAATATAAGGAACGGAAAAAAAAATTACAATTATTCATGTATATTTCAAAAATTAGAGCATGGATTTTTCTGAAATACTCAGAATAAACAAATAGAACCAATGTGTATAAACTAGTACCAAAAAAAATAAAATTACGATTCAATATTGAGAAATATTTTGCGAGTCGGTGACGCCATTTTTCTTTGTTGTGCTTATCAGCAGTTCCAATATTAAAAACTAGCTATTTTTATGTAAAGTTTAGTCTCTTAAAAATAAATTTTCTATTTCGTTCCTTAACTTTTGGCCAGGATAAATCCACAGATATAATTTAAAACTAAAATATTTCTCAATATTGAATCGTATTTTTTTTGTACTAGTTTATACATATTGGTTCTATTTGTTTATTCTGAGTATTTCAGAAAAATCGAATATCATGCGTAACGTAATAGCTATTGTTTCATGTTTTAATTTTTAACTTTGCAGCAATCATATCTTCATAACTCAAGCATTAACATAAAGAAAAGGCCCGGAAGCCACTCAGGGATAAGGGTTTTATCGTTATTTCCATAGCAGGTGCTCGTCTGAACTCCAATCTCTGGTCCCCCCTCGCCAATCTTTCACAAAAAACACCCATCTAGCTGAATCCACTGTGAAAAATTTCCCCCACTCTATATCTGTACCTAAATCAAAACGCGGATTCCATGAACAAAGCTTCTTTCTTAGAACTGCACGCCTGTGGAACTCTGTTCCGTATGCCTGCTTCCCACCGGACTACAACTTGGATGTCTTCAAGTCCAATGTTAACAAATTCCTAATGAACCGCCCCTTAAGTAAATACTTCATCAAATCTCCACACTAACGTAATGTACATGCAATAACCCTTATCCCTGAGTGGCTTCCGGGCCTTGATAAGTGGTGATCACTGTGTAAAAAAAAAAAAAAAAAAAAAAGTAAATCATAAACGTTTTGGTTTCGATTCTCGGTCGTGGCTCACAAGTCCTTTTCTTTAAAAACTTTTTAAATCGTTGCTACATATCGAGTCAAATATAATAATAAATACAAAATCTGCATTCATCAAAATATCATATTTAAGCGTACTTTACAACCGGGCAATGCCGTGCGGCCTGCTGGTATGACACAAGGAATGCATAATTTGACCCAGAAATATGTGAGAGCATATCGGCTAAAGGTTGAAACAATAGACAAAGGAAATGTTAAACATTCCAAAACGAAAAACAGAATGTCCTTATGAATAAATCGTCACAAAGAAGTCAATCGGTCAGAGAGGACGCACGTCATCTTTCAGAAACGTCAAAACATCAGTAATAATTTATAACTAAAAGCTGATTTGTTGGTGTGAAATTAAAGCAATGTATTTTTATAGATCAACTGTGTTGTGGTTTTACTTCACTGTCAGTGTGTATATATTTTGTACCGGCGACAAAAGTGGATGTTAACATTTATATAGACTGGACAAACGCATTTTGAACAACTGGCCACAGCGAACACGTAACACTAACACTTAAAGTAGGTTTTGAGAATTATCGAGAATTTTGTGCGATGTCTGATCCCAACCATCTCGGGGTAGGATCACCAACTCCAGTTAGCAGCAATTCCAAACGGATACGAAGGTGTTAACTAGCTCGAAAAATTAATACCGAAGTTTTTACGTGTATTTTTTTTTTATCTTTCTCCTAGGCTTGTTGACCTAGTCTACCAAATTAATTCTCTGAAAAGAGCTAGAGAAAAGGTGGTGTTAAAGAAGATCATTATTTCCGTATTTAAAAAAAAAAAAAATTCACACAGGCATCGAATTCTTGATTATCAGAAGAAAATCTCGTTTGAATTTTTTTTTTCGTTGAGTTGACACAAAACGGCAACCAATTTACAGAGATTCGTCTGTTCACAAGAAAAAAGACCCTGCTTTTGATCATCTCGTGGCCGCAAACAGAGACACAGCGGCTACCAAAGAAGAAAAGATAATTTGTTTCCTTCATTAAAAATGAACTAACATATTAAGTCTCCGGAAGCGCCTTATCTTAAGAAATTTGCCTTCAATAAGTTTCCAGACATTTTTTGTATAGGCATTTCAAATTGTTGTACGCAGACGCTTGGAAATTCAGTATGTTGCTGCTATACCTCTTATGAGATGACTGGCCAATTTTTATGATTTCAGGTTCAAATGAACAGCTACAGCAGGAATTGGAATACACCCTACTAAAGCCTGGTTGTCACAGCTGGTGAATTCCAAAAAAATGCAATAAAAATTCTATTTTAAACTTTAAAAAAAATGCTACAGAAACGTATGGAATGCTTCAGACTGCTTTTGGACCATCTTACATGAATCGAACATCAGTTTTAGAGTGGCATAAGAGCCTCAAGAAAGGCAGGAAGTCTGTGAGGTATGATGAGCGAGGAGTAAGTCAGAACACTAAAACTGATTGGCTAAAAACCGTCGTGAGACAATAAGTGCACAGTTTGATGTCAGTGTGGGAACTGTGTACACGATTATTCGTGAGGATCTGAAGATGCGAAAGATTTGCGCGACGTTTATGCTCAGAAGATCAGACTATTCCTCACCCTCCCTATTGTCCAGACCTTGCTCCCTGTGACTTTTGGTCATTCCCTAAGCCCGAGGAAAACCTTAGAGGCTGTTATTAGACAATTGAGAAAATTAGAGGTTGTGGCGAGGGTCGTTGACACTCTCACACAAAAGGACTTCCATGGGGGTCTTCCAGAAGTTGTTGGAACGGTACAAGTGCATTGCAGCCAGAGAAGATTACTTCAAAGAGGACTAGAGTTTCATGTGTGTATTATCAATAAAAGTGGCCATATAAAAAAATCTGGAAATTTATTGAAGGTATCTCGTATATATATATATATATATATATATATATATATATATATACATTACGTGAATACCCGTCCTAGTACAAGTAAAATTAAATCTCCGAACAAAACAGTTTTCTGCAACTTTTATGTCCAATTAAAAAAGATTAAAATCAAGAAATAATGATACTAGACCTTATGTCTAGAATCCTTATTCTAATTCTGATCAAAAACTGTTTGCATTATTTTGACTCAAGAAAATGTCTAAAATTTACGGCTTGTGTTTTTAAGGGAAACTGAAAATTCAGAGAATCATGTTTAATCGAAATTTTATGAAAACCTGATATATTTGAATTTTCCAACGAGATTTCTGTCCATACATTGCCCCACCCCCTCATCCGTTTTAAAATATTTCAACGAAATTGAAATTTAGGTAATATTTATCGATTGATGTCTAACGTCTTTGGTTCTAAAATTGACAAAAAGTCGAATGTACCCGGATTTTCACGAAGGGATTCCACAACTTTCTTTTCCTCTTTGCCTTTAAACTAAACTTAACTGAATATAGCCCACATTACACACACACACACACACACACACACACACACACACACACACACACACACACACGTATATCAACTTTGTTCTAAAATTCATCATCTATATATTAATACGATAGTGTGTGCTCTATTGTGTGTCACGCTTAGACCTTTCTCCTTCAAGTGACTGTCGTTTCATTGTTATGACCTCCAATTTCTTGTAATAAATAATTTTACGAAGAATTCTTTATAAGTTTTAGTTTCGATTTCGATTATAGCTGAAGGAAATCAATATATATATATATATATATATACATTTTCTTCATAAGTTTTGGTTTCGGTTTCAATTCAAGCTGATGAGCCCAAGTTATATATATATATATATATTATTTTTGAAATCACAAATTTATAAGAATCGAATTGACGCTATAATAATATATACAAGCACATTCAAGTGGGTTTTACGACGGGGCCTCCCTGCAAGCTTAGATAAATGCCTTTGAAGTTATAACAAAAAAGCTATAATAATACCAGAGTATCTCCATTTACGCTGAACATCCTAAGAATGCCAACATCGACATATAAAAGAGTCCGCTGTGGAATTTCCACAGGTCCTGCTAGTCTTTATATTAATACCGTAGTAGCTTTAACATTTAACATAAACAAACTCCTAACAAACCGCCCCCTTAAGTAAGACACTCTATCAAATATCCAATAGTATTGATTACTACAATACTATCTCATTCATTACTGTACACGCAATAACCCTTATCCCTGAGTGGCCTTCGGGCCTTGATAAGTGGTGACCCCCATGTAAAAAAAAAAAAAGTGGGTACGTACGTACGTACGTACGTATGTTACACTTTCCAGATTATAAATTATTCGATCGGGAGATCCTATTTATTAAAAAGGAGGATAAAAAGTTATCGCCTACTACGAAGATTAAATCAATATATAGATATGCTAATTTAATGTACGTGGACTGTTATCGCCTTTATATCCTCGTTTTGAATAGATAGAATCTCCCAATTTTACGCAATGTAAAAATAAAATAAATAAATAAATAAAAATAATGTCGGTTTTTGGCCATACGTGAAACTAAAATATACTTTCTTGATCTTCTGGCTAGGATCCAAAGGCTCGTATCTTTTTTTGTCTAAATATGGTATAATGATATTATGGGGCTTCCGTTCACGCCGGGCGTCCATACAATGGAAATATGTCACAGCCTCCTAGAAGCATATGTGAGATAAACCGTAATAATCAGATATATTCTGGCACTACATTAACCAAATTACTTAGATAAATACTTTTACAGTTTTAAGAAAAGGGCTACAATAATATCGCGGAGTCTCCATTCATGCTGAACGTCCACAGAATGCCAAACAGCAATATATTACATACGAAAGATGCGACTGTGGAATTTCCACAAGTCCTGCTAGTAATCAGTTGATTAGTTTAAGAGAAAATCCCGTACATGCATAGGACCTTGGGTTAAATTTCGGCACCTTCGTAACTCTCATTTCTTTTTTGTTCTGTAGTTCTCACATTCCATGAGCGATGTTTCTTAAAAAGAGGGAAGAATTGCATTTTTCTGGGTCAGTTTTTCCATCTAACACTTGTTGTTGGCTAGTTTTTAACCTTTTTGTTTTTTTAGCTTCTCACATCAAGTGGATTCATGACGCCTCCGGAGCGATTTCCATGAAAACAGTGTATATATATGCATATACACGTATCCAGCTTTATGTAAATAGTGATATAAACTCAGGTTTTGGTGTGAATATGACTGTGATATCACATTATCTAATACCCCATCGAAAGGGTAGGTAACCCATCTCTTACGCACTGTTACTCTCTATTACTCTCTCTCTCTCTCTCTCTCTCTCTCTCTATTTCTCTCTCTCTCTCTTTTTCTCCCTCACTCTCTCTCTATCTCGCCTAGATCAACTATGGTAGACTGCACTTCATTTATTTGCTTCCCCACGAAAGCAAATTAGACACAAGGTCGTTTTTTTAATGTGGGGGGAAAACCAGCTCCCCCAAAAGAGTGTACTCTGGCAGTTTCCAAATAAATAGTAATTGTCTCAGTATAAAGGGTTTCCCCTACATTGACCAAAGACGAATTACAGAACAGATACTACCCGCCCGGAAGGTCAGGCGGTTAGACTGCATAGTGCACTAAAGATATAGTGCACTTTTTCTTGATGCGTAATGCGAATAATAATTTCACTCGACGCACAAAGCTGCTATTTAACACAACAAGCGAATATTATCTGGATATGTATTAAGCGTGAACTAATTATCCGTTGACATAAGAATGCGGTGAATAGCGGCCATGTTGGCCTTCAGGGTGCGGTCGTCTAAAAAGAACTGATTATGGGGATCAAGTTGTATAATAAAGAAATGTTTTTCTCTTTTTTTATTATTATTTTCAATTTTAATTTTACATAACAGGAAAAATCGTTTAAAAAGTGTAAAATAATTTCAAAACAGGAAACAAGTCCGGAGTTCTTAACATATTTCCATTCAAATTATGCGTTTAGCGATAGAGACGCTATTCAAACTTGACCGATCAACGCAAGTGATTTTTCCAACTTAACCATGACAAATTAACGAAAAATATTTCAGACCGAATCAGAACAGAGAGACAAAAATTCTAATTATTGCGGCCTAAATCATAGCAGACCAACGAAAACGCTTTTTCCAATTCGAACTTGGCAGACCAACAAACATTCTATTACAAACTTAAGCATTACTGAACAACGAAAATACTATTTTAAACTTGGACGTGACAGACCAATATAAATGCTATTTAAAACTTGGACGTGACAGACCAACGTAAACACCATTTCAAACTTGAACGTGACAAACCACCGAAAATGTTATTTCGAGCATAGACATGACAGCTCAATTAAATGTTATTTCACACATCAGCATGACAGACCAACGAAATTCTTATTTCAAACTTGGGCGTGACAGGCCAATGAAAATACTATTTTAAACTTAAGCATGATGGAACTATCAAGGGAAAAGAAACATTTACAGATTCACGCATCTAACTTTACGCGTATAATGAAAATTGTATTTTAAATTACTGGCTGTCGGATGGACAAAACCTTTTCAAAACATACTAAGACATATCCTATTATACATTATACATTTTCGTACTGTGTGTGTGTGTGTGTGTGTGTGTGTGATGCGGTTTGTCTCGGCCTACAGGCAACCCACCCAGGCAAGTTAGGTACCGACATGTAGCTTATGTCCCAGCGGATGTTTTAGTGATATTTATAGCTATGTTTTGTGTATGGAAATGCAAAAAAAAAAAAAAAGTGCAAAAAAATAACGATTTACTAAACAACTGCTGGATATTTACTGGATATTTTTCCGGTATAAGAACCCAAGTTTGCCCAGCTGGGAAAACGTGGGTTCTAGTCTTAAACAAAAAAGCCGAAGTAAACATAACGCTCTTTTTTTACTTATTTAGAAAATCTAGGTTGAACTAATATCGCTTAGAAAATTGTATGACAGGCGTTGTCCGAGTTGCATTAGATTATCGCTCCGAGCGAATATTCACCGTATTTTGTTCAGTCCGTAATGCGACCCTATCTTGAATTGAAAACTGATTTGTCTTGGCGTCAGCCATTTTTCTTTTGTCTTGAATCTACACACACACACAAGACTAAATAAACATCCTTACTATCTCTACTATTATATAAAAGTCACCGTGTGTGTGTGTGTGTGTGTGTGTGAGTTCCTTATAGGTCCGAAACGGCTGAGCCTATCTTTTGCAAATTTCACACAAAGCCAATTTATATATCTGGCAGTGTTCTTAAATATGTTTTGTACAGAAATTCGTCCGATATGTATCGAAAATAAAAAACAATCCGATCTTAAAAAGAGCTTTTCTCTCTTATAGATAAAAAAAATAATTTTTACAGTGGAATATTTTGCGTTAAACCAGTCAAGGGAGATAATAAAATTTCAGCAAATCATTTCTTAATAATGATAATAATAATAATAATAATAATAATAATAATAATAATAATAATAATAATAATAATAAAAGATTTATTATAATATGGAAATATAGCTTAGTGGCAGAGCATTCGACTACAGATCGAATTATCCCCTGTTCAAGTTCATTCACCATTTTATTTTAATTTTTTCTTATTAATGGGTTCAATTTACGATAATAGGAGAGATACCATTTACAATCGCCGCAAATTATTTTTTCGTTTGCATATTTTAAAACTAAAAATTAATCAGAAGTTACTTTTCTAGAGCATTTATCGTCAAGCCAAAATATCAGCTGACGTGGCGTATTGTAAACAAACACAGACGGAATTTGATGGACGACATTATTTTTTAATTTTTTTGCGAATTAGTTCACCAGGCAAATTATTACTCGTAATATATAGTAAACAATAGACGATTGATTCTATAATCTAATATATAAACGGCTATATGTCTGTCTGTCTTCATATTTTTTTTAACTATATAAACTAAAAGTCGCAGAGCAGCGCTAGGGGCCTCAAATGGTTGGATTTTTACGGACTGTTCCTTTATGGGTCTTTAGCCAGTTAAAATAGTTTCTAAGGGTCCAAAAACGGGTCAAGATTGATCTTAATTTATTTGTACTTTTTAATCAGTTTATATGCGTGCCATGTTGGTACAGTGGTAACGTCACCAGCTTTGAATGCTACTTTCGATTTCGGTTATAGTTGATAGCATCCAAATACTTTTTTTTACTTTTGACATCACGACTATAATGGTATATACGAAATCTGGATACATTAAAATATCATACTTAAGCGTATTTTACGCTCAGGTAAAGCCCCTCTCCTCCCGCTAGTAATAAATACGCAATCTGCATAAATTAAAATATCATGTTTAAGCGTATTGTACGACTGGGCAACGCCGGGCTGCCAGCCAGTCATTAATAACAAACGTTGCTGTCAGTCCTGATTAACCTAAACGATATGATATTTTTACATTTTTTGAAATTACATTTTAACCCCCGAAAGGGACATTGCCACTTTGATGTAGGGGCTACTACCAGGGACATAAGCTACAGGGGTACAGTAGGGAGTTGGGCAGCAAGAGGTCGGTTCACGTTACACTTGAACTTCTTCATGTCAGTACTGTTGGGGAAGCAGAGACCCGGAAGGGAATTCCGAAGTCTAGCTGTTCTGGGGAAACTACTGGAGTAGAAGGCTCTCTTACATCTAGGAATCTCAACTGTGAAGGGGTGGGATTTTGCTGCTTGTCGGGTTATTAATTATTTTCTCTTTCTAATGAATTGGATGATCACTCAATTTATACTGGGGAAATAAAATCCCATAATTTTCGGAATGGCTTCTTGAAATCTATATTTATCCACACAAAAAATCTGATGAGGGCATAAAAAAACCCGTCCGAAACGCGTCACAGACATTCAAACTTCTATCAATAATTGAAAAAAAAAAAAAAAATGAAAAAATAAATATATCAAATAATAAACTAAGTATATAGCAGACAACAATGTCGGTGGATCCACTCCTTTATGAAAGACAAAACAAAACAACAACAAAAACTATATTCCAAATTCCAAGATGTTGATCATATTATCGTTTATTTCTTCCAGCATGTTAAAAGATATTATATACGGCATAATCACGTTGACATACCGGTTCCCGCTGTATCACTGAAGTTAAGCAACGTTGAACCTAGTCAGTACTCAATGGGTGACCATTTGGGACTTCCAGGTGCTGTATGTGCTCTCCGCTTATCTCGGCATTGTTTCCAGTCGTCATGGACTTCTTCTTGCCACTGGACTCAAACAGTGCCGATTCAGGAGAGGTGTGATTGAGAATTACGCAACCCGTGCCTCACAATTACACGCGCTACTGCCTCTAAAGGGTATCATTTGTCTTTTAAGACTGAACGGAGGCATGGACGGATATTAAAATGTTCAATGTCTTGTTTCATAGTGCAGAATAATCCGTGTAATTATTATGTCAATTTTTTAATTAATTCCGTCGTTAACTCATCAGAAGAATAAACTTCAAAGATGGCGTAACTGAAACACACACACAAAATTGCAAATTCTCTTCCGATGTTCAGATTTTGTAATAATGCCCATATTCCTTTATTTTCTTTTAAAATTGAGTTCCTACTCCTCTGATGAGTAAGGACATAATAAATTCAAAAATTTACATAGTAATTGCGTGAATGATTCAGCGCTACGAAACAGGTGCTGTCAAAAATCGAACAAAATAACATGCTGAAAGAAATAAACAGTAAGATAGACAACATCTTGAACTCTAGATTTTTTGTTATTTATTTTTATATGCTTTGAAGTTACATAGTTTCATATATATATATATATATATATATATATATATATATATGTGTGTGTGTTATTTTATTTCATTATTAACATACTAGCGGGGGTACCCGGCGTTGCCCGAGTGTTTGTTTCCGGGACGGAGGGGGAGTTTTAAAAAGTGTTATGGTAGGAAGGATCAAACCCGGAGTCATGAGTAAAAGTAGGAAAATAAAGTGTGAAAAAAAAAACAAAAAAAAAACATCTGCAACGTTAACAGTTCAGCCACCAAGAAAAGTCCATTCCAGTTGTTTAGGGAAAAAAAATGACTACGGTAGGTCGGCGCGAACGTGAAAATATAATGTGAATTGTCCAGCACGCTAACCACTACGCCACAGAGCACTGCAGCTTAGTTTAGTGATTTTAAATAACTTCACATGAAAGAACTACGAAGCCAAACCGGTGTTCTCTTCTAAACTGTTCCTTGTGAACGATCCTCAAACGGTGTTAAGTGGTGGCAGGGGGAGGAGGAATTTATTAGAGAGAAAATATTTTACCACTTCCATTGATCTTAACCGATTTTGGCCGTGACTTCTCAGCAGAAAAAGTATAGAAATCTAAGATTATCGAGGAATTTGAGAAATAATAAGCCTATAACACATCTCAGATATTGTTCTGCCGTTTGTGCATATTATATTTGCATGAAATATCTTGATTTTTAATCCTATTAATGTCAAAATCAGACGAGAAAAAATGAGTTCATTTTATTTATATAGAAGATAACAAGTACAGATGCGAATATGAACGGCAGACCACTGACAACTTCGTCAATCAAACGCTGGAAAGTTTGACAGGCGTCTCTCAGCCCAAAAGGCCAAATGGTGCAGTTTTATGAATGTCTTCTGCGACTGGAATTTGAAAATATGCCTTAACGAGGTCCAGTTTGGAGAAAATTGTGGCGCCTTGGAGTCCATTGGCGAAGTCAGGGTATGGGGAATAGGATATCTATCTGGAACTGTTTTCGCGTTTAAGCGTCTAAAATCTCCGCACGGGCGCCATGTGGTGTTGTCAGCTTTCTGTGCCATGTGGAGTGCTGATGACCAAGCACTTTTCGATGGCCGTATTATTCCCATGTGGAGTAGGTTTTAAAACTCGGATTTTGCCAATTTGTATTTATCCGGTTTCAAGCATCTGAGGGTCCCGTTGTCTTAATATAGTGCTTAGCGCTATGCTTGATGGGGTCTGTGTTTTTAAACAGCTGGGAAAGTTGAGGAAATTTTTGGAGTAACCGGCGGACGTGTAAATCTTCGGGTAGGGCAGTGCTGATTCCGGTGGTTAAAAATTTCGAGGTAGTTCCTCTCACCGAAATCTTCGTTTCGTTGTCTGTCAATGTGTGATGAGTCATGTCGACAGACAGGTTGAAATGGGCTAAAAAGCCCGCCCCAAAAATTGGAGTGGTCACGCTGGCTATGGTGAAATTCCATAAAAAATTCCTTCGCATTCCAAGGTTTAAATTTAAAGTTTTTCCGCCAAAAGTGGGTATTTTTGTACTGTTAGCGGCTTGTAGGTTGAAAAACTGGGTCCCTGTTGGGTGGCCATGTAGTGTCGGTATGACGCTGATTTCCGCTCCGGTGTCTATTAAAAAGTTATATCCGTGAATTTTGTCACGACCATTTTTTGTGCTCCAGCCACAGTAGTCGTCGTTACTGGCTGGAAGGTTCGTTTCCCTGTGCTGGTTTTATGAACGCGCAGGATGTAGTGCATTTCGTCGCGTCGACGCCGAATCTCCTGTGGTAGAAACAAACATCTTGTCTACGTCGTGACGTGGATCGGTTACTGCTTGAACGTCTTCGCTTGTAATTTCGCCGCGTGTCGTTGTAGTTTCTGGAGTAATGTTGACACGTTTGAACTACGTAGGCTAGCTGCTTCGAAAGCTTTTCAACGGCAGACTTTAATTCTGCTAATTCCTCGTCTCGGTTTTGGTCAGGTTGCCGAATGTTTAATGCCATGCTTTCGTTGTAGAAATCCGTCTGTTGAAGTTCCATTTTTTTTTTTTTTTTTTTTTTTTTTGAAACTTTTCTATTTCAATTTCTTGTGCGCGGTTTGAAAATGTTCCTTCTCGTGGTCGACAAATTTTTTTTTGTTCGTGCGTGCCGTGGATTTGTATGGGAGAGTTTAGTTTACCTCGTGTTTCGTTCAAACTCATTTCATTTTAAAATAACTGGGTCACTGTCGTTTGTTGCGGACCAGGATATAAATACCCTAACTCGCTACAAAAGAAAATAATGAAACGAATGGAATGAAGGAAACAAAAACTCAATTGCTGGATAAAATAAACATGCCGTTTATTTTCTGTCAAAAATAAAATGGTTTAGGATAACGTGTTCATTCAGGCGTTGACGACTACATGCGTGGAAAAGAAAGGGATGAAGTCGAGGACGACAAATGGCCGTCCCGCACGTAGAAAGGAAAATAGAAAGGGAGTGTTTGCCTCAGCAAAATCGTGCGTTCATGATAGCAGTCGTCCACGTGGAAAAGTCTTCAAGCCAAGAGCTATGGATGCCGAACTTGCCTGGTTGACGAAACCAGGCAAGGGAAGAAAGAGGGAGTTGAATGGTGTTGTGGACTTTTATATAAGGGTGAGTGTTCTGACTGCGCATGTCTAGAATTCCTTTCAGGGGAAGTGACGTTTCGCATGTGTGCGTACTTGTGCGCGTATGTGTGCGTACATGTGTGTGTGTGTGTATGAGGATGTATATGTGCGTGCGTGTGTGTGCGTATGTGCGTGCGTACATGTGGGTGTGTATATGTGCGGAAAAACATGTTCGAACACTTATGTCTAAACATAAAAAAATACTACTTTTGGCGTTTCGTATCTGGACATTCATGAAATTTTGAAGGCCATGAACAAATCATAACCTCACAGGGAACCTCGTATCTGTAGAACCATTACTTTTACGGTATCGACAGTTTCAACACTATTTTTTGTGTTATTTCTTTATCTTTTTTAAAAGTAATTTGTGTCGAAGTACGTTATTATAGTATTAAGAATTATACAAATGTATTATCTTTTGTCGCAGCACTCCTTCAAACACTATTTTATTATGCTTGCTCTCTCTCTCTCTCTCTCTCTCTCTCTCTGTCACACACACACACACACACACACACCCTTCCTCTATTTCTGTTTTCCTCTCTGTATCTCTTTTGTTTTTCTCTCTCCGCTTTCCTTTGTTTCTTTCTCCTTCCCTTTATTTCTCTCTTCTTCACTCCCTCTATTTCTCTCCTTCTCTTCCCCCTTTTTCCTCCCTCCCTCCCTCACACAGTTCTCTCCCTCTTTCCCTCTCTGTTTTCTCTTTCCCTCTCTGTTTTCTCTTTTGTGTTCTCTCTCCCTACGACTTTTCTCTCTCTCTCTCTCTTTCCTTTTTTTTTCTCTCTTTCACTCTTTCTCTTCTTCCTTTCCCTCCCTCTATTTTCTCCCTCCCTCCCTCTGTTTCTTTATCTGACCATTTGGGAATACCATGCAACACCCGCAAAGATCTAACATCATTATTTTCCTTTAATAGAGATACATGCGACTAGGGCCACTTGTGAACATTATATTCCCATGAAACTTCTTCCTACCGAGGAAGCCGGTTCAATCCACCTAGAGCGAATGCCATTGGTTTATTTTGTAATCTCTCTCTCTTATTTCTCCATCTTTCTCTCTTATTTATCCATCTCACTCTCTTTCAATCTCTTTCTTTCTCTCTCATCCTCCCTTTGCGTCTTTTTTACTTCTCGCTCTTTTTCTTTCTCTCTCACTCAACATACATGTCTTTCTTTCTCGTATTCCTTTTCTCTTTCTTTCTTTCACTTCTTACAATCGCTGTCTCCTCCTACCACTCCCATCAACAGCCCATCGCATATGTCATAATTACGCCAGAATGACTTTAATGCTCTTAGTGTAACCCATATTTCCCGTCATTTTTATCAAACTATTTCCAATCTGGTGCAATTCGTTTCGAGGAAGTGCAGCTATGCCAGGATTCCCTTGAACAGGAAGTGACATCACCCGGTCGCCATCCGTTTCTGATCGTCTGCCTGACACGAGTTATTGATTTTCTGTCACAACATTGTCTCCCCTTCTCACTGTAACCCCTCAGATAGCTTGACATATGGAACATATTTTAGAATAGTTGATGTCCTTATATGGGTCGTGGTGGGGTGGAGGGAGTTATGTACTGATCTGTGGATTGTAGATGGGGGGGGGCTTTACATGGAAGGGGGGGTAGAAACTGGCACATAAGGGGAGGGGGCACGACAAATCTATCGATTTTC
Organism: Euprymna scolopes; assembly: GCF_053919585.1. NCBI lineage: Eukaryota > Metazoa > Mollusca > Cephalopoda > Sepiida > Sepiolidae > Euprymna > Euprymna scolopes. Next base: position 12,094,403 of record NC_136518.1, on the reverse strand, counting down.
ACGGTTGTTATTCGAAGCAAAGCCAAAGATAAAGGAATCATTGTTTCATTTCGTCTGGTTTTATGTACACTTCCATTCTATTCTAAATAGGCCGCTTGGGAATTTCACAATTAAAAAAAATATATTTCAACATTATCTTCATGAATTGACTAGCTGGCCGTTCGGCGTAGCCCGGTCGTACAATACGTTTAAACATGATATTTTAATTTGTGTATTATCCGGGTGTTTGGAGGTGTATGTTTAGTAAAAAAAAAAAAAAAAAATGTGGTAGCAGGCAGGCAAGCTCGAACCTGTTAAACGAAAGGAAAAAAACGCGAAAAAAAGACTGCTTTGCTGTTGCGCCCATCGTCAAACCGGAAGTGAAGTAGGTTTAAATTAAGGCTAGACAATCGAAAAGAGGGGATGCCTTTCGAAAATATCGGCGAAAAAAGTGACCCCTCCCTGTAGAAAAGTGCCCAGTTGAGGGTAAAGTAATTAATGTTGCCAATTTTTCGATATTTGTCGTCTGAAGGGTCGAGCCTCAAAACGATAACGATCTGATGAAAATCCGTCGCCCCTGTTGAAAGTTTAGGCAGACATACAAACATACATACAAACATTTAAACAGATAGATTATAGAACCAATCCTATATTGATTATTATATATTACGAGGAATAATTTTCCTGGTGGACTAATTCGCAAAAAAAAAAAAAAAAAGAATGGTGCTTCTACACTAGCGGAACGAAATTTGTAGTCGATAAATAGAGTTTTCAGATAAAAAAATGTTTTCTACTGATTTATTTATTATTTTTGTTTGTCACTTGTAATAAATTACTTCCAAATTATACAGTCGAAATTACCTGAATATTACTGAATTATCAAAACTAGCATGGATACCCCGCGTTGCCTGGGTTGACATGAATCTCCGTTTGAAACACACATGTATACTAAGCATTTTCATCACGGACAACGTGGATACCCCCACAACAAAAATAAAAGAACGGATGAAAAAAAAAAGTAAATGTAACCCCCCCCCAAAAAAAAGAAGTACGTGATACCCTCTTCGCCAGATATTTCGATAAAAGGGCTACAAAGAGAAGAAACTATTTCTTTTTTTTTTTTTTTTTTTTTTTTTTTTTTTTAATTACATTTTCACCCCAAACAAGGCAAATTGCCACTTTGGTGTAGGGGGCTACTATCAGGGGAAACAACTACTGGGGTACTATGTAGGGATTTGGGCAGCAAGGTGTCGGTTCACGTTACACTTAAACTTCTGCACGTCAGTACTGTTGGGGAAGCAGGGACCTGGAATGGAATTCTAGAGTCTAGTGGTTCTGGGGAAGAAACTATTGGAGTAAAAAGATCTTTTACATCTAGGGATCTCTACAGTATGGGGGTGGGATTTAGCAGCCTGTCGGGTTTGTCGAGGGTGCTCACGTTGTGGGGCACAAGTGATTGCAGTTCGTCAGAGCATTCACCACTAAAATACTTGTAGAAAAGGCAGAGGGATGCAACATTTCGTCGATGGGACAGAGGGTGAAGCTTAGATGCCAGCTCAGGGCCTATCAGGTTTGCGACTCTCTTTTGAACCTTGTCAAGGAGCGAGAGACTAGTAGCAGATGCACCAGCCCAGATGTGGCAGCAATACTCTATACATGGGCGAATGGTGGCCTTATAGAGGTACAGGATACTTTCGGGTGTTAGTAGTTTTCTAGCACGGTAGAGAGAGCCCACCTTTCTTGCAGCGGCCCTGGCAATGCCTTCAATGTAATTGTTCCAACTCATGTTTCCTGTGAACGTTAGGCCAAGGAGTTTGAAAGATGGACTCCCAGATAAAGAGTCGTTGGCCATTGCTATCGGTGGTAGAGAGGGTTTCTTGTAATTATTGACTGAAACTAGTTTAGTCTTGGCAGCATTGAACGCGACCAACCACTTTTGTCCCCATTCCACTACAGATTGGAGGTCTTCCTCTAGTGTTCCTGCCATTTCTTTAGAAATGTGTTCATTCGTCTTCCTGTCGTGCCTGCCATAGAGTGTAGTGTCATCAGCATATATACCCATCTCAGAGGCAATGTTGTCGGGGAGGTCATTTATGAATATCAGGAACAATAGAGGTCCAAGGATAGAACCCTGGGGCACCCCCGCATTTATATCATATTGTTTAGATGTACGACCGTCGAGGACAACCTGGATTTTTCTCTTATCTAAGAAGGATTTAATTATGTTAAGTATTCTACCAGTGATACCGTATGATCTGATTTTACTGAGGAGACCCTCATGCCATACCCTGTCAAAAGCCTTAGATATATCTAGAGCTACCGCTCTGCCCTCCCCCGCTTTGTCCAGTGAATGGTATATACGTTCAGAGATCACAGTTAGGATGTCTGCTGTGGAACGGGCTTGTTTAAATCCATATTGTTTGTCAGTCAGTAGTTTAGCATCTGTAAGATGATGGACTAGAGCATGGTTAATTATGGTCTCAAATATTTTGGCAAAAAGTGGGAGGAGGCTAATGGGGCGATAATTTGATGGGTCTGTCCTTTCGCCAGAGTTCTTGAATACTGGTACAACAGAAGCAGTTTTCCAACAGCTCGGAAAGCAAGCTTCATTAAGGCATTTGTTGTAGAGTTTGGAGAGAACTGGAGCTACTTCGGCTGAGCACATTTTTAATAGCACAGCTGGGATAAGATCGGGTCCACATGCTTTTGAGGTGTCAAGGTTTTTTATGATAGCATGCACCTGAGCAGGGGTGGTTTTCAGATCGTCTAGTGTGGCGTCTGTCCGCATAGGAAAGTCAGGTAGGGGGTGGTTGGAAGGGTCCAGTGTGGGGTTTGAGGCAAACATACTGGCAAGCATGTTAGCCTTGTCGGTTGCTGAGGAGATAACCTCGTGATTGTTGGGTAGTGGGGGAATTGTTGATTGCCCATTATTTACTACACTGTTGTAGATTTTCCAAAAGTCTCGAGTTCCTAGTTTTTGTGCTTCGATGCGCTTTTTAGTGGTTTCCGTAAATTCTCTCTTAGCTGTCGCTATTTCTTTCTTAACGTTATTTCTAGCTTCTATATACTTCAGTCTGTTTGAACTGGACTTATGTCGGTTAAACCTACGGTATGCATGCTGCTTTTGAGCAATGGCAGTTGCACAAGTCGACGTAAACCATTGGGGAGAGTGGGGCTTACTATAAAATTTCCGCATGGGAACATGCGCTTCGATTGCAGTTTTGAACCAGTCAGTGGTCTCGTTTGCACATTGTTCAGCAGGGAGAGAGAAAATATTTTTCCATGGAGCATCTCTAATTAGTTCCCTGATGGCTTCCCAGTCAGCCTTTTTATAATATCTCGTTGTTTTGAGCATTGGCTCTTCAGTTTTGGCTCTAGAGTTTAGGGCGGTTTCAACAATTATCACCGCATGATCAGCGTTCCCGAGTGGGCTGTGGGCCTTCGTTATGCAGTCATCAGGAACTGTGGTCAAAAACAGATCTAGAAGTGATGCGTGTTGTTCTTCCTGGTCAGGGAAACGGGTTGGAAATGTAACAATTTGTGATAGGGAGTGAGATATAGTGAAGCTATGGGTTGTGCTGCCCGCTGCATCTGTGTGAGTAGAGAATCCAAGCCAGTTTTTGTGGTGGACATTAAAGTCACCAAATACATGTATTTGTGTGCTAGTGTCGAGGGACAGTGCCGTATCTATGCTGTCAGATACTTTGTTTATTATGGTGCAGTCCTGAGTCGAGGGAGAGCAGTAGAGAAAATAAAAGTAGCTAAAACACATAAAGGCTTGATCATCTGTTTCTAGGTTTGTTTCTCTAGTCAAGGGAAGGGTATTACAAATGTAAACTCCAAGTCCGTGCATATGTCTGTCAGAGTCCTTACGGCAGAGTGAGAGATATCCAGGCATGTTAAAGTGGTTAGAAGGAATGGAGGAGTGTAGGTTAGTCTCACTTAGTGCTAAGATATCAGGGGTATTTGTTAAGAGAAATGCTTCAACATCAGCTAAGTTAGTTCTAAGCCCACGGATATTTGTGAATGAGAGCCTCAAGGGAGGAGGCAAGTTGAATTTGTTTGTCCCTAATCCTGGTTTAAGCTTATTTTTAGATTGTACTGTCGTCATATTTTTTTTTTTAAGAGTTTCGGTAAGGGGGAGCTAAACAAGAGGTTATGCAGAGCTTCAGACATGCATCACAAGTAGACCATCAGCTGACCTTTCTCCAATTAGGATTGTGGCCTTAGGAAAGCCCACCGGGGATGAGTGCAGGGTCCCTTTTCATGCGCGTCATGGCACTACAAACAACCCGATATTATTCAACTGTTGATGGAGCAGCCGCTCTAAGCGCTACCAAAGAGTTAGGGCTCCTGTACTACCAGTC
>NC_136518.1:12077557-12085057 GCF_053919585.1 Euprymna scolopes | reverse complement strand
GGGGGAAATTTTTACAGTGGATTCAGCTAGATGGGTGTTTTTCTTGAAAGATTGGCGAGGGGGAACAGAGATTGGAGTTCAGACGAGCACCTGCCATGGAAATAACGATAAAACAAGGATAGGCTCGCAACGTCTCTTCTGTGGGAGAGAGGTTGCAGGGAAGAGAAAAGGGCATCCCCCACTAAATCACGAAGTCTATTTTGTACTCTATCAAGGCAGGATAGGCTGTTTTTAGCAGCTCCTGCTCAGATATGGCAGCAGTATTCCATCCTTGGACGTACTTGGCTTTTATATAGATAGAAAATTGCATCAGTAGTAAGATATCTTCTGGAGCGGTAGAAGGATCCCACCATTTTTCCACCAACCTTGGCAACAGACTTGATGTACGTGTTCCATTTCAGATCAGGAGTAAAAGTCAAACCCAGAAGCTTGTCAAAACATGGGGCCCCCCTAGATGAAAGTCATCAATTTCAATTGATGCCAGATGGGGATCAGAGCGTTGATGATGTAAAGATAGAAGCTTGGTTTTAGATGCATTAAAGTTAACCAGCCACCTCTTTCCTCACTGTACCACGCACTCAAGATCAGAGAAGAGAGAATCAGAGAGAACTTTGTCGTTTACGGCCTTTACTATGTTGCCGTAGACTGTCGTATCATCAGCATAGATGTCAACGAATGATTTAAGTATGTGTTTTGGGAGATAATTGATTTAGATCAAGAAGAGAGTTGGGCCCAGGATGGGGCCCCTGAGGGACTCCAGCATTAATACTGTGGGCCTCTGATTTTTGTTCATCAACCACTACTCTTATGAGCCTATCAGAGAAAAATGATTTTATGATTGAGAAAACATTTCCAGTTATACGGTAGCAGGAAATCTTGTGAACTAGGCCTTTATGCCATACCTTATCGAAGGCCTTTGATATGTTAAGAGCAATTGCCCTAGAAAGGAAGCCTTTAACGAGAGATTCATTAATCCTATGAGATATAATCGTGAGGACATCTGCTGTAGATCTGGCAGAACGGAAACCATATTGCATGTCATTAAGAAGGTTATTTCTGCTGAGGTGGTTGATTACTTCTCTATTTAATATGGATTCCAGCAGTTTACTCATGACACACAGGAGACTTATTGGTCTGTACTAAGAGGGAGATGACTTATCACCTGAATTCTTAAATACAGGGCATACTGATGAGGTTTTCCAGGGTGTTGGAAAGCACTTCTCCTTAAGGCAACGCTTAAACAGTTTTGTAAGTATGGGGGCAAGTTCTGGTTGAAACTTTTTCAGCACTATAATTGGGATGCCGTCAAGGCCAGTTACTTTACTGGAATCAAGGTTCTTGATTAACTTAGCGACCTCATGCACATATATTTGTATGCTGCATAGCGTGTTGTCTGTTATATGCGGAAATACGGGGAGTTGGCCTTCGTCGCATAGGGTAGAATTAGCTGCGAAATTCTTGGCAAATAGTTTGGCCTTGTCTGATGCTGACGAGATGACCTCTGGTCCATTGATAATGGTTGGGATAGAACGCACGCTTCTGTTCAGGATCCTATTGGTTATTTGCCAAAACTGGTGGGAACCAAGCCGCTGATCAGCTACTTTGGATTTAACGGACTGAGCTCTCTAGCATTTTTTATTACTCTTTTACAGATTAATTGTGGCTTATTGTAACATTTTACTGCAGTTTCATGGATATCCAATCAGCAGAAGTGTATTAAGTTTCGACGTTTATGAACGAAAAAAAAAACAACAAAAAAAGAAAACAAAACAAAAAACAACAAAAAACAAAAATCCAACAACAAACAAAAAGAAAACAAAAACAACAACAAAAAACAAAACAAAAAGAAAACACCCCTCCCCCCCAAAAAAGACACAAAAAAAAAGTAGATAACCTACTTCACGATATATGAAACAAATTTTCCTTCATATTGATACGAATACCATAAAGAAATACACGATTGTTTAATGTCCAGATTGGCGTCACATTGATATACGAAAGTATGATGATATAGCTTTGTTGTTGGTGGCGGTAAAGGAGTGTGGGTTAGTGAGTACGGAATAAACATGCACAGGAATTCGAAGGATGGGTTTTACGGAGCTGCAATCGCTAAACAGTTGACGTCATTATTACATTTAAACCCAACGAAACGTACGCAGGGATTCGCAAAGAAAAAACTTTGATACGGACTTTTTTTTTTTTTTTTTTTGGTGAAAGAAAAAATAGTTATTTATTTCGTCTGCTTTCACACGCAAGTCGCCGACACGAATTTACAAATAGGTTTGCTCTCTATTTCCCTTTCCTGGTCAGATAGCATCCTTTGTTTTTAGCTACAGCCAACTGCTGTGTTGCAATAATTCTTCTCTAAGGCACACGGTCGGCCGGCTCGCTTTCGAAAGTGTAGGAGGAGGAAACATCCCCTGCTTGTCGCGCATAACTTTCGAATTGCCACACGTTTTTTTCCTTTTTCTTTTTCCTCTTCTTTGTTCCTTCGATATAAATGCCTATATATGCATTTCATTCAGTGGTGTCACGCCCACGGCTTAAATGCTGACACGACATTAACTTGGCATGTGAGTCGTCATTACATATACATATTTAAATGACATAGCCCGCGACTACGTAACACGATATCAATTTCGGGTTGTTATTATATGACAATTTGTGATTTCCTGCAAACGTCTACTGTGGGATTTCACTGCCACTGTAGCTACACCTCTGGGCATGTTATTCAGTGACTGGATATTCCGTTCTGCCGCTAACGCTTTGAAAGTGGCTGCAATCAATAATTATTTGAATTTTGACTATTCATATTTGTTTTTTCTCTAGCTACGTGGCCTGACTTTAACTAAAAATTATTTTATTTTTGAAAATCAATCTTATCTTTTATTTCTTCCGGCCAGGTGCGTGTCCATCTCAATTACACCTACTTTTGGTAAATGACCCTTTCATTACACCCGGCCTGGATATTTAACAGACGCATTTAGCAAGGACTTCATGATAATCTGCTAAAGTACACGTGATTACAACAAAAAAATCGACTTCAGGACGTGGTTTTGTTCTCAAGCACGTAGTGATTCTCTCACAGATATAAGATAATAACTGTATTTCAGTCTTTCTTTGTCTGTTATAGACTTTATTTAACCTAAATTAGTCAACCCGAAACTTTGGCAATGCTATAAAAGCTGGTCTGTTATACTTTAGATGAAATGTCATTTTCGTTGGTCTGTCATGCTTTAATTTGAAATAGCATAAATATATTTTATTTTTATTTTATTTATTTATTTTTAATTTCATCCAAACTATGTCAACAAGCCAAATGTCGCCCTTACTTAAAGGAAACTGATGTGCATATGGCGGGAGTATGCATTCTCGGAGTTGCCATTATAATTGATTATTTTCTTTCACAAAACAAATTTGGTTACGCTCCAACATTTCAAACCCACCCCATTTCAGTCCTCGCCCTCTCGGCTTGCTAAAAGCCAAAATGTCTGAACAAGCGTCTTTATGCAACACAAAACAAAACATGTGACATACAAAAATTGTTATTAAATAACATTTCACAATAATTGAATAAAGAAATAAAAAAAATAAATTAAAAGTTCAACTAATTTTTCCAAAAAATAACAAATAAAACCATATTTCCAGTCACATGAAAATAAAAACCCCGGATTTTAAACCAAAACTTAAATGAATAAAAACTTAAGTTCTCACTTTTGATCCGGCACTATCAAAATCCTTAAGTCAGTGATGGTGGTGGTTGGGGGGGGGGCGAACGATTTGTAACCCGTTTTTAATTTGGCTCCGCCACTCAAAATTGTTCAACCTCCTTTTATTTCCTTAAAGTATCGTAATTTTAAATGCGGATGTTGGGCCCATTTATCGCACGAATGGCCAGGTCAAAACGCCCCGTTTCACGTTCATTTAACTTCATAAAATAGACGCCATCTTTTTTTTATTTTTTTTACTTTTTTTCCTTTCGCTTGATAACTAGAGGTGCACGTTTTGAAGTGCCCTCAAGGCCTCTCAATTATTCTTACTTAAGAAACGCAGCAACCAATCAAAATTGTACAATTTCTCAAATAAATATTACATTTTTTTTTTTCTTAACTAGCAGTTCCGCCCGCCTTTGCTCTGGTCCTATATACTGTTCATAACTTAACGTGCACATTTATATATTAAAAAGTGTGAATATGTATAGGTAATGCTTTTCTATATAATATGCTTCCTTAACTACTAGAGAGAAAAGTTGGTAGAGACCGCAGACGTCGAATATTTTTAAACTTTGACCCCAATTTTGACCCCTTAACATTTATTGTTTTGGGCTCAAATTGAATTAAAAATTTTGACCCATGTCCAATTGACCTAAAAAATTTCAAGGGTTTCGACCCAACATTGGCGGAGGAGTTTGTAGAGCTTTCAAAGATCAAATTGTTGAAATTTAACCCCTTAACAGTCAAATTTCTGGCCGAAAACTGACCAAAAAGATTTTCCCAAATCTCAATATCCCTTATGTCAAATCTCGAGTCTCTTGACCGAAAATTGACAGAGTTATTTGGTAGGGAAATGTACACACAGACAAATACACACATTTTCACTTTTATAGATATATAGCTCGAACACTTAATTCTTACATCTAAGTGAATGAATGAATGTGAAAGTTGGGAGCTGTGGTTCAGTGGTTAACGATACGAACTAACGACGTGAGGTAGCCCGCTCGTGGTCTCTCCCGTAAAGACCTACTGTTATTTCTAAAAAAGAATTCTGACTAGGAAAATACCGGGGAAACCAATGCCAACAATAGAATCCTCGGATTCATACGATGGTGATGAACGTGAAAGTTCGGCCCCTTTCTCACACAAACGGTAAAAAAAATCCTCCATGTTTCAAGTTAATTTTATGTTACACAATAGACCCATCATTTTGTTTTTATATACTGCTTATATATGCTATGTCTGGCACAAGGTTAACTAAGTTGCGCATTAGTTTAAAAATGTACTGTTGCTGATTTTATATATATATATATATATATATATATATATATATATATATATATATATATATATATATATATATATATATATATATATATATATAATTTAAATTCAATCATTGTTTTGATTTTAATATCACAAATAGTTTTGTTTCTCAATATTGGACGGTTCTTCGTTATAATAGCGACAATCTAAATATTGAATTTCAAGTAAAACCAAGAGTGTCTGCTTAATTGTCAAGTCGAATTTAGTAACATATCGAAAAATTACGAAAAACGATCAGTTAGGAAATCATTTATTACTGAAAATAGTTTTTTTAAATAAATTTCAAGTTTATACAAATAAACAACGTGAGATAAGGGGAAGTAACCCACTCCGTCTTCTTACAAGTGATGGCGGATGTCAACTGAAATCTTCAAAGAACATGTTTTATGTAATAATTAGGGCCATGACAACAGCATATTCTTTTCATTGTTTTTGACTCTCGAATATATATCCAACACAGTTAGACACAGTTAATCAACCGAGAACCACATCACTCTATATACAAGCATATAAGATATCAACGGATACACACTTGAGAGTCAAAACAATGAAAAAAAAATATGCTGTTGTCCTAGCCCTAGTAATAATGCAGAAATATTTAACTAATTACAACATGACAATTAAAGTAGATGACATTGTTTTTTGTTTGTTTTTTGTTTTTTTGTTAATGAAAATTCATTTTTTCGACTTAATAGTTTTTTTTTCGAATCGTGTTCTGACAATCCCTTCTTTTTAAACGTCTGCAGAAATCAACTAATGAGTATACGTAAACGTGTAGTCGTGAAAGATACGAAAAAAAAACCAAATTACCTTTGAGTTCGTCCTACTAAATACCTTTCTATGACACTGATCTCTTTAGCCAAATTCATTTGGATATAGCTAACATTTTTTGTCGTTCTTTATATAATGTGTGTGTGTATATGTATAAAAATAAAATAAAAATACCAGCGATGGTTGACGTTATGTTGTTTTGAAAAAAAGAAAAAAACGAATGAATTTATGAAATAATCAACGTTTCGTCTCTATTTCAGAGGTTTTTCACATATGTTTTCCTTCCCGATATGGATAGGATTCTAACACTGTTTTCTTTTCATTTTCGTATCGTCTATGATCATTTTCTTTATTTTTTTTTTTTTTTTTGTATTTTCCCTTTAATATCCTGAAGATGTCCTCTGAAATAGGGGCGAAACCTTGATTATTTCATAATATTATATATATATATATATATATATATATATATATATATATAATGTATATATAATTTGTTTGTTATATAAACATGCTCACATCCCGCTGCTACAAATAGCCACTTGTTTCAATCAAACAACAGGTATCATCAGGCAGCGACTTGACTATTCAAAAGTTCAATGAATAAACTTTATTCAATAAATAAATATAAAGTTTATTCATTGAACTTTTGAATAGTCAAGTCGCTGCCTGATGATATCTGTTGTTTGATTGAAACAAGTGGCTATTTGTAGCAGCGGGATGTGAGCATGTTTATATAACAATAAACAAGTATTATCAGCTCTTTTTATTGAGCACTATCTAACAACCTCTTGAATTCATTAGTCCATTACTTTTGAATATAAACAAAACCCGAGTATATATATATATATATATATATATATATATATATATATATATATATATATATATATATATATTAGCGGAACCTATGGAAAATCCACAGGGGACTCATTCACATGTAATATATTGATGTTAGCATTCTGTGGATATTCAGCGTAAATGGAGACGCTCTGATATTATTGTAGCTTTTTTGTTAAAATTGCAAAAGTATTTATCTAAGCTAGCAGGGACGCCAGGCATGGCCGGTCTTAAAGTACGCTTAAATATGATATTTTAATTCTGGCAGATTTCGTATATATTATTATAGAGTTAGTGTTCTATCGATTTTTATATATTATAAAGTGCGATTTCAGAAATAAAAAAATATCTTTAGGTATGAATCTAAAAAGATATTTGCCAAAAATAAACCTCGACTGAAACTTGAGTAAATTCGTTTTATTGTTTATTTTTATCATAATTTTAGTAAACCCCCTTATGTACGATCAAAATCCGGCACGATTAAATGTCCGATTCGGATCCTGCTGATTCAAGCAACTTTACACGTTGTTTCTATATGACAAACAGTACGAGCAGTCAGTCATATATAGGTCTGGAATAATTTTGGTCGTACATATTTAGTAAAACCGATGTTTTCCTTTGCTTTAAAAAACATTTTGGAAGGTGGGGGTTAATTTTTACATTAGGTCCACCTCCACAATTTTCTTTAGAATGACGACTTGGATAGGTTTCGACTATGCTGATTAAGATAATCCCATTCTAATTTTGCGAAGACAAGTACTTATAGAGATCACTGGCTGCGTGGTTTGTACGCACGCGCAATAAACAAATCTACCCCTCTTCTGCCGACACTGCCTGTCACCCCATTTTTTTT
>NC_136518.1:12048343-12069957 GCF_053919585.1 Euprymna scolopes | reverse complement strand
TTTCTCATACGTACATATATATATACACACACACACACACTCTCTCATATATATATATATATATACACACACACACTCTCCTCATATATATATATATATATATATATACACACACACTCCTCATATATATATACATACACGCACTCTCTCATATATATATATACACACACACAATCTCTCTCATATATATATATACACACACACTATCTCTCTCAGTGTGCATATATATACACACCCACTATCTCTCTCATATATATATATATATATATATATATATATATATACACACACACTATCTCTCTCATATATACATGTGTATATATACATACACACACACACTATCTCTCATATATACATATATATATATACCATTTCTCTCATGTGTGTGTGTGTGTGTGTATATATATATATATATATATATATATATATATATATATATATATAAACAAACCAAGTTATATGTTCATCAACGTTTCGTCTTGATTTCGACACTTCCTCTGGAGACGAAATGTTGATGAACACATTACTTGCTTTCTTCCTTTTTTTATTTCCTTATTTCGTCGGAATGCTTTTTCCAGTATTCTCATCATTATATATATATATATATATATATATATATATATATATATATATATTAGTGCAAAATTTTGTTGAAAATTCAAAGACTCATGTTTTCTTTTTTATAACCCTCGTTTATCTCCTGGATTTTTCCATTACAGCTGTTTCATTAATGAGTGGCAATTTTACGATTTATGTGTCCGTAAAATGTCCTGTCCTCACCAACTTCTTCAGATGTTTATCCATTAGATTTTTACAACGAATGGTATATTTTTAACATGCTGGACATCGTATTCGGGTAAAAAGATTTTCACAGCCATGCTTCCTCACTTCCTCCATCTTATATATATATATATATATATAATGGTTGTGTGTTGATATTTTCAACCAAATATGAAATTTTGAAAATCCATTATCATAAAAACATAATGTTGTAATATTTATTAAATTCCTGAAAGTTTTATTAGATTTTTTAGAAGCATTGTATATCTATCTACCTACTATTATATAAATGGAACTCTGTGTGTGTGTCAGTTCGTTCCCTATAGACCTCTAAACGGCTGGCCGAGTTTTAGGAAATTTCGCACAAATATATTTTATGTGCCTGACAGTGTTCTTAGATAGCTATTTATTCGATAAGTACCGATAATCGAAAAAAAAACAATGAAAGAAGGAAAAAGTTATTTTAACTAAAGTAAACGCCTTATACAGCCTAATATTACGTGTATTTGAAAAGTTTTATTACCACACAAGCAGAAAGACCTGGCATATAAAATCAACAGTAGGGTCTTTGATATGGTAGGGATGCGTTTGAAATGAAGGTTTCTGTTTAGAGCACAATTGACCCATGATATTTGACTTTTTCATTTTAAACTTTAATTCAAGCCATTGTATATCAACATAATTTTATAAAATCAACAGGTTCTCTACAGTGCAATGTAGATTACAATGTATTGTGGACTAAGTTGCTGCGGGGAGGCATGTGAGACTTCCTCCCGCTGGACTGCAGTGGGTCCCCAACTAGAGCAGGTAATTAATAGATTTGATTTAAAAAAATGGACGATTTCGATGACAATAAAAATATGGGAGTGTGAAACCTTCGGTCATTATTCAATCCCAGGCAACCTTGTGTCATCCTGCTAGTATATCATGTAATCTAGTTTTTCTTTTCCCATTACCAGGTAGAAAATTTTGGGCAATTCCTGTCAGCTTTTTCAACCAAATGCGAAATCATGACAATGAATATACATGCTGTTATAAAAACGGGTGCAAGAATGTTGTATTTAACAATTGGTTTCAACCGTTTTATATTTTCTTTTTTTTTTTGTTGATTATTTTCTTCCATGCAGATTGTAAAATACATAATTTTTGTCTACGAATATTCTGTTGTAAGAAGTTATTGTAGGAAACAAAGTATGCGTGTGTGCTATGAAAATATATATGGCAATTAAGCTACACAGAATTTTCGACGTTTCATCCACGTAAGATCTCGTTAGGCTAATATATATATATATATATATATATATATATATAATGTTGTTTTTATTTTGATTTTAGCGATATGTTTTGAATGCATTCAATTATTTACGAAAGTGCATTTTTTTACCTAAATGGGAGTTGGGAATAATTTTCCCTTTTAACCAATTTGGTACCCCCACATGGGGGAACGGTATATATATTATTTTTTAAATGTAATTATCCACTGACACGTGTTTCGTCGTCTACGGCTCATCAGAGTGGTTGTATCTAGCGAGATTCGAAATCGGGACCCAACGCTAATATATATATAATCTCATTCAAACACTACCGCGTTTGAATATATGGTAAAGTGGCAGTTTTAGTCATTTAGAACTGCTTTAAAACTTCACCGCTCACTCATATTTCGACCAAATTTCAAACAACTATTACAGTTTATAGATCTCCTTCTCATCTATAAAAAAAATCAATTTTCGTTCAGTAAAACAAAAGTTATGATGAATTTACTGGTGTTCGAAATCGTAAAAAAAATGTAAGAAGGTGACCGCTTTTTTTTCTGACTGATTTCAATAGCTACCACATCGCTTCATCGACTAGTGTTGCTACTAATGCACCGCTCTCGCGGAAAGGAATGTAACAAGTGAAACAGAATGAAAGCAGACGAGTGCCATACATCGTTATTACAACGTTATCTACAACAGTTTTTATCCCCCTCCTCTCTCTCTCTCTCTCTCTCTCTCTCTTCCTCTTTCTTGCTCTCTCTTTCTTTCGTTCGCTCGCTTTGTACATTTCTTTTTATGCTGATAAAAAACACATTTCACGGCGTCAACAACAGTATTTTATTTCCCCTGTCTCCCTCTCTCGCTTTTTACATTTCTTTTTCTGTCACAATATAAAACACATTATCTACAAAAAAATTTATTTCTTCTCTCTCTGTCTCCCTCCTGTATATATTTTTCCCAACTCTCCTTCTCACACTTCGATTATTATTTCTCTTGTGTGTTTCTGTGTCCGTGTGTTGGGTTTACCATGCGGCTCGCTACGATAAATTGCTATGACAAAGGAAAAAAAAGTTAATCTATCTACTTTTCATTCCGCCTTTACTTATGTATTCAAAGATTGTCGTTAAACAACTACAGGAGATGAGGATAACAGTCCACAAATAAATACATAAAATATTTTTTTTATTAATCAACTTACGGATATTTTTGTATAATGAAAAAAAAAAAACCAGTTTGCCACACTAATTCCTTCTTTAAAAAAATTAAATTTTTTTTTTTTTTTTTTTTTTTTTTTTTTTTGGTGGTTGGGGATCTATTTACGCAAATTGAGCCACAGCAATGAATGGCCGGGTACGGCTAGTTTATATTATTTTGAGCTAATTACATACATGCCCGCCGTTTTCAGGGAATACAAAAAATAGTGCATTGTTTATTAAGAAATATAAATTAATTTTGGCGTTCTATATTTCATCATAAAATGATTTTATAAAACATTTTTAAAGTTAATTTTTAGGGTTAAGGTTATTTGATTATTATAAATAACAAATAATGGTATGTAATTCACGAAAAGGCAAGCAACATGATTGAAATGGTATAGTTCAATTAATGTTTTTATTTTTGAAGAATTCAAGGGAGAAAACTCGGTATGATTGTATATAACCTTCTTTTTATTAGTTTTTAGGAATATAAGAAACTGTCTTCAATCTATCAGTTTATTTAGACGGAATAAGTTATTTCAGACAAAAATGAACTGAAATAAAGTGTGTGTGTGTGAGTGAGAGAGAGAGAGAGAGAGAGAGAGAGAGAGACTGACTGACTGACTGACTGACTGACTGACTGATTGACTGACATAGGTGGGAACACTAACGAAAAGTATACTAGTCCGAATCAAATACACGCGTTCGATGAACTAATATTTGGGTTTGACCTTGAAGATCCGACTGACTTAATTTTATAGAGTAGATGTAATACGCGTATTCGCTTATTGTAATTTATTGCTTTTTTATTTTCTTTATTCATCAAAATAGATGTCTTTTCTTAGCGTTAACGACATCCTTATAAAATATGCATATTTTAATTGGCATTATATGATCTGTTATTTTTGTTTTGTTTTATTTTTGTGTTTTTTTTTCATCTTATAATTTTTGGTATAGCGTAAATAAATATTTCTGGTTTAAATTATTTTTTCTTCTTTAATTAAAGGTTACGAGATCGAATCGATTGCGAGTCGTGGTGTTTTGCCCTTTTTATTCCGACGGATAATTTACCATGTGGAGTAACTATTCCGTGTCCCTCTCCCCGACGCTGTCATCAAGGATAAACGCAGGTGGGTGACATTAATATTATCATGAGTGTTATGAATTATTTTTTTCTTTTAATTAATAACAACGTAATATTTATTTATTTATATATGTACTGCAGAAAATTATAATAACATCGGCGCCGTCGGTTTCAAATCCAAACAAAGGGAACTTATAATTGGTCTGCTTTACTGTAATCTCTCCACCCTCTGTTTATACCTGCTTGTTTTCCAGGAAACAGAGGTTGAAGAGAGTAAAGTAAAGAAGACCAATTATAGGTTTCTTTTGTTTGGATTTGAAACTGACGGTATTTAGATTTTTTAAAATTTGAATCTTCTTCTACAAGCATAGGTTGCATATCTGGTTGAATCTATTGAGAGTTCGTTTAATTTAGAATTGACAAACACCGACAAATATACTCGTAGAATAAACAACACAAAAAAAACTACTAATTATAGGGTAAAAGTACACTAATGAATTGTAATATGAGGCAAATAAAAAAAAAACAGAATAGTAAATCTATATTATTAATAAAATTCTAAATGTTTATTTGTGTGTGTGTGTGTGTGTGTGTGTGTGTGTGTGTGTGTGTGTGTGTGTGTATACATACCAATAAAACTTTCGAACGGATGCACTGAATTGAAAAATTCTTCCCCCCCCCCTAAAAGGTGTGAGTCCCTAGATTGTCCTTATCTATATATGGTTCGTAGCGAACAACGCTGAGTCACACAAAAAGCCCGAAATAAGAGTTTTTGGTCAGTTTCGTGCAATTGTCGAAAAAGTTACCTGTCCATGTCAACGGAATTTAGTACTGTCTGTATACAGTTTCGGTAACATCTTTTGGCATACGGACAGGACTTGTGGCGCAATGGATAACGCGTCTGACTACGGATCAGAAGATTCCAGGTTCGAATCCTGGCAAGTTCGTAATAATTTTAGCCATCATTTTATCTAACGTTTACTCATTAGCCTTAACCTTAGTTAGGGTATTTTTGTTTTTTCGGTGATTTTGTTTTGTGCATATGGGAATTTTGCTATTTACTTCAGCAGTGCTCAATACGTGGGTTGAGCTAGGTAGTAATTCATAAAATATATATGGCAATTAAGCATCCACGCTAGGATTCATCAGGCATAATATATATATATATATATATATATATATATATATATATATATATATATATATATATATATATATATATATATATATATATATATATAGAGAGAGAGAGAGAGAATAAAAAAGGAACAAACCGTATTATGTGTTCACCAACGTTTCGTCTTTATTTCGAGACTTCCTCTGGGTGAATGAGATTAAGAAACCAAAAAAAATATACCAGTACAAAATATTTGAAAAAGTTTCACGTGCACAGTGTGACGCAGTTCTATTTAAGAGAAACGGAAAAATTGATGTTGGAAATTCAAAAAGGAAGGGGGGCTGGCGCTGTTAAAGAGAAGGAAATTTTAGTGACGTCAATTAGTCGTTAATTTAATTTTAAAACTATGAACGCAAGTTTATATTCTTATTGGGAAAAAGATATATCTGTTGAAATTTAAATATAAGTTTGTAACAGGAATGAAATGAGTGTTTTTTATGTAATTTATTGATTGAGATTATGTGTTAATTATTACAGGGGGTGTTTGAATGGTGTGAGAAAGTTAACCTGTGTCCACAGTTAAATAATGTTCTTTTAATAACAGTTTACTTATTAATGGCGCTATGTTATAGAAACCTCCACGTTGTTTAATAGTGCTTGAAATTGCGATAAGCGCAGATTCAAGGAGTCTCCGGCGCGGTTTATTTGAAATAAATTTAACTACTTTTGCTTGTTTAAAATCAAAGGTGTGGTTATGTTGCAATGAATGAGAGAATAATTTCACCAACGTATTTATGATGGCAATTATGGCAAGGAATAGTATATATACCTCCAATAATACAATAATTTATAACACACTAAATAAACTAAAAATTCCTATCGTACAAACCACATCACTAACCATAAGACATATATTAAAAACCACGAAACATCTCTATAACAAACCAGTTTCCGATGGAGGTATATATACTATTCCTTGCCATAATTGCCATCATAAATACGTTGGTGAAACTTAGCGTAAATTGGAAAAAAGGCTCAATGAACACAAAAGAGATATAAAAAATAGCAATTCTCTTAGTGCATTATTCTCTCATTCATTGCAACATAACCACACCTTTGACTTTAAACAAGCAAAAGTAGTTAAATTTATTTCAAATAAACCGCGCCGGAGACTTCTTGAATCTGCGCTTATCGCAATTTCAAGCACTATTAAACAACGTGGAGGTTTCTATAACATAGCGCCATTAATAAGTAAACTGTTATTAAAAGAACATTATTTAACTGTGGACACAGGTTAACTTTCTCACACCATTCAAACACCCCCTGTAATAATTAACACATAATCTCAATCAATAAATTACATAAAAAACACTCATTTCATTCCTGTTACAAACTTATATTTAAATTTCAACAGATATATCTTTTTCCCAATAAGAATATAAACTTGCGTTCATAGTTTTAAAATTAAATTAACGACTAATTGACGTCACTAAAATTTCCTTCTCTTTAACAGCGCCAGCCCCCCTTCCTTTTTGAATTTCCAACATCAATTTTTCAGTTTCTCTTAAATAGAACTGCGTCACACTGTGCACGTGAAACTTTTTCAAATATTTTGTACTGGTATATTTTTTTTTTTTTTGGTTTCTTAATCTCATTCACCCAGAGGAAGTCTCGAAATAAAGACGAAACGTTGGTGAACACATAATACGGTTTGTTCCTTTTTTATTTTCTCTATTTTGTCGGAATACTATTTCCATTATTTTCATCATATATATATATATATATATATATATATATATATATATATATATATATATATATATATATATATATTGTTGTTGTTGCTATTAGCGATAAATATTCGGAATTAGCGTCTTCTACCAAGGAGATCAAGGAATTAGTTTTTCCCTAAAAAAATCGCCCATATTTTTTTTTACCGTAAACACACACACACACACACACACACACACACACACACACACATATGTATGTATATTATTTATTTTTTATTTAACTTTTAATACAATATTTTACGTACAACAATGTACCTGTAGGATATTGGAAATAAACCATAATAACCAGATATATTTTGACACTACCTTAACCAGATTAATTAGATAAATAATTTTACAGTTTTATAAAAAGGGTTACAATTATACCGCAGGGTCTCCATTCACGCCGATCGTCCACAGAATGCCAAACAGCAATATATTACACATGAAAAATTCCATTGTGGAATTTCCACAGGTCCTGCTAGTTTTGATGATTCCCCTAAAGATAATGTTGACTCCTTTGCACCCCTTCAAATAAAATGAACTCTCCCAGCCCGTATGCTTAACTTCAGATTTTCACAATTGAAAAGGAAACAATAATCCACGAGTACGTGCGAGTAAATTCTTTCAACATTTGATAAAAGACTTGAATATTTTTTTTTTTTTTTTTTTTTTTTTAGTTTCTAACAGCAGCTGCTTTCCAATATGCGGCGCTCGTGCGTCTCCTTTTTCTCAAAATCATGTCAGCCATTAAGATCTCCATGGAAACGAGTAAGTTTGAAAATCGGTCCTGAAAATAATCAAACTCGACGGGCCAGCTGGATTGAGGCCATCGATTTTTCTCGTATTTAATTTTATCGTAAATGAGACTGTTGCAAAGTCGGCGCCTTCTCTTTTCCTGTCCAAGTCAAAGTTCATTATAGAAATTGTAAGTGATAAAATGAAGAATAACTAAAAATCGAAAGAGGATACGTCCTTGACAATCAGGAGCTGCTGGATGGGTTATGATTTAAATATGATGTGAAGCAAGCACTTGTGTTTATTTCCCAAAATGTAATGACTGGCATTTTTAAATCTAAAGACAGATAACTCTTTCTTTTTCGGTCCAAGAGAAATAACTTCTTCTTCTTCTTCTTCTTCTTCTTCTTCTTCTTATTATTATTATTATTATTATTATTATTATTATTATTATTATTATTATTATTAGCAGCAGCAGCGGCTCACAAGGAGATTTCGCGCAGGCCATTAAAGATCTCTCTTTGAAAACAATCTGTGGTGTTTCCTGGAGCTGAGTGACAAGTATCCTCAGATTTCCAGTACTCTCGATAACATTTGCAAATGAATGTGAGTTTTCGCAACAGCCGCTTACCATTGATTCCTTGCTGGCAGCGGCCATTGGTCTCCACAGGAATTTGAGTGGCAAGATCCCAGTCCTCTTCGTACTTATCCAGCAGAGGTTTAGTCAGCGCTCTCTCCTCGGTCTTTCCATCCTCCTTGACCCTTCTCGCCTATTTGGCATCAATCTTTTTTCTGGGGAGGGAGGGGAGATAGAGAAATTATAGATATGCGGCTTTAATGTTCTTGGTTCCATGTAACGCTTCTTCGTGTTTTTCCTCTGCAGCAATTCGTCTGTGGTTCGTGTGTATTCTCCGCATTTAAGGGGTTCCTTAATATTTCAGCAGTTTGCATTATTGTTATTCGTTGTATCTTCCCAGCCATTCCTTTGATTCAAATTTATCTAATTCTCTTTTCAAAGTTTTTCGGAATTGTTCCTAGTGCTCCTACTATTATAAGTATTATCTTGATTTTCTTCATCATCCATATTCCTTTAAATTCTCTGGCTAGCTCTGTGTATTTGCTCTCCTTTTCTTTGATATTCACCCTGTGGTCAGTTGAAACAGCAAACTCTACGATTTGACAGAACCTTTCTTGTTAATTATTACGACATCCGGTTTTCTTTCTTGGGTGGGTTTATCAGTTTGTATGTCCATGTCCCATAGCATTTTGTGATTCTCGTTTTCAAGTACTGTTGCAGGCTTATGTTTGTACCATTTGTCTGTGCGTTCGAGATGCAGTTGTTTGCATAATTCCCAGTGTATTGCCCTCCCCACTTGGTCGTGCCTATTCTTATATTCCTTTTGTTATTATTTACTTGGGAGTCACTACTTATCAAGGCCCGAAGGCTACTCGAGAACAAGGGTTAATGAATGTAAGGTGGTAAAACGGTGTAAATTGGGTAGAATTTGATTATTTATGGACAACAAGAACTTGTTTACATTGGATTTGAAGACTACGACGTTGTATTCAACCGGGAAGCAGGTCAACGGAACAGTGTTCTACAGGCTAGCAGTTTTGGGAACGAAGCTTTGTTCATGAAATCTGCGTTTAAATTTAGGTGCAGTTAGAGAGTGGGGGGACATTGTTTATAGTGGTTGTAGCTAGTCGAGTAACTTTTGTGAAAGCTTGGCAGGGGGAACCATAGATTGGAGTTCAGTCGAACACTGGGCATAAAAGTAACGGTAGAGCAGAGATTGGCTCGCAACGTCTCTTCTGTGGGAAAGAGGTTGCAGGGAAAAGAAAAAGGGCATCACCTACGAGGTTTCGAAGTCGGTTTTGAACTCTATGAAGTCTGGGTGGGTTGCGCCGAATAGCTCTTGCTCAGATGTAGTAACAATATTCCATTTTAGGGCGTACCTGGCTCTTATATTGATAGTGGGTGGCATGGGCAACGAGATACCAACATTTTTTTTTTTCGATTAACAGTAAAATACCATTTATGTTCATCAATCCCATTGCTTGAACGTTGTCCATTTCATTTCTAGAACTAGATGCCCCCCACCTCTCTCTCTCTCTCTCTGTACCCGCAGAAGTGAGTGATATGACAGCCAAAGTCATCCTCCCTGGTAGCTATATATATATATGTTGAGCAAAAAAAGAAAAAGTGGTAGTAGGAAGGCAGGCTCGAACCCGTACCGCAAAGGAGGAAAAGAACGGGGTAAAAACCATCGCCAAACCGGAAGCGACATTTTTTAAAATTAACGCTAGACAATCTAAAGGAGAGGATAACTTTAAAAAATATCGGCGAAAGAAGTAACCCCCCCCCCTGTAGAAAAGTGCCTAGTTGAAGGGGAAGATATTAATGTTTTCAGCCAATTTTTCGATATTTATCGTATGAAAGGTCGAACTTTAAAACGATACTGATCTTGGTAAAATCCGTCGCCTCTATTGAAAGTTTAAAGCAGACATGCAAGCAGACATACATACATACATTTATATATTGGTAACTAAAAATTTTCGACCCAAACTGATGAAAAAGCTTACCCTATCTCTGAATACGTTTTATGTAAAATTTCAAATATTTAGACCAGAAATTGTCTGAGTAATTTGGAAGAGACCGCAGAGGTCAATTTTTTTAAACTTTGACCCCTATTATGACCCCTTAACATTTATTGTTTTGGGCTCAAATTGAAGTTATTAAATTAGATCCATGTCCAAGGAACCTATATCTAAAATTTCAAGTGCGTAGACCCAAAATTGTCGGAGGAGTTTGGTAGAGTTCTCAAAGGTCAAATCGTTGAACTTTGACCCCTTAATCGCCAAATTTCTGGCCAAAAACCGATCACATCGATTTTCCCAAATCTCAGTAACCTGTATATCAAATTTCGAGTCTGTAGACTAAAAATTGAGAGTTATTACGTAGGGAAATACACACAGATACACAGACACACACACTTTTACTTATATATATATATATATATATCTATATATATATATATATATATATATATGTGTGTGTGTGAACGTGTCTCTGTGTGTGTACATTTCCCTACGCAATAACTCTGCCACTTTTAAGTCTACAGACTCGAAATTTGATATACAGGGTACTGAGATTTGGGAAAATCTTTGTGATCCATTTTCGGCCAGAAATTTGGCGTTTAAGGGGTCAAAGTTCTACAATTTGACCTTTGAGAACTCTACTAAACTCCTCCGACAATTTTGGGTCTAAACACTTGAAATTTTAGATATAGGTTCCTTGGAGATGGATTTAACTTAATAACTTAATTTGAGCCCAAAACAATAAATGTTAAGGGGTCATAATAGGGGTCAAAGTTTAAAAAAATTGACCACTTTTTTGTTTTTGTTTTTTTGCTCAACATACACCTCCAAACACCCGGACAACGCCAGGCTAAAATGCTAGTATATATATATATATATATATATATATATATATATATATATATATATATATATATATATATATATATATATATATATATATATATATTTTTAATAATCTTACCTTCTAAGCTTTTTATATTTTTAATTTTATTTGTTTTTCTTTATTTCTTTGGCCGGTTTTCCATCTGCTGTCTCCGTTTTATGGTATAAGTATACCGATTAATTAAATATATACATCAACCTACTCATTTGTATTCTATGTATTTGTTTACTTATATTTCACTATATGCATTTACATACACATTTATTTCCGGAGTTTGCAGATACCGGCCTCTCCTCTTATTTTGTATGTAAGTATGTATGTTTTTGTTTAACTTGTATATGTTTTTGGATATGTGTATATGTTTATGCATGCGTGTGTGTTTGTATATATATATATGTGTGTGTTATTGTATATGTATTCATATATGTATATATATTTATATGCGTGTTTGCATGTATATACATGTATGTGTGCATTTGTGTGTCTGTATGTATGTATATGTGTATATATATGTATGTATGTATGTGACTGTATATATATAATTTTCTATTTTTTATTTATTTATTTATTTTTTATTTATATAATATATATATATATATATATATATATATATATATATATATATATATATATATATAGCAGACGCCCCATTTCTTGAACTTGGCCATTTATTTGTTCTTCTGATCAGTTTTCTTAATTTAATTCTGAGACTTTCACGTGCATATCTAAGCTGACCTAATTATTAACGCTAACTTTCGCGCTTTTTGTCTGGATCAGTTTGACCTTGCTTTTCAAATTTAAATTGTCACCGTTTTTCGGTTTTTTTTTTTTAGCCTTAATTTTTTTTATTCATCCAGCCTTGACAGACGTGTTTTAAATATTATCTCTAGTGCTTTTCGTTTAATGATTTGGAATTCATTCCATTTGCGCTTTTTTCCAAGGAACTCTGCCTTTTGGATGATTTTGGACCATTTGGAATTTACCCATTGGATTGAAATTTTAAATTCGACCGTTTTGGATTTTACCATTTTTGGATTTTTACCCTTCACCGGACTATCCATTCATGTGAAATCTTTTTATTATTTTTCTTTTGCCTCCTGTTCCCCTTACCTCACCCTTTTTTTAACCAAGTAAGATCTTTGACTTACTTGTAGTTTCATTAAATATTTTTATATGCAAAATCCGATCCTGCATTTTGCTAATTCCTGCCCTCTGATGAGAAGGAGAGTATTTCTTCAAATCTCCGCGGATTAAGGACTATCCACTTATCTTGTGCTTCCTTTTTTAAAATTAAATATGTTTTTAACTCTTTTTCAAGATGTCTTTTAACATATTTTATTAATCATTTGTTCATATTATAAGCTCTATTTCCTTTTCGGTTTTATTGAGCTTTTTACATCTGGCTGAGTTTATTTTACTTGTAAATATTAACTCTTTAATATTTATAATATATTTTAAGTTTACCATTTTGATTACCTTAGTAAACTTATTGTAACTTTTATTTTATATATATATATATATATATATAATATATATATATATATATATATATATATATATATATATATATCCAACAACCTTGTAGCTTAATAATTCACATTTCATCTTGATGTTTTTCTCTTAATAGTAGGGTGCGCCTGACCTTGTCGGCATAAAATACGCTTAAATATATTTTAATTCGTGCAGGTTTCGTATTTGTTATTATGGAGCCAATTCTCCATTGAATATTATATTGTACCTAATATATAGAAATGATTTCAAAAGCAAAAGAAAAAGACTTGGGTGCCATCAGCTAGAAACCAAAACATTTAGCGCTCCAGCCGTGTCTCTTACCGATGCAGCTATCGCATTTGTTCTGCAGGTCCGAATTCCCTATATATCAAGTTTTAAGTCTGTAAACCAAAAATTGAGAAAGTAACTTTGTGGAGATCGTTCCTCACACATAGACAGACAAGGTCACTTTTACACACACACACACGCACATATATATATATATATATATTAGCAGGTCGCTCGGCCTTCTTTGATCGTAAAGTACGCTTAAATATGATATTTTATTTCATGCAGATTTCGTATTCATTATTATTATTAATGAACCAATTCTCTATTGAGTATTATACTGCAGCCAACATAAGTAATGATTTCAAATGTATAAACCAAAATTATGACTTGGGTGCCATCAGCTAAAATCGACAGCAAAGCATTTCTCTTCAGTCTTATTCGTTACCCTCTGAGCCGCGCCCATATTTATAAAAAGTTTTTAAAAAACGTTGATTAACTTATAAATGTATATTTGCGCACACGTAGAAAGGTCAATTTAAATCGATTTACGCTTACCAAGTTCCAATTTTTGCACCTTAGCAGTCATGCTTATCGGCTTTAAAAAAATCTCATATGTTCTGCAGATGCAAATTTATGTATTGTTTCAAGTTTGTCGACAAAAATTGTCAGAGGATTTTGTAGAGACCGTTTCTCACACCGACAGACTAATTCACTTTATATATCCATATCTATCTATCCATCTATCTATCAATCTATGTGTCTTTATGTATAGATTGAAATATGTATATATATATATATATATATATATATATATATATATATATATCGTATTAAGCGACGCTCTTTGTGTAAACATATCGAGCGGAGGCATTTGAACGATGTCAAAATATCGTTCATTCATTACCCACACAGCAGCAGCCGTATAGCGTAATGGTGAGAAGCCTTGACTGTCATTTGGGCGGTCGGGTTTCGATCCTAGCTTGAGGCAGTTGCCTGTCTAGCCGCACTGGTGAGCGTTGAAACAGCGAAACAGTACTGTATGTGGATGACTATATATATATATATATATATATATATATATATACACACACACACACATTAGCAGGCGGCCCGACATTGTCTCATTCGTAAAATACGCTAAATATGATAATATGATAGTTTGATTAATACAGATTTCGTATTCATTGTTATATTATATCGGACCCCATATATAGTAATGATTTAAAAAGTAAAAAAAAAAAAAAAAAAAGATTCGTGCGCTATCACCGAGAATTGAAATCAAAACTTTTAGCTTATGATTTACTTTCCTTTGACGTTAATGCCTGAACTATGAAGACATATTTGCTGCAAGTCTAAAAATTAAAACATGAATCAATAGCTATTACGTTACACATGCATATTCGTAATTCCGTCGTTCAACCTTCACCTGGCAAATTCCATTTTTCAAATTTTCCCGGTTAAAACCCAAACATAAAGTTCTGCATGGGTTTGAATACCCTATATATTAAGTTTCATGTCTGTAGATCCAAAACTGACAGAGGAGTTTGGTAGGAATTTTTTTTAATACATATATATATACGCATACATAAGTATATATAGAAAGAGGTTTGTGTTTACTATGATCTTTTTACGCAAATATTACGCAAGTATAAATCCTATAGAATATCTGCATGAATATAATTACACGTAATAGATTTGTTTTTGCTCAACACACACCTCAAAACACTCGGGCAACGCCGGGCACCCAGGCTAGTCCCATAAGGAAACCGAATAAACTAATAGGGAATTAATTAAAATGAATGTTTAAAAGAATATGCAAATTAGCTAGATCTTTTGCAATTCCACGACCCATATATATTTTAAATAGATAAAAGGGGTTTTAATATGAATATCAATACACAAAAATACCCAAATTTATAGTAGATTTCGTGTAGATATAGATAAAGATATAAATGCATATAGATAGAGATATATATGTATCATACAAGCGATTGTAAATTTAATATTGCCTTGACACTTCTTCCTACGGAGGAAGTCAGTTCCACCCGCTTAGGGTAAATGCCGTCCAATAAATGAACGGTATATATATATATATATATATATATATATATATATATATATATATATATATATATATCGCACATCATTTTACAAATAGGTGGACGTAGGAATCAGACGAAAACAAAAATCCAATTGATCAGTATTAAAAACGCCTGGACTTTTTTTTTTTTAATAAAATGTTTGTTTATAAGACTCACTTCTGCTGTAGATAATGATGATGGTGATGATGATGATGACAAATTTCACACATTATTTAACAAATAAATGGACGCAGCAGAAGTGTGAGTCTTATAAACAAACATTTTATTTAAAAAAAAAAAAAGTCCAGCCGCTTTAAACGCTGATCTGTTGGATTTTGTTTTTCTATGATTTCGACGCCCATTCATTTGTTAAGTTGCACAAACATTTCAACGAGTGACTGTCTCTTTTACAAATTGTTTGTATTGGATTGTTTTTCTTTTTTTATTCATGTCACTCATATAATCGTACCCATCACCATCATCGTCGTCCTGATCATTGAGGATTTATGACTTTTGGAACGCTCCTTCATGCGTATTTTACATGTATGTGGTATGTGTATGCGTACGTGTGAATATGCATATGTATTTACATGCGTGTGTGTCCCTCAACATGTATAAGATGTGTGTGTACATGCGTATGTATGAATGTATGTGTGCATGCATGTGTTTATTTCCATGTGTATGTGGGGTGGAGAGGGCTCCCATAAGCCGTGGTGAAAGCAACTCCTGTAGGAGAAGAAATCTTTGATTTTAAAAAACCATAAAGCGGGAGACCAGTACCTGCATTAAGCTGGTCTGCAGTTTGATTTGTTGCTGGGTCTCAACATTTTGAACCGAAAGAGAGAGAGATTTAGCTGTCGTACAAAGCTAAAACTCTGTAACATCATCTTTGTATAGATACTTCCTCAGGCATAGTCCTGTGGCGATGGAAAAGTTGTGACGCGTGTAGGTCTGAAATGCTGGAAGTATGTAATAATGGATCTGCCATCATTATATGTATCTTTGTATGCATGTTTATATATGTACATGTATATACGTATTATGTAGGTGTATACATATATATGTATGTATATGTAGGTGTATACATATATATGTATATGTAGGTGTATACATATATATGTATATGTAGGTGTATACATATATATGTATGTATATGTAGGTGTATACATATATATGTATGTATATGTAGGTGTATACATATATATGTATGTATATGTAGGTGTATACATATATATGTATGTATATGTAGGTGTATACATATATATGTATGTATATGTAGGTGTATACATATATATGTATATGTAGGTGTATACATATATATGTATATGTAGGTGTATACATATATATGTATGTATATGTAGGTGTATACATATATATGTATGTATATGTAGGTGTATACATATATATGTATGTATATGTAGGTGTATACATATATATGTATGTATAAAATAAATATGGAAAAGTTGTGACGCGTGTAGGTCTGAAATGCTGGAAGTATGTAATAATGGATCTGCCATCATTATATGTATCTTTGTATGCATGTTTATATATGTACATGTATATACGTATTATGTAGGTGTATACATATATATGTATGTATATGTAGGTGTATACATATATATGTATATGTAGGTGTATACATATATATGTATATGTAGGTGTATACATATATATGTATATGTAGGTGTATACATATATATGTATGTATATGTAGGTGTATACATATATATGTATGTATATGTAGGTGTATACATATATATGTATGTATATGTAGGTGTATACATATATATGTATATGTAGGTGTATACATATATATGTATGTATATGTAGGTGTATACATATATATGTATGTATATGTAGGTGTATACATATATATGTATGTATATGTAGGTGTATACATATATATGTATGTATATGTAGGTGTATACATATATATGTATGTATATGTAGGTGTATACATATATATGTATGTATATGTAGGTGTATACATATATATGTATGTATATGTAGGTGTATACATATATATGTATGTATATGTAGGTGTATACATATATATGTATGTATATGTAGGTGTATACATATATATGTATGTATATGTAGGTGTATACATATATATGTATGTATATGTAGGTGTATACATATATATGTATGTATATGTAGGTGTATACATATATATGTATGTATATGTAGGTGTATACATATATATGTATGTATATGTAGGTGTATACATATATATGTATGTATATGTAGGTGTATACATATATATGTATGTATATGTAGGTGTATACATATGTATGTATATGTAGGTGTATACATATGTATGTATATGTAGGTGTATACATATGTATGTATATGTAGGTGTATACATATGTATGTATATGTAGGTGTATACATATGTATGTATATGTAGGTGTATACATATGTATGTATATGTAGGTGTATACATATGTATGTATATGTAGGTGTATACATATGTATGTATATGTATATGTAAGTGTATATATGTATGTATATATAGGTGTATATATATGTATGTATATGTAAGTGTATATATGTATGTATATATAGGTGTATATATATGTATGTATATGTAGGTGTATATATATGTATGTATATGTAGGTGTATATATGCATGTATGTATATGTAGGTGTATATATGCATGTATGTATATGTAGGTGTATATATGCATGTATGTATATGTAGGTGTATATATGCATGTATGTATATGTAGGTGTATATATGCATGTATGTATATGTAGGTGTATATATGCATGTATGTATATGTAGGTGTATATATGCATGTATGTATATGTAGGTGTATGTATATGTAGGTGTATATATGCATGTATGTATATGTAGGTGTATGTATATGTAGGTGTATATATGCATGTATGTATATGTAGGTGTATATATGCATGTATGTATATGTAGGTGTATATATGCATGTATATGTAGGTGTATATATATGCATGTATATATACATGTGTATATGTATGTGTATTATGTGTGTGTATGTTTATAGATATGTGTGTATGTATATATATATATGTATGTATACTAATGACCGTCTTCAGTGTTATGTCTGTTTGAGCGTGTGAATTCGCCGGCAGGACTAAAAAAGTAATTTTCGAGCTCGTGTCTGAGGGAATGGCACTCGTCTGGGTATATATATATGAGAATGTGTTGTGTGTGAGGACACTTCTCAACCTATATACTTAACGAATTTTTGATCTACAGATTTGAAATTTGGTATATAGTGTATTTAGATATGTGAAAATCTTTTTAAATCGGTTTTCATCCAGAAAAAAGGGCTGCTAAGGGGTAAAAATTGAAAAATTAGTTTGTTGAGGTCATCGGGTTTGTATGTTTCCCGAATACGTTCTCATGACAGATTCCTTATGTTAAGAATAAGTAGGTTACAAAGTATTTTTTTAAAGATCGTACTTGACTCACTGTCTTAAATTGTGATTTCGATCTCAGCTCGAGTATTTTTTATTTTATTTTTTTTTTTTTACTTACAAGAAGTGAACTGTTTGGAAAAAAACAATACACGCATGCACGTCTCAGTTTTTGTATGAATTAAAATATAATATTTATGCGTATTTTATGACTGGGCAAGCCAAGCAGCCTGCTAGTATATATATATATATATATATATATATATATATATATATATATATATATATATATATATTTCAGAATGTGTGATAAGTATTTCCACAGTCAAACAATATCGCAGCTCACAAGGCCCATGAAAGCCAATAAACTGATATTAATTTGCCCACTAGGTTAGCTTGTTGAATAACAATGCCATAGAGAGTGTAGAAATTCTAATTATGAGAAATCGGCTTCGGTTCTCAGTAGTTCGATGACTATACCCTTTCTTTGAGACAAAATAGGCGAATGTTATAATCGAATTTCGATGTGGTTTGTTTGTGTGTGGCACGGTTGTTTGGATGTCAGGGTACTCGTCTCGGACGCAAGAGATTCTGAGTTCGAATTCTGGGTCTTGGATTTTCGGTCTGCGGCTTTCATGACTGTTGTGAGCTGTGAGAAAAAAAATAGTTATTTCATTTCATTATTAACATATTCATAACAAGTACAGATTAGTTAGCAGTTAAAACATACTTATTATTAGTTACCCGCAGTCGAGTAGTTTTTTTTTGTTTTTTTTTCTTGCTAGGCAAGACTAATTTCGTTTCTCTAAGATTTGCGTTCCGTTCCATTTTTTATATCCGTTCGTAGCCACTATCTTCCGTACGACTTTTGTTAACATTGCTACACACACACACACACACACATATATATATATATATATATATATATATATATATATATAGAAGAAGAGTCGGGAAAAAGCGGCTGTGAACGGATGTTAAAAATGGAACGGAACGCAATTTAAGCGAAACGGAATTAAGGCGTTGTATAGCCTAGCAACACAAAACAACACAATTGCTGATAACGCAAGTATGTTTTAATGTTTAACTACTCTGTACCATAGTACCATAGTCAGTTATCGAGCTTTTCTTCTTTGTCACGTGTGTGTGTGTGTGTGTGTGTGTGTTAATATTGGCAAAATAGAAAGTATTCACTTCGTCATGGTCGCTAGATCTTAAGTTGAAAATTGTGAACCAGTACACGGAAACGGCTACAGATACAAACACGAAGGAACATCACGTGGAATCGTGACAACTGAAACTGTATAATTGAAAAATACCGCCCCCACCCCCATGTTATTTTTGTTGGGGTGGGGGTGAGTAATCACCATAAATGGCCACCACACCAAATAATGCGGGTCAAGGAAGATGGAAAGACCGAGAGACGGGAGAGAAAGCACCCACCAGACCATCCGCTAGATGAGTGCAAAGAGGACTGGGACCTTGGGGAGGCTTGTTGCCACCCAAATCCCAGTGAAGATCAATGGTCGCAGCCAACAAGGAATCCATGATAAGCGACTGTTGCGATAACGGAAATTCTTTTGCAAAGGTTATCAGAAGAGGTAACGAGTACTGGAAATCTGGGGTGGCTTGTTGTCACTCAGACTCCAGGGAACACCACAAGTTGTTCTCAATAGTAATCTTTGATGTGTGCTTGATTGAATACTCATAGGGAGTACATAATAATAGTAATAATAATAATAATAATAATAATAATAAATTCCCCATTATTTTGGTCGAATTTTCATTTCTATTGCTTATTTTAATTTATTTGTTAAGTATAAGTTAATTTGGAATATAATTATATTTGGTTAAAAATTAATAAACTATTAAACTATTCAAAATATTTTCAATGTAAAAAAAAGTTTAATTATTAAAAAAATAGCAATTTTAATTTATTTGCAAACAATTGTTGGTTACTTTGTAAAACAAGTATATTTTAACAATCAGTAATTTAATATTTTTAAAATTATAATTAATAATCCAATTATGTAATATTTAAAAAAAAATTGTAATTAGTAATCCAATTATTAAATATTTTTTAAAAAATTGTAATTAGTAATCCAATTATTTAATATTTTAAAAAATTATAATTAGTAATCCAATTATTTAATATTTTTTTTTAAATTGTAATTAATAATCCAATTATTTAATATTTAAAAAAAATTATAATTAGTAATCCAATTATTTAATATTTTTTAAAAAATTGTAATTAGTAATCCAGTTATTTAATATTTTTTAAAAAATTGTAATTAGTAATCCAATTATTTAATATTTTTTAAAATTATAATTAATAATCCAATTATTTAAAATATTTTTTTTAAATTATAGTTGTAAAAACAGTTTGATTCTATTATTTATTTTAAAAAATTTAAAAACAAAAATTATGAAAAAAAAAAATTGATTATTAATAATGAAACAAATTGTTGAAAGCAAATTATTTGCTAAAATCCTGAAGAAGATTCTGTTATGGATCGAAATATCGAATGTAATTTAAAAAAAAAATAATGCATTTAGTAACTTATCGGCTTTTAAATCGTTAAATTTCGGATGTTGTATCCTAATATTAATTGTACTTACCATACGCAGTACTTGTACAGTTTAATCAAGACATTAAAAAATGAAAATATCGAAAACAGTTTATATTGTACATATCCGTTATGAAATGAAGTCCTCCGAAAAAAGTTTCACCAATTTCATCAAGTTGTTTTTTTTTTTTTTTTTTTTTTTTTTTACAGCGAAAAAACAATTTGTTATGATACCGAGCAAATGGTTCGATTTTTAGGAAGAAAAGCTAGTATTAAAGATGGAGAGGGAGTGTCGGCGCTTTAAATTGAGTTATCTCCCCGTGGCGCGTCCCAAAAATTCCAAGATAGCTAACTTCCA
>NC_136518.1:12003343-12045843 GCF_053919585.1 Euprymna scolopes | reverse complement strand
TTCTTAATGTGGGGAAAATACAGCTCCCCAAAAATGGGTATACTGGATTGGAATAACAATGAGAATTGCCTCTATCGGGAAGGATTTCCCGTTCATTGCCCGAGCAAAGAAAACAAAGTGTAATACGACAGATACTGCACTTTGCCTGTAGTATTTTCGCGGCATTTTCGACCGATATAATCACCGACCTTCTTTGGTGCATCTTTTCGAACTCTGGAACCTATACGGAATTACGAACTGTAGTCTCCATTTTATCCACGAGGATAGATTGTTCTCGCTCTGTCAGTCGTAGTTAAGTGTGACTATTTTATTCTTAGTTGCAGGAAAGTCGTTGTTGCGCATCTGCACTGAGTCCAGTAAACGTTAATTCTTGGGTAACGCGGGGATCTGCTTGCTAGTCCACTACAAGATAAGAGCGTGTGCTCTTAAGATGCGTCCGTTCTATCTGCGCGTTTAGCAATGTAAATGCTGAAATGTAATGAACGAGGCCAACATACGAAGCCTCTCTTAGAAAAACGAGGGTGCATTAAATAAACTCCTCCCAAGCTTTATTTGAACTTTGTAAGCGTTATTAAAACGTCTTGGGTTAAACACCCGAATCCTTTACATCAGAATAATGCCGCTGCGTTCCATACCAAGCAGCCTGGGCCACGCCGTCAGCAATAAATCCAAAAACCTAGGAACTCTCGGAGAAGTGCCAGACCACTTTTTGGTCACGAGTTGAAATAAAAATATAGTCCAGCACGATCCAAAGAGAAAATGAACTCTTGCAAACATTGCCCTCTCTTTTCGAGGGTATTTGTTTTTGCTATTGATCGCCTGAAGCGCCCCCGTCGGGATATATCCCTATTCACTTGCCTTACTTCGAGGACAGAGTTAGATACAAGGTTTGCTTTAATGCATAGAAAATCCACTTCCCTCCAAAGAGTCATTGTTGATGAAGACAAAAATTAAAATTACCTCAGTCTAGAAGGGTTTCCCCTCGTTCACCGACCGAGGACAACACATGTGTTTATCAGAACTTTGCTCCAAGCCAAAAGAGCAAGATATTAAACGTAACGGATCATCAAAAAAGTTATCTATATCTTAAGCATGACAGACCAACGTAAATACTATTTCAAACTTAAGCATGATAGACTAGTGAAAATGATATTAAACTTTGCTCCGAGGCAAAAGGACAAGAGTCGAATGTTGACGGATCTGTTTTCGAATATTTCTGAACATAGCCAAACTGTACCCTCGAGGGGCTGGGGTTTTTTTTTTGGGTTTTTTTTTCGCCTTCCAGCCTTGTCACACTTGCTGCAGTGGGGGAAGCAGGTAAATGATGAGACTAAGTGCTTCTGTCCACAACGTTGGATACCGATTTATTTGCATTAATTGTCGGTACGCAACTTCAGCTGTTTTAATTTTTTTTTTTTTTTTAATTATTATTTGGCTTTTTCAAACATTCTTAATGGCGCGAAAGTTTCATCGAAATCACTGAATAGAAAATGCGTTCAATCATAAAATTGACGTCACACACACACACACACACACATACACACACACACACACACACACACACACACACACAGAGTCTTGCGCCCCTGTAGGGGCATAGGCCATCCACAACTTTGTAGATGTTTTTGTAGCGAGTTCTTTTTTCGGGGTTAGGGTGAGGGTGCTGGCCCCACGTCCAACCTTCCCAGAAGGTACATACAGCTCCTAGCCTTCCCAAATCGTTATCCATCTAGCACTGGCCAGGCGCAACGTTGCTTAATTCCGGTTATCTGGCGAGAACTGGTGTGACAACATAAAATTAGCGAACTATGGCGAAACCTAACATGGATGAAATCTGTTTTTATACTAAATCTGAGTAAATTAACGTTTGTTTTTGATTGCAGTTAATTCGAACAATTAAAATTTAAGTTTTTTTTTTTCAACTACAACCCAGTTTTAAAACTGATGAATATTTTAACATGTACTTTGTATGGTAGCTTTTAAAACGTAATATTTAATCTACCGCAAAATTTGATTTAGAGCAATTCTTTTTTCTGTGAATTTTGTTTTTAGGTTTCTAACGTCTTTTTAAAGTTTTTTTTTTTTTTTTGTGGAAAGTGACAGGTGCAAGTTTAGGTGGGCACACTTCCTAAATAGAAAAAATAATAATAATGCGCCCATGTTACTTACTAGGTTGCCGAGAATATATATTAAAAAAATTCAATAAAAAATCAAAACGAATAAAACAAACATATATAAAGCAAATGTTGTTTTAAAAAAAATAACGGAAAGCGTCTGCTTAATTAGACCGTTTTTATTTTTTCGATTGTCTTATTTGTTTTGTGTTACAAAAAAAAAAAGTAATGTAATTTCCATATGTATCATGAACGTTTTCGATTTTTCTTCGAATCATCAAGTAAAAAACAAATGAACAAAAAAAAAAGCTGAAAAAAAAAGAATTTTTTTAAAAAAGGTAGCTGTGAAACGGCCACGTGAAGTCAGTTAGATACCAAGAGAACGTTTTCACACTGTTCCAGGAAAGACGTTAACAATTTAAATTCCGTGAGGCCAGAATTAGCATCACAGGCTATATTTTTGCTCAAGTAAGTCACCACTTATCAAGGCCTGAATGCCACTTGAGGATAAGGGTTAATGAGTAAACGTCGGTCATTGGGACAACAGCATAGTAATCGTTAGTGGTGGATATTTTGGTAGAATTTGATTATTTAAGGGGACAGCTCAACAGGAACTGGAACTTGTTTACATTGAACTTGAAGACAACCATGTTGTCAGTTGAAAAGCAGGCTAGTGAAATAGATCCATAGGCG
Source organism: Euprymna scolopes (assembly GCF_053919585.1). Classification (NCBI taxonomy): domain Eukaryota; kingdom Metazoa; phylum Mollusca; class Cephalopoda; order Sepiida; family Sepiolidae; genus Euprymna; species Euprymna scolopes. The sequence goes on along the minus strand of NC_136518.1, from coordinate 12,043,036 downwards.
CGTAGTTCTATGAAAGAAGCTTTGTTCATGGAATCTGCGTTTAGATTTAAGCACAGATGAAGAGGGGGGGAATTGTTGATAGTGGTTGTAGCTAGTTGAGTATTTTTTTATTGTATTACGTTAAAAATTAAAAAAATATTAATGGCATATGCATATGAAACTAGTGATAATCCTTCAAGTGATCCATTAATTTCATCCCATTTAGTCTTTAGGACATCTCGCTGTTGATGCAATTTTCTACCTGTATACGAGCCAAGTACGTCCGAGGATGGAGTACTGTTGCATATCTGGGTAGGACCTGCGCGAAAGATCTTATTCTGCCTTGACAGAGTTCAAAATAGACTTCGTAGCCTAATGGGAGATGCCTTTTTCTCTACCCTACAACCTCTTTCCCACAGAAGAGATGATGCGAGCCTGTCTCTGCTTTATCGTTATTTTCGTGGCAAGCTCTCGTGTGAGCTCCAATCTATGCCCCCCCCCCGTCCTGACTTTCATGAAGAACACTCGTCTAGCTGAAACCACTATCAATAATTCCCCCCCCACTCTTTATCTGTGCCTAAACCTAAACGTAGATTCCATGAACAAAGCTTCTTTGTTAGAACTGCATACCTCACCTGTGGAACTCTGTTCGGTTTTCCTGCTTTCCAACTGATTACAATTTGGTTGTCTTCAAGTCCAACGTAAACAAATTCTTGATGAGCCATCTCCTTAAGTAATCCAATTTTTTAAATTTCCACTACTAACAATTACTATGACATGTTCCTTTTGATCACTGTACACTTATTAACCCTTATCCTTGAGTGGCCTCCGAGCTTTGATAAGTGGTGAATCCTTTGTAAGAAAAAAAAAATCATGTTGCTTTTTCTGTTTAATCTGATATTGTTTCGAAGCTTAAGTTTTAAATATCATTTACGTTGGTCTGTCACACTTAGGATTTAAAATTACGTTTACGTTTAAGTTTTAAATAGCAGTTACGTTGGTCTGTCACGTTTAAGGTTTAAATAGCTTTTTCACTGGTCTTAAGTTTGAATTATCACTTTTGCTGCTCTGTCACGCTTAGGTTTTAAACAGTAATTTCGCCGGTCTGTCATCGTCGAATTGGTTGGATGTTATCAAAAACTGTTGGAGTGGGTTTTTTTTTTTTTTTTTTTTTTTTTTTTTGTTTAATTATCGATTGGGTTTTCTTGTTACGTTTTCTGCAAATCTAAAAAAATAATGTAAAAAAAAAAAATGAATGACAAAGAAGTGAGAAATTTAAACATATGAGAATGTTTCAACATTACAACAAATCAGGTTAATAGAAGAAAAGAAACTGCTAGGATAGCAGTTGAACGATGAATAGTGGACGTGGCTCATCTGGTAGTGAAGACACCCTCTTTTTTCCTTTCTCTCTCCTTCTCTCTCTCCTTCTCTCTCTCCTTCTCTCTCTCCTTCTCTCTCTCCCTTTCTCTTTCTCTCCTCTCCCTTTCTCTTTCTCTCCTCTCCCTTTCTCTTTCTCTCCTCTCCCTTTCTCTTTCTCTCCTCTCTCTTTCTCTCCTCTCTCTTTCTCTTTCTCTCCTCTCCCTTTCTCTTTCTCTCCTCTCCCTTTCTCTTTCTCTCCTCTCCCTTTCTCTTTCTCTCCTCTCCCTTTCTCTTTCTCTCCTCTCCCTTTCTCTTTCTCTCCTCTCCCTTTCTCTTTCTCTCCTCTCCCTTTCTCTTTCTCTCCTCTCCCTTTCTCTTTCTCTCCTCTCCCTTTCTCTCTCTTTTTTCTCTCCTCTCCCTTTCTCTCTCTTTTTTCTCTCCTCTCCCTTTCTCTCTCTTTTTTCTCTCCTCTCCCTTTCTCTCTCTTTTTTTTCTCTCCTCTCTCTTTTTTTCTCTCCTCTCTCTTTTTTTCTCTCCTCTCTCTTTTTTCTCTCTCTTTCTCTCTCTTTCTCACTCTCTTTCTCTCTCTTTCTCACTCTCTTTCTCTCTCTTTCTCACTCTCTTTCTCTCTCTTTCTCACTCTCTTTCTCACTCTCTTTCTCACTTTCTTTCTCTCTCTTTCTCTCTCTTTCTCTCTCTTTCTCTCTCTCTTTCTCTCTCTTTCTCTTTCTTTCTCTCTCTTTATCTTTCAACAAACCCTGAAGACCCTTTCTCTCTCTTTCTCTTTCTTTCTCTCTCTCCTTTCTCTCTTGTTTCCCCTTTTCTTTCCCTATCAACTTTCTCCCTCTTGTATTTCTCTTTATTCTCCCTCTCTCTCTTTCTCATTCTTCCTCCTTTTTTTCGGTAAATTTTTACATTAACTACAACTCCTCGTTCACATCAGAAATGTCAACTTTTATAAGATTTCTAGTTATGCTGACAACGAATATTACAGTTCAATTTGGGGTTGATAAGTCATTTACCAGATATGAAAACATGAAATCCAACGTAAAAGCTTATGGCAGCTATTTTTGTTTTCACAACCGAGCAGTTATTAATGTGCATGCGTGCAACTGAAGCAGACGACAAAGCAAATATCCCCCCCCAAATGGAAAAATGGGGTGCTTATTCTGAAAGCCGTTCTTAACATGGGAAGGTATGCGCATAATTCCTCGGTTGTGAAAAAAATGTCTGCCAGGGATTACATTAGATTTTACATTGGATAAGATCAGATGTTTTCATATCTGGTAAACTACTTATCAGTTCCAAATTTTACTGTGATATTCGTTTTCAGCATACCCGAAAGTTGACAACGAGTTGTACTTAATGTAAAAATTACCTATTTTTTCTCCGTCCCGTTTTCCAGCCTGTTTTTTCTCTCCTGTCACCTTTTCTCTATCTCTCTCGTTTCTTTTTTTCTCCCCATCTTTTTTCTCAATCCTGTCTTTATCTCTCTCTCTCTCTCTCTCTCTCTCTCTCTCTCTCTCTCTCTCTCTCTCTCCTGCTCTTTCTTCATCACAAAGTTCGCTACTTGAAATTGAATAGGAACAAAGTGCAGTATCTGTCCTGATACTACAGTTCACCTTTTCTGTCCTCAGTCAGTGGAGGAGAAATCTTTCATGGCTGAGACAATTTCAATTTTTGTTCCTATCCAGAGAGCCCCTTTTTGGGGAGCTGGATTTTCCCCACATTAAAAACCGACCTTGTGCCTAACTCTGCCCTCGTGGGGAGACAAGTAAATTGGAACAAATAGTTTTAAATAATAAACATTTCATTCATGATTTCGTTGCAAAAAGGCACATTTTAGCCCTTATCCTCGAGTAGCCTTCGGGCATTGATAAATGATGTGTTAGACACCAGGGTCGTTTTTTAATGTAGAGAAAAGGAACAAAAATAAAAATTGTTTCAGTCGTGAAGGATTTCTCATCCACTGACAGAGAACAAGAAATTGAAGTGCAGCATCTCATAAACTTACCTTGATTATTATTCATAGTGTTTGAAAAGTGTGTTCATGACAACAAACGAATCATCTCATCATCATCTAATCATCATGTTGCGACCTCAGCCAAGATGGAACTCGCTACACACTTCCAGTATTCTCTGTCTGTTATAGCACCCAAAACATATTCGTTAGAGATAAATGTATCTCGATGGATGCATCCACAATACAAATGATGATGGATGCATCTACAATACAAATGATGATGGATGCCTCCACAATACAAATGATGATGGATGCATCCACAATACAAATGATGATGGATGCATCTACAATACAAATGATGATGGATGCCTCCACAATACAAATGATGATGGATGCCTCCACAATACAAGTGATGATGGATGCCTCCACAATACAAATGATGATGGATGCCTCCACAATACAAATGATGATGGATGCCTCCAAAATACAAATGATGATGGATGCATCCACAATACAAATGATGATGGATGCCTCCACAATACAAATGATGATGGATGCCTCCACAATACAAATGATGATGGATGCCTCCACAATACAAATGATGATGGATGCCTCCACAATACAAATGATGATGGATGCCTCCACAATACAAATGATGATGGATGCCTCCACAATACAAATGATGATGGATGCCTCCACAATACAAATGATGATGGATGCCTCCACAGTACAAATGATGATGGATGCCTCCACAGTACAAATGATGATGGATGCCTCCACAATACAAATGATGATGGATGCATCCACAATACAAATGATGATGGATGCATCTACAATACAAATGATGATGGATACCTCCACAATACAAATGATGATGGGTGCCTCCACAATACAAATGATGATGGATGCCTCCACAATACAAATGATGATGGATGCATCCACAATACAAATGATGATGGATGCATCCACAATACAAATGATGATGGATGCATCCACAATACAAATGATGATGGGTGCCTCCACAATACAAATGATGATGGGTGCCTCCACAATACAAATGATGATGGGTGCCTCCACAATACAAATGATGATGGATGCCTCCACAATACAAATGATGATGGGTGCCTCCACAATACAAATGATGATGGATGCCTCCACAATACAAATGATGATGGATGCATCCACAATACAAATGATGATGGATGCATCCACAATACAAATGATGATGGATGCCTCCACAATACAAATGATGATGGATGCCTCCACAATACAAATGATGATGGATGCCTCCACAATACAAATGATGATGGATGCCTCCACAATACAAATGATGATGGATGCCTCCACAATACAAATGATGATGGATGCCTCCACAATACAAGTGATGATGGATGCATCTACAATACAAATGATGATGGATGCCTCCACAATACAAATGATGATGGATGCATCTACAATACAAATGATGATGGATGCCTCCACAATACAAATGATGATGGATGCATCTACAATACAAATGATGATGGATGCCTCCACAATACAAATGATGATGGATGCATCTACAATACAAATGATGATGGATGCCTCCACAATACAAATGATGATGGATGCCTCCACAATACAAATGATGATGGATGCCTCCACAATACAAGTGATGATGGATGCCTCCACAATACAAGTGATGATGGATGCATCTACAATACAAATGATGATGGATGCCTCCACAATACAAATGATGATGGATGCATCTACAATACAAATGATGATGGATGCCTCCACAATACAAATGATGATGGATGCCTCCACAATACAAATGATGATGGATGCATCTACAATACAAATGATGATGGATGCCTCCACAATACAAATGATGATGGATGCATCTACAATACAAATGATGATGGATGCCTCCACAATACAAATGATGATGGATGCCTCCACAATACAAATGATGATGGATGCCTCCACAATACAAATGATGATGGATGCCTCCACAATACAAATGATGATGGATGCCTCCACAATACAAATGATGATGGATGCCTCCACAATACAAGTGATGATGGATGCATCTACAATACAAATGATGATGGATGCCTCCACAATACAAATGATGATGGATGCATCTACAATACAAATGATGATGGATGCCTCCACAATACAAATGATGATGGATGCCTCCACAATACAAATGATGATGGATGCCTCCAAAATACAAATGATGATGGATGCCTCCACAATACAAATGATGATGGGTGCATCTACAATACAAATGATGATGGATGCCTCCACAATACAAATGATGATGGATGCCTCCACAATACAAATGATGATGGATGCCTCCACAATACAAATGATGATGGATGCCTCCACAATACAAATGATGATGGATGCCTCCAAAATACAAATGATGATGGATGCCTCCACAATACAAATGATGATGGGTGCATCTACAATACAAATGATGATGGATGCCTCCACAATACAAATGATGATGGATGCCTCCACAATACAAATGATGATGGATGCCTCCAAAATACAAATGATGATGGATGCCTCCACAATACAAATGATGATGGGTGCATCTACAATACAAATGATGATGGATGCCTCCACAATACAAATGATGATGGATGCCTCCACAATACAAATGATGATGGATGCCTCCACAATACAAATGATGATGGATGCCTCCACAATACAAATGATGATGGATGCCTCCAAAATACAAATGATGATGGATGCCTCCACAATACAAATGATGATGGATGCCTCCACAATACAAATGATGATGGATGCCTCCACAATACAAATGATGATGGATGCATCCACAATACAAATGATGATGGATGCATCCACAATACAAATGATGATGGATGCCTCCACAATACAAATGATGATGGGTGCATCTACAATACAAATGATGATGGATGCCTCCACAATACAAATGATGATGGATGCATCTACAATACAAATGATGATGGATGCCTCCACAATACAAATGATGATGGATGCCTCCACAATACAAATGATGATGGATGCCTCCAAAATACAAATGATGATGGATGCCTCCACAATACAAATGATGATGGATGCCTCCACAATACAAATGATGATGGATGCCTCCACAATACAAATGATGATGGATGCCTCCAAAATACAAATGATGATGGATGCCTCCACAATACAAATGATGATGGATGCCTCCACAATACAAATGATGATGGATGCATCCACAATACAAATGATGATGGATGCATCCACAATACAAATGATGATGGATGCATCTACAATACAAATGATGATGGATGCCTCCACAATACAAATGATGATGGATGCCTCCAAAATACAAATGATGATGGATGCCTCCAAAATACAAATGATGATGGATGCCTCCACAATACAAATGATGATGGATGCCTCCACAATACAAATGATGATGGATGCCTCCAAAATACAAATGATGATGGATGCCTCCACAATACAAATGATGATGGATGCCTCCAAAATACAAATGATGATGGATGCCTCCAAAATACAAATGATGATGGATGCCTCCACAATACAAATGATGATGGATGCCTCCACAATACAAATGATGATGGATGCCTCCAAAATACAAATGATGATGGATGCCTCCACAATACAAATGATGATGGATGCCTCCACAATACAAATGATGATGGATGCCTCCACAATACAAATGATGATGGATGCATCCACAATACAAATGATGATGGATGCATCCACAATACAAATGATGATGGATGCATCCACAATACAAATGATGATGGATGCCTCCACAATACAAATGATGATGGGTGCATCTACAATACAAATGATGATGGATGCCTCCACAATACAAATGATGATGGATGCATCTACAATACAAATGATGATGGATGCCTCCACAATACAAATGATGATGGATGCCTCCACAATACAAATGATGATGGATGCCTCCAAAATACAAATGATGATGGATGCCTCCACAATACAAATGATGATGGATGCCTCCACAATACAAATGATGATGGATGCCTCCACAATACAAATGATGATGGATGCCTCCAAAATACAAATGATGATGGATGCCTCCACAATACAAATGATGATGGATGCCTCCACAATACAAATGATGATGGATGCATCCACAATACAAATGATGATGGATGCATCCACAATACAAATGATGATGGATGCATCTACAATACAAATGATGATGGATGCCTCCACAATACAAATGATGATGGATGCCTCCAAAATACAAATGATGATGGATGCCTCCAAAATACAAATGATGATGGATGCCTCCACAATACAAATGATGATGGATGCCTCCACAATACAAATGATGATGGATGCCTCCAAAATACAAATGATGATGGATGCCTCCACAATACAAATGATGATGGATGCCTCCAAAATACAAATGATGATGGATGCCTCCAAAATACAAATGATGATGGATGCCTCCACAATACAAATGATGATGGATGCCTCCACAATACAAATGATGATGGATGCCTCCAAAATACAAATGATGATGGATGCCTCCACAATACAAATGATGATGGATGCCTCCACAATACAAATGATGATGGATGCCTCCACAATACAAATGATGATGGATGCATCCACAATACAAATGATGATGGATGCATCTACAATACAAATGATGATGGATGCCTCCACAATACAAATGATGATGGATGCCTCCAAAATACAAATGATGATGGATGCCTCCAAAATACAAATGATGATGGATGCCTCCACAATACAAATGATGATGGATGCCTCCACAATACAAATGATGATGGATGCCTCCACAATACAAATGATGATGGATGCCTCCACAATACAAATGATGATGGATGCCTCCAAAATACAAATGATGATGGATGCCTCCACAATACAAATGATGATGGATGCCTCCACAATACAAATGATGATGGATGCATCCACAATACAAATGATGATGGATGCATCCACAATACAAATGATGATGGATGCCTCCACAATACAAATGATGATGGGTGCATCTACAATACAAATGATGATGGATGCCTCCACAATACAAATGATGATGGATGCCTCCACAATACAAATGATGATGGATGCATCTACAATACAAATGATGATGGATGCCTCCACAATACAAATGATGATGGATGCCTCCACAATACAAATGATGATGGATGCCTCCACAATACAAATGATGATGGATGCCTCCACAATACAAATGATGATGGATGCCTCCACAATACAAATGATGATGGATGCCTCCACAATACAAATGATGATGGATGCCTCCACAATACAAATGATGATGGATGCCTCCAAAATACAAATGATGATGGATGCCTCCACAATACAAATGATGATGGATGCCTCCACAATACAAATGATGATGGATGCATCCACAATACAAATGATGATGGATGCATCCACAATACAAATGATGATGGATGCCTCCACAATACAAATGATGATGGGTGCATCTACAATACAAATGATGATGGATGCTTCCACAATACAAATGATGATGGATGCCTCCACAATACAAATGATGATGGATGCCTCCACAATACAAATGATGATGGATGCCTCCACAATACAAATGATGATGGATGCCTCCACAATACAAATGATGATGGATGCCTCCAAAATACAAATGATGATGGATGCCTCCACAATACAAATGATGATGGATGCCTCCACAATACAAATGATGATGGATGCCTCCACAGTACAAATGATGATGGATGCCTCCACAATACAAATGATGATGGATGCATCCACAATACAAATGATGATGGATGCATCCACAATACAAATGATGATGGATGCCTCCACAATACAAATGATGATGGGTGCATCTACAATACAAATGATGATGGATGCTTCCACAATACAAATGATGATGGATGCCTCCACAATACAAATGATGATGGATGCCTCCACAATACAAATGATGATGGATGCCTCCACAATACAAATGATGATGGATGCCTCCACAATACAAATGATGATGGATGCCTCCAAAATACAAATGATGATGGATGCCTCCACAATACAAATGATGATGGATGCCTCCACAATACAAATGATGATGGATGCCTCCACAGTACAAATGATGATGGATGCCTCCACAATACAAATGATGATGGATGCATCCACAATACAAATGATGATGGATGCATCCACAATACAAATGATGATGGATGCATCTACAATACAAATGATGATGGATACCTCCACAATACAAATGATGATGGGTGCCTCCACAATACAAATGATGATGGATGCCTCCACAATACAAATGATGATGGATGCATCCACAATACAAATGATGATGGATGCATCCACAATACAAATGATGATGGATGCATCCACAATACAAATGATGATGGGTGCCTCCACAATACAAATGATGATGGGTGCCTCCACAATACAAATGATGATGGATGCCTCCACAATACAAATGATGATGGATGCCTCCACAATACAAATGATGATGGATGCATCCACAATACAAATGATGATGGATGCATCCACAATACAAATGATGATGGATGCATCCACAATACAAATGATGATGGATGCCTCCACAATACAAATGATGATGGATGCCTCCACAATACAAATGATGTTGGGTGCCTCCACAATACAAATGATGATGGATGCCTCCACAATACAAATGATGATGGATGCCTCCACAATACAAATGATGATGGGTGCATCTACAATACAAATGATGATGGATGCCTCCACAATACAAATGATGATGGATGCCTCCACAATACAAATGATGATGGGTGCATCTACAATACAAATGATGATGGATGCCTCCACAATACAAATGATGATGGGTGCCTCCACAATACAAATGATGATGGGTGCATCTACAATACAAATGATGATGGATGCCTCCACAATACAAATGATGATGGATGCCTCCACAATACAAATGATGATGGATGCCTCCACAATACAAATGATGATGGGTGCATCTACAATACAAATGATGATGGATGCCTCCACAATACAAATGATGATGGATGCCTCCACAATACAAATGATTATGGATGCCTCCACAATACAAATGATGATGGGTGCCTCCACAATACAAATGATGATGGATGCCTCCACAATACAAATGATGATGGATGCCTCCACAATACAAATGATGATGGGTGCATCTACAATACAAATGATGATGGATGCATCCACAATACAAATGATGATGGGTGCATCTACAATACAAATGATGATGGATGCCTCCACAATACAAATGATGATGGGTGCATCTACAATACAAATGATGATGGATGCCTCCACAATACAAATGATGATGGGTGCATCTACAATACAAATGATGATGGATGCCTCCACAATACAAATGATGATGGATGCCTCCACAATACAAATGATGATGGGTGCCTCCACAATACAAATGATGATGGGTGCCTCCACAATACAAATGATGATGGATGCCTCCACAATACAAATGATGATGGATGCCTCCACAATACAAATGATGATGGGTGCATCTACAATACAAATGATGATGGATGCATCCACAATACAAATGATGATGGGTGCATCTACAATACAAATGATGATGGATGCCTCCACAATACAAATGATGATGGGTGCATCTACAATACAAATGATGATGGATGCCTCCACAATACAAATGATGATGGGTGCATCTACAATACAAATGATGATGGATGCCTCCACAATACAAATGATGATGGATGCCTCCACAATACAAATGATGATGGGTGCCTCCACAATACAAATGATGATGGATGCCTCCACAATACAAATGATGATGGATGCCTCCACAATACAAATGATGATGGGTGCATCTACAATACAAATGATGATGGATGCATCCACAATACAAATGATGATGGGTGCATCTACAATACAAATGATGATGGATGCCTCCACAATACAAATGATGATGGGTGCATCTACAATACAAATGATGATGGATGCCTCCACAATACAAATGATGATGGGTGCATCTACAATACAAATGATGATGGATGCCTCCACAATACAAATGATGATGGATGCCTCCACAATACAAATGATGATGGGTGCATCTACAATACAAATGATGATGGATGCCTCCACAATACAAATGATGATGGATGCCTCCACAATACAAATGATGATGGGTGCATCTACAATACAAATGATGATGGATGCCTCCACAATACAAATGATGATGGATGCCTCCACAATACAAATGATGATGGATGCCTCCACAATACAAATGATGATGGGTGCCTCCACAATACAAATGATGATGGATGCCTCCACAATACAAATGATGATGGATGCCTCCACAATACAAATGATGATGGGTGCATCTACAATACAAATGATGATGGATGCATCCACAATACAAATGATGATGGGTGCATCTACAATACAAATGATGATGGATGCCTCCACAATACAAATGATGATGGATGCCTCCACAATACAAATGATGATGGATGCCTCCACAAAACAAATGATGATGGATGCCTCCACAATACAAATGATGATGGATGCATCCACAATACAAATGATGATGGATGCATCCACAATACAAATGATGATGGATGCATCCACAATACAAATGATGATGGGTGCATCTACAATACAAATGATGATGGATGCCTCCACAATACAAATGATGATGGATGCCTCCACAATACAAATGATGATGGATGCCTCCACAATACAAATGATGATGGATGCCTCCACAATACAAATGATGATGGATGCCTCCACAATACAAATGATGATGGATGCCTCCACAATACAAATGATGATGGGTGCCTCCACAATACAAATGATGATGGGTGCCTCCACAATACAAATGATGATGGATGCCTCCACAATACAAATGATGATGGATGCCTCCACAATACAAATGATGATGGATGCATCCACAATACAAATGATGATGGATGCCTCCACAATACAAATGATGATGGATGCCTCCACAATACAAATGATGATGGATGCCTCCACAATACAAATGATGATGGATGCCTCCACAATACAAATGATGATGGGTGCCTCCACAATACAAATGATGATGGATGCCTCCACAATACAAATGATGATGGGTGCCTCCACAATACAAATGATGATGGGTGCCTCCACAATACAAATGATGATGGGTGCCTCCACAATACAAATGATGATGGGTGCCTCCACAATACAAATGATGATGGGTGCCTCCACAATACAAATGATGATGGATGCCTCCACAATACAAATGATGATGGATGCCTCCACAATACAAATGATGATGGATGCCTCCACAATACAAATGATGATGGGTGCCTCCACAATACAAATGATGATGGATGCCTCCACAATACAAATGATGATGGATGCCTCCACAATACAAATGATGATGGATGCCTCCACAATACAAATGATGATGGATGCCTCCACAATACAAATGATGATGGGTGCCTCCACAATACAAATGATGATGGGTGCCTCCACAATACAAATGATGATGGGTGCCTCCACAATACAAATGATGATGGGTGCCTCCACAATACAAATGATGATTGATGCCTCCACAATACAAATGATGATGGATGCCTCCACAATACAAATGATGATGGATGCCTCCACAATACAAATGATGATGGGTGCCTCCACAATACAAATGATGATGGGTGCCTCCACAATACAAATGATGATTGATGCCTCCACAATACAAATGATGATGGATGCCTCCACAATACAAATGATGATGGGTGCCTCCACAATACAAATGATGATGGGTGCCTCCACAATACAAATGATGATGGGTGCCTCCACAATACAAATGATGATGGGTGCCTCCACAATACAAATGATGATGGGTGCATCTACAATACAAATGATGATGGATGCCTCCACAATACAAATGATGATGGGTGCCTCCACAATACAAATGATGATGGGTGCATCTACAATACAAATGATGATGGATGCCTCCACAATACAAATGATGATGGATGCATCCACAATACAAATGATGATGGGTGCCTCCACAATACAAATGATGATGGGTGCCTCCACAATACAAATGATGATGGGTGCCTCCACAATACAAATGATGATGGATGCCTCCACAATACAAATGATGATGGGTGCCTCCACAATACAAATGATGATGGATGCCTCCACAATACAAATGATGATGGATGCATCCACAATACAAATGATGATGGATGCCTCCACAATACAAATGATGATGGATGCCTCCACAATACAAATGATGATGGGTGCCTCCACAATACAAATGATGATGGGTGCATCTACAGTACAAATTATGAAACAAGTTCATCTGTGGCACGTGCAAAATGTCCAGCAAACTGAACACGTCTTTTGCAAACGGAGATTGATTCTCTCGGAATGTCTCCATATATAATTTCTAGAATTGGGTAGTTTCACCATGAGGAATTGAGTACTCTTCTCAAAAGACGTGTGTAACATCCAGCCAAACGACGCTGTTATTTTTCTGAAAAAGTCCAGGTTTCAGATTCATAGAGTAAGATTGGCTCAATAAGTACACGGAAAACTTGGATTTTGAATTTGTGAGCAACACTGGATTTTGAGATCTCATCTATTTTATTACAAGTAATCCATGCCATGCCTTTTCTAATGTTAAAATCTTTCTTGGAGTTCCTGATGTGTGATCCTAGATTCTTGTAGTCTTGAACACTTTTGAGGGTGTTATTTGTGATGGTTTTAATTTCGTGGTTGTTGCGAATGTTAATTGGCATACACTCAGTCTTGGTAGCATTCAGGAGAAACCCTGTACAGTTTGTTGCTGATTCAAGAGAAGATAGGAGTGCCTGCGTGTTAAAAAGTTTGTCAACAAAATCAGCATCAGTGATGTAAAGTGCAGGATTACGTGACATCAGTCCATTGTCATTGATTGTATCAACATAGATACGCATGATGTAGTCTATGGCAATGATGAAAAGGAAAGGTGCAAGTGTATCACCTTAGAGAATACCAGCCAGAATGTCGAAATGTTCTGTTTCATCATCTGGGGACAGGGCATTGGCTAGTATGTTTGTATACAATACTTTCGTTGCTTCAATGATTTCTACTGGTATGCCATAAAGTTCAAGAATTTCGAACGTAGTTTCACGGTTGAATGAGTCGAAAGATTTGCTGCGGTTCAAAAAGATAAAAGCTGCAGTTTTATTGCAGAATGTGATTTCCTCAATTATTCTTCGCGATGTGAGGATTTGTCCAAGAGTGGAGCGACCTGGGTGAAAACCATTTTGGTTCTTGCATAGAATGGTCTCTACTTCAGGGTGAATACGATTTAGAAGAAGCTTGTTATAGATTTTCGCTGCTATAGGAATCGACGAAATACCGAGATAATTCGTTGGTTGTCAAGTCACCCTGTTTTGGAATGGGAATGATTTGCGATCGTAAACAGCTGGTTGGTGAAACGTGGCTGGTCTTTGCATAGTTACGCAGGTCGAGAATTAATTGATGAAAGATTCGTTCCACAAGATGATTGGAATCTTGTCCGGACCAAGAGCTTAGTTCGTTGTTTTTAGAACACATTTTAACTCTGCAATGGTGTGCTCTCTTGTTGCTAATTTGAACTTTTAGGAGGGACACGTGGTCTGTCAGATTTGCAGGATTACCAAGGAGGTTTTTAAAATGAGAAAGCCAGTTACCAAGCCGTTGCTCGCAGCTGTCATCTTTGATTGGAACAAACGAAATCCCCCCACTCTCTGAAACAGATGACGGCATACTGAATGTAAGCAATGGACAGTTGCAGTCTGGAGGTATCTGGTATCTACCTAGATAATAAACTCATACATACAAGGTGTGTTTGAATCAATTTCTCACTTTGTTTATGCCATTATATTAATTTATTTCTGATTTAACGAATTAAGCCATAAAGAGTTAAATGTTAACCGTAAAGAAGGAAAAAGGAAGAAGAAATCAATTTGCCTTTTCACTTACAATTTAGAAATAGATCCCATCTGGGTAAAATTCAAGTTGGTCCTTCTAAATACAAGGAATATTTGAAGACAAATGCTAAATAGTTGTGTAGGACAGAGTTGTCAAACTAGGGCCTGCGGACCACTGGGGTCGGCAAGGACAAGATATAAGGCCCTAACCAATTAGAAAAATAAATACAGATTCAGACTTGCTCGAGAAAGTAACTCAGGAAGTGCCTAAAATAAATTCCCCAACTTTTTCGTGTTGGCACTTTTATTGATAGTACATGAAACACAGTAAATTCTAGCCCCCCCCCCTTCGAAGTAATCTTCTCCGGCTGTAATGCACTTGTTGTACCGTTCCAACAACTTCTGGAAGGCCAATAGAAATACTCTTGGGTGAGCGTGTCAATGAACCTCGTCATATCTTCTTTCATCTCCTCAATTGTCTCATAACGACAGCCTCTAAGGTTTTCCTTGAGCTTAGGGAATAACCAAAAGTCACAGGGAGCAAGGTCTAGAGTATAGGGAGGGTAAGGAACTGTTTTGATGCTCATCTTGGTCAAATAATTTGTGACAAGGATAGAGCACCCTTGGGACAAACTTTGAGCAAATCTTCCACATCTTAAATTCCTCACGAATGATTGTGTGTACAGTTCCCACACTGACATCAAACTGCGCACTTATTTTCTCTATAGGCACACGACGGTTCTTATCGGTGAAATTCTTTATTTGGCCAATCAACTCTGATGTTCTTACTACCTTACACATCCCACACCTCTCATCATCCCTCATAGACTCCCTGCCTTCCTTGAATCTCTTATGCCACTCTAAAATTGATGCTCGATTCGTGAAAGATGGTCCAAAAGCATTTCATACATTTCTGTGCCATTTTTTCCAAGTTTAAAAGAATTTTTATTGCATAATGTTCTTCTTAAGTGGTCCAGATTGCAGTTTTTAAATTCATCAGCTGTGACAATCGGGCTTTAGTAGATTGTATTCCAATTCCTGCTGTAGCTTTTCATTGGAACCGGAACTCATAAAAATTGGTAATTCATTTCATAAGATGTATAGCAATAACATACTGATTTTTCAAGAGTCTACGACAATGTTAAATGCTTATACATGGAAACTTATTGAAGGCACCTCAAACGTGTATGGCTATCAGCAATATCGCCAAGAATTGATAGTTTGTGCAAACCACATCCTTTTCACTAAATGTTTATTTAAAATAAATCCTGTGTAATTGACAATGAAACTATTTGTTTTCAGTTACACGAAAAAATGTTTTTAATAAAAACAAAAATTTAATTTCGTTGCATTTTGAATCAACATGGAATAGTAATTTATTTGAATACTAATGTCTAGAGTAAACTTAAAACCAGTTTTATTTACGTTAATGCAAACATTTATTTACGTTAATGCAAACATGTATGTATAAATTGCATAAGCGATTTTGCGGTGGGAATTTAGTTTGTGCAGTTCTAGGAGGTCCACCGCCCCTCCAAGCTTTGCCTTTTCTTTTTGAGAAGAGGTGAGTTTATAGCTAATCTCCTGAGGCGCTCTCATCGGTGACGGGGCTGCCCAAGCACTTTTGCTGGTCAGTGCCTCTTCGGGGGGGGGCTGACTTCTCCATCCCACTTTTCGACTCTAGTGTCTAAGTTTTTGCGGTGCAATAGAACTAAACTTTCTTTTCTATACGCGTTTATAAGGGGTCCGTAGAGTAAAACTTGAAATATGAAGGTGTTCGCAAGTCAAAAAAAGTTTTTTAAATTCCTGGTCTATAACACAGAACAATATTGCATATTAACAATAAAACAATCATTATTCTTAAAAAAAAAAAAAAAAAAAAAAAAAATTTAAAAACGATTTAATATTTATTGCTTATACCCGTCGTAGGACGGACATTCTACTAGTTATAAATAATTTGGATCATATAGTCAGTTAAAAACTGGAATAAAAATGTTAATAAAGAATTCGAGGTTTAGAATTGGAGTACATAGTGGTCGCCATTGATTCCCAAGAAAACGCCGAGTGTGCCTCGATGAATTAAACTATAAATTTACCGACATTCATTACGGACAATATCGATTTACTTACACCCGTCTCTCTCAGTTAATGCGGAGTACATTTATGTACGGCATCATCACGTTCACACACCAGTTCCAGTTAGATCACCGAAGTTAAGCAACGTTGAACTTGGTTAGTATTAACGTGGGTGACCATTTGGGAATACATGGTGCTGTATGTGATCTCTGCTTATTGTTTCCAGTCGTCCTGGATTTCTCCTTGTCATTAAACTCAAGCAGTGCGGATTCAGAAGTGTGGTTAGTGATTGCGTGACCCTCGCCTCGCAATTTCACGTGCAGCTATCCTTATAGGAGGTATGCATTGTCTTTCGAGATTGAACGGAGGCTTCCAAATGTCGGTAAATTTATAGTTTACTCCCTGGAGGCACACTCGGCGTTTTCCTGGGAATTAATGGCGACCACTGTTTACTCCAATTCTAAACCTTTAATCTTTCCCCAATTCTAAAAATTGAATAGTATAAAATTTATCCTGTTTCCGAGTTTTGTTTTCTTTCTTTCTTTCTTTCTTTCTTTCTTATAGATGATGATTAATAATTTGTATTATTTGAGTTATTCGGACTACAATTGTCATGTTGGATATTATTCTCACAATGTTTCGGCCGATGTAACCTCCGAACTTCTTCAGTGTCATCCTGTCGAACCCGAAAATTTGTTTATTTAATCAAGCAGCAATAACAAATAATTATTGTTTAATATTTCACTATCTCGTTTAAACTTAAAATAAATTCTTATCTGTTTGTTCAAGTTGGTAATGGGGCATCCTGCAGGATGCCAAACGAAACCTTTTATTTAATGAAAGAACACTAACAAACATTTTTTTTAAATACTTTATCTCGTTTCAACGATTTATTTTCTTGTTCAAGCTGGTGATGGGGACCCTACTGGATGCCAGACATTCACTCACTATCTCATACATCCCAGCCGAGAGATCTTTTTAAAATTCTCACCGTCCTTTTAGTGCGATTGTTTCAATCTCTCTTGCACTTGGTTCACCTAGTATATTTGCAAGATAGTTTTTGGGAAATTCTTTTTCATGGGTCTAGTTACTCTATAATAACTGGAAATCTAAAGATCCCTGTTGCAATATTTTGTTCCT
The DNA here is from genome assembly GCF_053919585.1 of Euprymna scolopes. Taxonomy (NCBI): domain Eukaryota; kingdom Metazoa; phylum Mollusca; class Cephalopoda; order Sepiida; family Sepiolidae; genus Euprymna; species Euprymna scolopes. Next base: position 12,024,556 of record NC_136518.1, on the reverse strand, counting down.
ATAATGGGGTATGATCCCACACAGTCGGACGATTCTATTTATAAACGATGCTGCTAAGAACTGACGAATCAAATTAACTACGTTCTGCTACCAACCAATCAGAAACCAGAATTGCTTCATAAATATTAAACCTTTTTCTGGAGCAATTTCACATGTTCTTTTCCCGGGTTTCGACACGGTAAGAATATTTTGTTCTGTGGAACTGTCTACTACAAACAAGTAACCTCCCAGGACTTGTGTGGAACAGCGAACCATCTGAAACTATTTCTGAAACTCAAAATGGCTTGCACTTCTAGAATCCCCGTTTCTTTTCATGTCATACATAAGGCCTTGCTATTTTGGTATCTTTCCCCTCTCAGCTCAGTTTGACCAAACATCATTGGAGACACAAACTTCTACTAAGGTTTCTTCTTCCTCCCACTCGTCCCATATCACTGTCAAGTTTTGACTCCGTTTTCTAGATACGTAGGTGTAAGAATTACATAATTGCGCACTGATATGAGCAATCTTGCGACAGTTTCCTGGCTTTATTACTTGCTCATAGCAAATTGGAAGCAGGTATTTTCTTTGTGACACCATCGCAAAGAGCCACTCTATCCAGTTATTTATTTATTTTTTCAACAAAGCCATCCCTTTCTCGCGTATATTACCCTCGCCTAGCCTCGAATTCCATCTACCTCCATTCATAGCAACCCTTCAGAGCAAGGTCAACGGCTGTTACACATTGCTTAAGGGCGACCTGGCACTGTGCAAAGCAGGGGCGTTCGCTTATCTGAATATATATATATATATGTATATATATATATATATATATATATATATGTGTGTAATACACATCAAGTGCGCTTGAAAGCCAAATCACAACACAATATTATGAAAATAAACAAATATTTTACTTGTTTGAGATTTATAATTTAAATATATTTCGGAGTCAAACTCCATCCTCGGTATGTTGCTTTTTTTTTTCTTTTTTCTTGCAATGTTGTAAAGTTGGAGAAAGAAACGTCTGTAAAGATCCGCGCATTGTCTCAGCGGTTGTATTTTGAAATGTTGGAACGTGACGTTGGCTACGCGAGATTAACGTCAAGAGTGTGAGTTCCATTATAGAAGCGTTGATTTAATTTGAATAAGTAAAATACGCATCAAGTTCGGTTTAAAGCAACTGATTGACGCGGATCTTTACGAACACTTCTTTTTCCAAGTTTATAACATGGCAAGAAAGAAGAAAAAGAAAAAAGAAAAAGAAAGAAAACAACATACTGAGGATGGAGATTGACTCCAAAATATATTTAAATTATAAATTTCAAACAAGTAAAATATTTGTTTATTTTCCTAATCTTGCGTTGTGATTTGGCTTTCAAGCGCACTTGATGCGTATTTTATTTATTCAAATTAAATCAACCCTTCTATAATGGAACTCACACCCTTCACACACACACACACACACACACACACACACATATATATATATATAATTATATATATATAAAGTAGTAGCGTTCGTGTGTGTGTGTCTGTGTGTACAACTACCAATCACAAAAAAAATATAAAGGCCATATGTGCGTACACCTCTCCTGGTCAAGAAATGTTAATGCTCATATTAGGATACTTCTGTCAAAGGAGACATTATATTGTATACGGACTTTCAATATATAGCATTCTTTAAACCACTTTTTCATTACTGAATTACGGTCATTAGCATATCACATTAAATGCAATCTATTTAAATAATTACCTCGATGACATTACTTATTCGACATAATAGCTTTGTTTCAACTGTACTAATTAAAAAAATTTAAATAATTTAGTTTATTTAAATTTCAAGTTATGTTTGATTTATTTTATCTGAAATCTAAAACCGTTGTATTTTCAAACAAAAACCAGAAAACCAAAAAGGGGAAATAACTGTGATAGCTTAATTGAAAAATTGTTTTAGACGGAGCACGTTATTAAATATTTCCTGTTTTTGTTTTCATGTCGAAATATTATTCTAAGCTGAATTATTTTTTTTTATTTTAATTCGGAGGAAATTTTTTTTCACTTATTTTTACTTTTTAAGTAACCTTTTTTATTTGTTAGAGAAAAATAATTAAAACTAATGTCCTCATTTACTTGCATCCTCACGAGGGCAGAGTTAGTCAGAGACACATGTGAACAAAATCCATCATCCCCTGCTCTTTTTGTTTTTTGTTTTAAAATTTAATCGGTGTTGCCCAGGATTTATTATAATAATTATACCAGAGCAAGTGTGTTTAATTGCTTGCGAAACAGATTTTCTTTATAATTTATTTAATATCTTAAATTAAAAATGGTCAATTTTTACGACGTGATTCAGCGTCGTTTAACCCCTAGAACTCCTAAAAAACTTGAAAATGACGACTTTTAATGGGTTTCGATAGTGCTAAAAATATCACATTTAAATTTAGGGCAGATATGTAGTTTTCATGATACGAAAAATTAATTTTTCAAGAAGTGGGTGTCACTTTCCTATATAAATTTAACGTAAAATGGGCACCCACTTTCTAACTACCTAATAATTTCTTCATATCATAAAACAAATTTAACTGTGATATTCGTTTTCAGCACCACCGAAAACCGGCGCTATATTTTTACTAAGAGATTCGTTTATTTTTCATAATTTAGGACGTAAATAATGCTGTCAGTAAGCTTACACGAACGGTTTACAAAAATATATTTTTGTTTTTCGTTTTTTTGTGGGGTTTTTTTTGGGGGGGGGTCGGTATTCAGGTATAGAATTTGTACAGATTTTACCAGGTGCTTCTGTAGTTTACTTAACCGCCTTCTAATGTAAACAGAATTTTTGTGAAATGTTAAACTACAGAGGCACCTGTTCACAAATATACAAGTTGTATAATGAAAAAAGAACGAAAAAACAAAAGTATGCTTTTGTAAATTTACTAACAGCATAATTAGCGTCCTAAATTATGAGATAAAAAAATGAACGCATCTCTTAGTAAAAAAAACAGCGCCAATTTTCAGGGATGCTGAAAACGAATATCACACTTAAATTTGTTTTATGATATGAAGAAATTACTAGGTGACTAGAAAGTGGGTGCTCATTTTACGTTAAATTTATATAGGAAAGTGATCCCTCACTTTTTGAAAAATTAATTCATTCATATCATGAAAACTACTTATCTGCCCCAAATTTAAACGTAATATTCGTTTTCAGCACCACCGAAAACCATTAAAAGTCGTCATTTTAAAGTTTTGAGAGGAGTTGGAAAAAAACTTGACATTGACCCAAAAACATTAAAACCTGTTTTTTTTTGTGTGTGTGTGTGTGTGTGTGTGTGTGTGTGTGTGTGTGTGTGTGTGTGGCCTAATACGTTTAAGCAGTCTTTATAAATAATATGGAAGAAGAAATTTTGAAAAAAAAATGAACATTTTAGCGTGGGGAATAACTTTTCTATATAGATTTAATGTAAAGTGAGAACCCACTTTTTGGCCACAAAGCGTTCAACCAGACATGTCATCTCTAGCATTTTTTTCAAGTTTGGCGATCGAGCGGGGTGGATAAAACATGACAAATACAAACCTTTTTGTTTTTTGTGGTGGTGGAGGCGGGAATTACATTTGAAACATAAAATAACGATAAATTTAATTAATTTTCATGAAACCATTATGTACTTTCACCTAACAATTTTATAAACAGAACGAACCCCTAGATAGGACAAATTCAATTTTTTGTGGGGCGGGGGATGATTACATTAGAAATATAAAATGACGAAAAATGTCATTTAATTGTTTTTTGAATTAATTTTTGGTAGATCTTTTTTTTTTTTTCTTCGCACGGGCATTCACTGCTATTTTTATTGAAATAAAAGTTGTAATGATTTATTTTTAATTATCTTTTCTTGGGGGGGGGGTTCCAGTGCTCAATATCCGGAAAATAGTTTCTTCTCTTTATAGCCCTTCTGCTGAAATATTTGGTGGAGAGGGTATCACATACTTCTTTTTTTTGAACGAATACATTTACATGTTTTCATCCGTTCTTTTATTTTTGTTGTGTGGGTATCCACGTTGCCCATAATGAAAATAATTAGTATACCGGTGTGTTTCAAACAGAACTTCATGTCAACTCAGGCAACGCTGGGTACCCATGCTAGTATATATATATATATATATATATATATATATATATATATATATATATATATATATATAGGCGTTGCGTTTATTGTGTACAGTTGAATTTTCTTGAAACAGGGCGTTTTGACGTTCCTCTTAGTCCGAGAAATGGGCCCAACTTTCGCATTTATGCGTTAAGACAATCGGGCCACCCGTTCTTTGCCACCACAGTTACTGCTACGGCGGGTCCAGCCAGCGCCTAACAAATGCATAAACACCAGCGTGAGGTTAAGTTGCAGATGCCTTTTCCTCCACATTCGAAAGGTTTTTAATTTAACAACCTGCAACTAACCAAACGCCGTTGTTTCGAATGACCCATGTAGATGTCGGTAAACTGGGTTATTTCATGTACGGAATTGTGCTGCGCATGGGGAAATTCTCTTTCTTTTTTCTGTAAACAGCTGCAATTTATTCGGTCGGACAAAAGGAACCAAAATTTATTTAGCAAATATGAGCGAAAGGGTCATTAAGTGCTGAATTAAAAGGTTTGCAAAATTGCATCTTCCTGCATTTGATATTTAGAAAGTGGCTTAACGAACGAACGAACACACACACACACACGCACGCACGCACGCACGCACGCACACGCGCGCGCGTATTCATCTATGCTTCAGACTCTGGTTTGTTTGTTTCAAATATCGCCATGGCGATAAGTTGTATAAGCGTGTCCACATTTACAACTCCTCGTCATAGCCCAATTTGATTCCAGAGTTTGAAGTATATATATATATATATATATATATATATATATATATATATATATATATAGATAGATATATATATATATATAGAGAGAGAGAGAGTAATTTATAAAATATATATGGCGATTAAGCCTGACGAATCCTATAGTTGGATGAAACGCAGAATATTCAGTGTAGCTTAATCGCCATATATATTTTATAAATTACTAACTAGCTCTACCTACGTATTGAGCACTTTTGAAGTAAATACTTAAAGTTTACGCATAAATCTATACTTTCGTATATTAAATTTATGTGAATAAATGAAGTAGTTATATATATATATATATATAATGTGTGTGTGTGATGGGACGATTCCAAAATATTTCCCGATTCCGATTCTTTGTAAATCTCTAAATGTTTAACTATGAAAGTGTTATTTTGTCCCGATTACTGTAAAAACTTAAATGTGCCTACATTTTCTCAAACGTAAAAACCCAGTCGTGAGGGGGGTGATCTAGAGATTTTAGTCTTACTGGAAGTTTAAAATCAATAAATATTTATTATTTGTTTATTACTACAAGAAGTGGGCGATGTTTCTTAAACCAAAATCAAATAAAAGAAAAAAAGATAATTTAAGGAATCGGTTCTGGCATCGGAAAATAGGCTCAAATTCTTCCGATTCCCCAAAAATCTCTGATTTTTCCCGATTTCGATTATTCGTTCCAACACACACACACACACATATATGGGGCAATTCCGATACAATTACTGATTCTGATTCCTTATAAATCTCTAAATATTTAACTATGAAGTTGTTACTTTTTCCAGGATTACCGTAAAGTTCCATGTTAAATGTGCAGATATTTTCCTAAACGTAAAAATATATTTGCAGGGGTGGGGGATCTTTAGAGTTTAGTTTTACTGATATTTTAAAATTAATAAATATTCATTATTTTGCTTAAAACAAAATCAAATAAAAAGACAATATATAAAAGAGAATCGTTTTGGCAATCTGAAAATAGGCACAAATTTTTCCCATCCCGATAGCGATTTCGATTTTCCGATTTAGATTAATCGTCCCAATACTAATATAATATATATATATATATATATATATATATATATATATATATATATATATATATAAAGTTCTCTACAGTGCAATGTAGACCACAATATATTGTGGGCTAAGTCACTGTGGGAAAGCACGTAACGCACAACCACTCACCCTTACACGCACGCACGCACATGAAAAAGGAAAGACATCATAAAAATATTCACTAAATAGACTTAACACCTCCCACTCACCAAATGAACTTAACACTGATCGAATGAACTCTTAACCTATCCCACTGGAGACACCAAATCTCATATTCGCATTTCTTTCAAAAGCACAATCATGCTAGCCGAACTAAAATGGCCCCCCAAAATTGAATCCCATAAACTTTTTACCAAAAAGCAAACTTTTAACTAAAAAAAAATTTTAACTAAAAAATATCTTAAGAGAGCTAAATAAGGTTCGAAATGCGTTATGAACATATTTAAAAATATTTTTTTTAAATGATAAAAGTCATATATATAGTCGCTCCCCATTTAACAGCATCACGTTAATGAAGGGAAAATTATATATGTATTGCAGAAGGTCAGAACAAAAATTCATTGGTTTTTATCTTTGAAAATATTTAACCTAGGATTATATAATTACCCAAAACGTCTGGCCATGAAGGAGGGGAGACTAAAACCTGCTGCTATGGTTAACAATTGATCTGAAATAACAGCAAGGGGAGATTTGATTCCAAATATTTCTCATATGTTATATCTCCCCTCTTTTGGAAATAGGGTACAATTATGAATATCTACAGTATCAAATAATCCTTATACACTGTGAAATTTACTTTATGTATTAAAACCAAAGAGGGGAAAAATAACAAATGAGAAATATTTGGAATCAAGTCTCCCCTTGCTGTTATTTTAGATCATTTGAAACCATAGCAGAAAATTTTAGTCTCCCCTCAATCAATGCCAGAGGTTTTGAGGAAATATATATTGGTAGCCACACTGATTATTGAAATCCTCATATTTTAAATTGTATGCGACAAAACTACATGAAAATTTGCAGGTTCTTTGAAGATTATAATACTTTTCTATGGCTAAATTTTTTATGACAATTGGTAAAAAAAGAACCTATATTTTAAAACCAATAAAATATGCCCAAATTTGCCACATGTGTATATATAGTGTCCTTGCAGTTCTGCTGCTTTAAGATTAATTTTGCTTGGGTTTTTCTTTGCTTGGTTGTCTCCCCTGTGGCCTTGTCAGGCCACTAATATATATATATATATATATATATATATATATATATATATACATACTTACTGGACGCCTGACGTTGCCCGATTGTACAATACACTTAAACATGATATTTGGACTTGACGATGAATGCCCTGGAAAAGTCACTTCTGATTAATATTTAGTTTTAAAATCTGTAAATTAAGAAATGAATTGCGGCGATTTTAAATGGTACCTCTTCTTTTGTCGTAAATGTAACTCGTAATAAGTAAAAATAAAAAATAAAATACAATGTACACCCGTGCTTGAACAGGGGGGTCATTCGATCTGTTGCCGAATGATCTACCACTGAGGTATATCTCCAGATGACAATATATCTGTTTAGTTTTAAGAAATAATTTGCTGAGATTTTATTTTCCTTGGCCGGCGTAACGTAAAATATTCCCCAGTAAAAATTCTTTTTTTATCTATAAGAGAAAAGCTATTATTTTTAAGGTCGTATAAGGTTCGATTTTCATCAGATGAATTTCTGTACAAAACATATCTAAGAACACTGCCAGACATATAAATTGGCTTTGTGTTAAATTTGAAAAAGATGGGCTCAGCCATTTCGGAACCTATGAGGAATGAACTCACTCACACACACAGTGACTTTTATGTAAGAGTGGATATATATATATATATATATATATATATATATATATATATATATATATATATATATATATGGTAAAAAAAACATGGAAAAGTGCTGAATACGTTAGTAGAGCTAAATATCTTTTTATTATTTGAAACTCGGGGACTTTTACTTAAATCATCACAAGTTGTTTCAATAGACAGGACAATAATATTATCCTGCCCATTTCGTCAGACGATCTAAACCAAAGTAAATTCGAAGAAAGCTGTTCTTTTAAATTACATATGGGTATCGAAAAACCAAGAGTTGAAATACTGGATAGCCGGGCACTCAGGCTAGTAATATAGAAGCGCCTATTTATTATTATTATTATTATTATTATTATTATTATTATCATTATCATTATTATTATTATCATGATCATCATTATCATCATCATCATCCTCCTCCTCCTCATCATCCTCATCCTCATCCTCCTCAGAAAAACCCTTGATCTTTGAAGCTTCTGGTTTGGAGCCGGAATTGAGGCAAATCCTCTGGAAATGAATCCCATCCCGTCCTCAGAGACACGTTGATAAACGAAATCATTATTATTATTATTATTATTATTATTATTATTATTATTATTATTATTATTATTGGCAAAGTTTTTGTGGCAATCGTTATTATTACGCACATAATTTTTTGTAAAGGTAATGCCGTTGAGAAATTAGTAAAAAAAAAAAATTGTTTTGCTTCAGACTTAACTGAACACTTCCCTACGAAATAATAAAATTTTTCGACACTAGTAGATAGGTAAAATGGCTCCAAATTCTTAATCTTATTTTGATGCAAAAGAAAGATTTACTCTCTGCGCATGCGTGCCTGTCTATTCGCGCGCTTTCTCGAAGTAACGAGATTAGTTAAGCCAGCTTGATCAATGCAGCCGCCAGGTCGTCTTCAGTTGGTTGTTACCTTTGTTAATGGTGAGTAAATTGAATTCTTAAACGGGCGGTATTCAATGAATTATTTTCCTTTGTATTTTGCGCTGAATTAAAAAGAAATAATATTATTAATAATAATAATTATTCTTGGGGAGGCTTAGTGCCATTCAAATTCCAATATAAACCAATGGCTACTGCCAGCGAGAAATCAATGGTAAGAGGCTGTTGCGATGATGCAAATTCATTTGCAAATTCTATCGAAGGAGAAGGAGAGAGCTGGACGTCTGGGGAGACTTGTTGTCACTCAGGTTCCAGAGAACACCGCAGGTCTCCAATCAGATCGTTTGCTGACTCGTGTGAAAGCTCCAGGTGAGCCAATAATAATAATAATAATAATAATAATAATGATAATAATAATACTTATTATTATTATTGATACTGAAAAACTTTGACAAAAGAATGGGAGAGATCGGAATCATAGGGATGGCTGAAAAGATACAACGGATAACAATAATGAAAACGGCAAAATATTAAGGAAAATCCTTGAATGCGGAAACTAATACACATGAGACATGAGCACCAGTCGGACATATAGACACTGCTGCAGGGATAAAACACACGCAAAAAAAAAAACACTTCATGTAAGTCAAAAAAAAACTGAAACTATAATTGTAAGTTAACCTACCCACCCACATCAGAACAAAAAAGGGGGGATTGGCTTCAGCAGTCACCATACAAGAGTTGAAGAGGGTCGAGGAGGATAGAAAGACCAAGGAGAGAAAGCACTAGCCAAACCTCCGCTGGATCAGTGCGAAAAGGATTGAGACCTTGGGGAGGCTTATTACCACCCAAATTCCAGTGAGGACTAATGGTGGCAGGCAACGTGAAATCAATGATAAACGGCTGTTGCGATAACGCAAATTCATCTACAAAACTTATTAAAAGAGGTAGAGAGTACTGGAAATCTAAGGAGACTTGTTGTCACATAGACTCTAGAAAATACAACAGGTTTTTCTTAAAGAGACATCTTTGACGATCGCCTGTGTGACTACTCCTAGTGAGTAAGTAATAATAATAATAATAATAATAATAATAATAATAATAATAATAATAATAGCAGTACTTGAAAATGAAAGTTACAAAATGCTATGGAACGTGGATATACAAACTAATAAATCTATCCAATAAGACCGGATGTCATAATAGTTAACAAGAAATAAAAGTCCTGCCAGATCGTAGATTTCGCCATCCCAGCAGACCACAGGGTGAAGATCAAGGAGACAGATAAACTGAGCAAATGCACGGAACTGGCGAGTATGAACATTAGGAACAACCCTGAAAATTTTGAAAAAAAAATGGGAGAGATTGGAATCAGAGGAATGATTGAGAAGGTACAAATGATAACAATAATAAAAACGACTGAAATATTAAGGAAAATCCTTGAATGCGGAAACTAATATATATATATATATATATATATATATATATATATATATATATATATATATATATATATATGAGCTACAGGCGGAAGCCGGACATATAGAAACTGCAACAGATGTAAAACACAAATAAACACTACATTGAATCATAAAAATTGAAACTATAATTGTAAGTTAACCCTCCTGCGCCCGCCCTCCACCTCTCTAAAAATGTAATGTGTGTGTGTATATATATATATATATATATATATATATATAATATATATATATATATACCCGGTGTTGCCAAGTTGGAATATGTCATTTGCGATGACGTAATATATGACGCTATCTACTATGACGTCATCGTATATGGTCGTCTTCTATGGCGTCATATGAAGTCATCTGCTATGACGTCATATATGACACGTGAGCAAACAAACAAATAAAAGAATGCAGTTTTATTATATATATATATATATATATGATTTGTTCGTCTAACAGATTAAACGCCGAACTCGATAAGATCAGGGAAATATTCATCAATAATGGTTATCCTGTTGACCTTATTGATGCAAACTTTTAACTAAAAAAATATCTGAAGAGAACTAAATAAGGTTCGAAACGCGTTATGAAAATGTATGTAAATATGTAAAATCTGCGATGTCAACATAAACAGGCGTCACACCAAATAGTCGAGGAGGATCAAGGAGGATAGAAAGATCGAGGAGAGAAAGCACTAACCAGTCTTCCACCTCGAGAAGGATTGGGTTCTCTGGGAGGCTTATTGCCACACAAATTCCAGTGAAGACAAACGGTCGCTACCAATAAAAAATTAATGGTGAACAACTATTGCGATATCACAAACTGATTTGCAAAGGTTATCAAAAAAGATGGTGACACAAGACTACTGAGATGTTGGGGGCTGCTGTGAACTGAATGCATCCTAACTGAAATCTTATGCAGCGAGATGTTTGTTCACATTACATTTAAATTTCTGCGTGTTTATAAAGTGCTGGAAACAGGAAGTAGGGAAGGAATTTCAAAGACTTGCAGTTCAAGGAAAGAAGCTATTAGAGTAGAAACCCTCTGGTATTTCTGTAACATGTGCGTGGGAAAATAGCAGCAGCAGCAAAGGATGGCTGGCTTGTGAAAAGATTAGCAGCAGCGGCAGCCGAAAAAAAGCGCATATGCAAATTAGGAAGTGTGTGCGAGTTGGTGCGACAAAAAAAAATTAAAATAGGATACCACAGGCTCGGAGAGAAGCAAGAAGAAAATGGGCGTGTAAAATTAGACACATGAATGGGTCGACTGTAGCCTGCATACGGTCGTAGGAAGGAGAAACTGACGTAGCTAAATGGACATGTGGTAGCGAGAGACTTGAAGTGGTGTCGAGACGGGAGAGTAGCAGTAATAAATGATTTTGTTAAAAAGGAAAAGATGCCGATCGGGATTTATTTTTGTCTATTTGTTTCGTTTCGACGGTGCCGGACAGTGTGGGGGTCCGAGAGAAGTTTGAACTGTGACAAACATTATTCGAGCGTAACGGCAGAGCCGTTACATCTGTTCACCTGAAAGGGTAGAATTTTGCTGACCGATGGGTTGATCGAGGGTATTTACGCTAAGGCGGAGGGGGGGTGCTTATTCTCGAGTGGCTCTTGGTCTTGATAAGTCGTGATGAAAAAGTAAAAATAAAACACACAGATTAAAAATTGATCCTTTGTTTTTGTTTTCTTGTGAAAATCAAGTTTTTCTTTTCTCTCTTTTGAGCGGAAATCGATTTCCATTTTTTTTTTTTTTTTTTTTTTAATTCCAGCTCAAATGGCATTTCAAGCATGTAAACAAACAAACAAAAAAATCAATACTTCAATGATGTCCACGTCAATATCCAGCTCGACCCATATCTGAGCTCGGATGTGTGTAGGGGTGAGGGGTGGGGGCCTTTAGCGTGTCTTTGTAAGCTTGCTCGGTTGTATTTGTTCATTTATTTATTTATTTTCATTTTAATTTTCTTTTCTTTTTATTAATGAGTCGTCCCATATCGAGGCCTAAAAGCCATTTGAGGATAAGGATTAATGAGATCTATGAATTGACAGTTGAATGATGAATCCTATGAGCGGAGATACGTCTTTGACAATCGGTCCGATAGTGGCTGATGTCGATGCCACAAGAGACAATGGCTACCCCTGTAAGAGTAGTTGCGCGAGTAATTATGAGGCAAGGTTTGCGCAATCATCAATTACGCTTCTCCTGAATCGGTATTGCTCGAGTCCAGTGGCAAGGAGAAGTGTTAGACAACTGGAAGCAATGCCGAAATAAGCAGAGAGCGCATACGGGATCTGGAATTCCCAAATGGTCACCCATTTTAGTACTGACCAGGCTCAACATTGCTTAACCGGCATGTCCACGTGATTATGTTGTGGCTGAGGTGTGCTTCTATTCACTAACATCTTCCTAAGCTTTATCTTCTCTCTTTGATAAAGGGTTCGTTTATTGCCAATCGCCTTAGGCACCCCTACCGGGAATGCCGACGGAGCTGCTTAGGCATTTTTCGTAGTCTGGAGTGCACTTGATTCAGTGCGCTGGCTTTTCAAAACTACACCTAACCTTGTGGCTAACCTTTTGGAGTAGAGATAAACTCCCACCGACTGACCAAGCCTATTAAAGAAATACGAGGACTTTTCTGAAAATGAGGTGGGGGGTTATATTCTGATATGAATAATTCTTTCGAGACATATATAGGCCAATCAAATAACCAATCAATCAATCAAGCATCTACCTACCCCCACCTCGTTTCTTGGATTCGATGGTGAATACATCGCAGTGCCAGTTCGTAGCCCTGATTCTCCTCTTCCCACTCTCCAATCCGATTCTGTCAATATCTTTTGCCGCTATTGATTTCTTCAGCATCAGAGATTCCAGCTTTATATCGATGAACTGATTAAACCCTACCAACATCCGACACCACAACCGATGATTTAAAAAAAAAAAAAGAAAAGAAGCCTCGTTTTCAGATTATTGAAAAACATTAAAATTGGAACAAAAAAGAACATGAGTCTCTCTCTCTCTCTCTCTCTCTCTCTCTCTCTCTCTCTCTCTCTCTCTCTCTCTCTCTCTCTCTCTCTCTCTTTGAGATCACTATTCCTTGAATTATAAGGCGTAAGGTATCTCCCACTTCCACGATCTCTACTACAAAAGTAAAACGTGAGTTGTCTCCCTTTGCGATCACTACTCCTTGAATAGTAAGGTCTGAGCCATGTCTTGCCTCCGCTATCATTACTACTAAAATAAGTAAAGAATGAGTTGTCTACCCCTGCGATCAGTACTTCTTGAATAGTAAATCCTGAACTATGCCTCCCATCCCGCGATCACTACGACTTGAATTATTAAAGTGTGAGTATTCTTCCTTTGTGATCGCTACTCCTTGAATAAGTAAGTCCTGAGTTATCTCCTATTCCCGCGACTGATACTGCATGAATTAGTAAATCGTGAGTTGTTTCCCCTGTGATCGCTACTCCTTGAATAAAAGAGTCGTTGGTTGTTTATTTATTCTTTAGACAAATAAGGCTTTGGTTGCCCTCTGTTATCACTACTCTTTTTCTCCTCTCCCCATGATCGCTATTGATTAAATAACTAAAGCTTGAATTATTTCCATCTTCGATCAGTAATTTTTAATAGAACAGGAATTAAGATATCACAATCGTACAATCAATGGAAGTAATAGTATAATTTCGCATTCAGACATATACTACATCTCTATAGTTAATAGATTGCAGTTTTGGGATTTTAGCATTCACTGTGGAACGATACAAGTTTTATCGGAAAACCTCAGTATTTTTATGTACATAGACGTGTAACGTAATTTTTTAAGCCAATAAATGACTTTTGAGTGAATCAAAATTATGAGTTGTCTCCTTTTGCGATCGGCCCTGTCGGTGGGGCATTAGAATACGCCGACTGCCCCCCCCCTACAGAGGGTAAAACAGAAACAACCAACCAACCAACCCTTTGCGATCACTACTCTTTAAAGAAGTAAAGCGATCGGTCTCTCTTGAATAGTAAGGCCTGGACTATCTCTCGATACCTATTACTGTTGAAATAAGATGATATAACGAACGCAACGGAATAACAGAATAATGAACATAGCCCGATAATAAATATGGCATAATAACAGAATAACGGAATTACTAATGGAATAGCGGACAGAATAATAGATACAACAAAATAACATCACATAATGACAGAATAACGGGCATGTGGTTGGCACCCGTCAGTCTAGAAGACTATAGGGTTTCTCCTGTAGAGGTGGTTGAGCACTGTTTTCTGTGGTTCAATAAGCCTATTTTCGATCTACATGTCGGTTGCAGATGTTGCGTTGTGTTGGTGGTGTGTTGTGCTTTGTATACTGGCCTTCCTGAATAGAATTTTCTCTCCCTCCATGCTTGCGTGCAAACCGTAGACACACAGATAAACTTCAAAAGTAAGACCGCGTCGCTTGTCCGGATAGGAGATTCCAAAATTCCTTGTCACGTAAAAAGGTATTTTCTTTAAAATAATTTCAATCCTAAAATACGTGCAAAACCGTAGTCACGTAGATAGTTTTCATAAGTATTTCTCGTCACATATACCGGTAATTCCTGCCGGGGGTTTCTTCTTCTTTGAAGAATGCTCGTCAAAATTCCATTCTCAGCGCCGGGCAATGAACCACGTTCAATCTCCACGTCAGCAGAATTTCAAAAGAGGAAGAATCTCGCGCTGGGCTCGTGACGTCATTACAGAGCTAGCATTTTCCTTTTCTCAAATTAAAGGGTGTTTCGTACAAATCCAAAATATACGAAACTAAAAATCAAAGGATACGAAATACAGAAAATCATATAAAAGAACCAGATAAAAAATAAAAAATGAAAACAGGGGGGATGCACCATTATTGGTACCAAAAAAAAAAAAATTCCAACATTGTCTGTGTGTTGCACATAGCCTATAACATGACATAATAAAATAATAGTGGACACAGCCAAATAAGGGACATCAAGCAATAACGGACACAACAGAATAACAGATATAACATAATAATAGACGCATTCAAATCACAAAGTAACTTAATAACGTACACGATTGTATAACAGACATCACATAAAAATAGAATAACCGACACAACCGTATAACGGACATCACAGGATAACGTTGGATACATTGTAATTTACGACACAAACCGGAAACGGTCGAGCCGTTGCCGAACAGTTAATTAGTACTGATACCTTTTCATTTTTCTCTCGCTTCCTAGTTAACAGTGGTTTAATAATTTTTTTTAACTCGGTAAATCAACTTTATTTTATTTACTTAATATTTTTATTACTTGGTCCCCCGACAAAAGGAGGGTGGACCTGTAAATTCACCCTTATCTGTTCGTCTGTCAGCACTTTTCTCAATAACTACGTCTTGGAATTTTTCGAAATTTTGCACAAGCATTAAACATGGTATGAGTAAAAACGTAACAGAACGGATTTTCCAGGAAAACTGGTTGCCCCCCTAGGGGTGCCTTTCCGATTAAAATGGCTAAAATTGGCACTTTTGTGATTATTAAAAAAAAATTTAAAAAATTGATGCCTTGGATTTTTATAAAACTTTCTGCAAAACTGCAACTAACTGATTTCTATATAATTTTGTTTGTCTATACTTCGCGACAACTCTTGGGTGTGTTCCAGGGGCTCTTTTAGGGCTAATAAAAACACTCCATTTTTGGGACTATTTTACCATATTTGTTCAAAATGTTCTGTGTATGTATATTTAGCAGCTTTGTATGGTGTGGAACTAAAATTCAAATATGTTAAGGCCTTGGGGACTTTTTGGACTAAATGGGGGTGGGGCAAATGATGGACTTAGTTATTTCTTTTTATTTCTTTTTATTTCTTTTTTGCATGGTGCAGAACTAAAATTTACATATGTTAAGGCCTAAAACTGCACCGTTTTTAATTTTCACCAGGATTTGACCTCTCCTGGAGACTTTGGGGGTTAAATGAGGGAGGGGGGGGCAAATGCTGAATTTAGTCATTTTTTTTATGCCTCGTTCAATGTGCACTCACGGGGGACCATGCATGCTTCACTTATTTTTTCTTCAATTTATTTTTTTAATTTCATAAAATCTAACCCTAACCCTAAGTTAGCTTAATTTTTCTGTGGTCTTCAAAAAATGTTTTATTCAAGTCATTATATGAAATTATTTTCATAAAATCAACAGTAGGTTTACTAACGTATGTTTAAATATAAAAACAGAGCACATAAAAAACAATAACAGTATAGTTACATTCCAAGATTCAAATATTTATTTTTAATGCAAAACAGCTCCTCCAGCATGTTAACATTTCAGTATATTTTTTACTGTTATCATTATGTCAATGCTGTCTTTCTGAATGCATATACTCTTCAGAAAAAATAGAAATTCTTTACTTAGATAAAAAAAATGCATCAAAGCAAAGAAATACTAAATAACAAAGGTTTATAATCACTTACTGATTTGAAGAAAATTATTAGTTTAATAAAGTTTTTTTCCGGTGTTTCTATAAGAGGGGGGGGTCATATTGCCCCGAATGATTAAAGTCGTTTATGATTGGAAACCCGGAAAAAAAAATCTACAGTTGATTTCATATACTGGGCCTTTCTGCTTTTGTAGTGAATTTTCGATTATCGATTTTCAATCCTTTTTGGACGCATTCCGATACAAAACCTTAGAACAGTCTCAGACCCATAAAGTATATTTGTGTGAAATTTCATAAAAATTGGCATAGCTGTTTTGGAGTCCATAGGGAACGGACTCACAGATACACACACAAAGTGTCTTTTATATATAAATAAAGATAGACATAGATATGTAGAATTGATTTAACTAGGATTTCAAATCTACTATTATCTACCATCGACATCTCCTGTTAATGGCTTTAAACAGATTGGGAGGCATAATCTTTTCTATATAATCTTGAGATATATCTTTTATAAATCCATAGATATATCTTTTATAAATCCATAGATATATCTTTTATAAATTCATAGATATATCTTTTTATAAATTCATAGATATATATTTTTATAAATTCATAGATATATCTTTTTATAAATTCATAGATATATCTTTTATAAATTCATAGATATATCTTTTTATAAATTCATCGATATATCTTTTTATAAATCCATAGATATATCTTTTATAAATTCATAGATATATCTTTTTATAAATTCATAGATATATCTTTTTATAAATTCATATATCTTTTTATAAATTCATAGATATATCTTTTTATGAATCCATAGATATATCTTTTATAAATCCATAGATATATCTTTTATAAATTCATAGATATATCTTTTATAAATTCATAGATATATCTTTTTATAAATCCATAGATATATCTTTTTATAAATTCATAGATATATCTTTTTATAAATCCATAGATATGTCTTTTAAAAATCCATAGATATGTCTTTTATAAATCCATAGATATATCTTTTAAAAATCCATAGATATGTCTTTTATAAATCCATAGATATATGTTTTATAAATCCATAGATATATGTTTTATAAATCCATAGATATATCTTTTAAAAATCCATAGATATATCTTTTATAACTCCATAGATATATCTTTTATAACTCCATAGATATATCTTTTATAAATCCATAGATATGTCTTTTATAAATCCATAGATATGTCTTTTATAAATCCATAGATATGTCTTTTATAAATCCATAGATATGACTTTTATAACTCCATAGATATGACTTTTATATTCCATAGATATGACTTTTATAAATTATTAGATATATCTTTTATAAATTCATAGATATATCGTTTATAAATTCATAGATATGTTTTATAAATCCATAGATATATGTTTTATAAATCCATAGATATGTTTTATAAATCCATAGATATGTTTTATGAATCGATAGATATATGTTTTATAAATCGATAGATATATGTTTTATAAATCGATAGATATGTTTTATAAATCCATAGATATGTTTTATAAATCCATAGATATATGTTTTATAAATCGATAGATATATGTTTTATAAATCGATAGATATGTTTTATAAATCGATAGATATGTTTTATAAATCGATAGATATATGTTTTATAAATCTATAGATATGTTTTATAAATCCATAGATATGTTTTATAAATCCATAGATATGTTTTATAAATCCATAGATATGTTTTATAAATCCATAGATATGTTTTATAAATCCATAGATATATCTTTTATAAATCCATAGATATGTCTTTTATAAATCCATAGATATATCTTTTAGACATCCATAGATATATCTTTTAGACATCCATAGATATATCTTTTATAAATCCGTAGATATATCTTTTATAAATCCGTAGATATATCTTTTATAAATCCGTAGATATATCTTTTATAAATCCGTAGATATATCTTTTATAAATCCGTAGATATATCTTTTATAAATCCGTAGATATATCTTTTATAAATCCGTAGATATATCTTTTATAAATCCGTAGATATATCTTTTATAAATCCGTAGATATATCTTTTAGAAATCCGTAGATATATCTTTTAGAAATCCATAGATATATCTTTTAGAAATCCATAGATATATCTTTTATAAATCCATAGATATATCTTTCATAAATCCATAGATATATCTTTCATAAATCCGTAGATATATCTTTTAGACATCCATAGATATATCTTTTATAAATCCATAGATATATCTTTTATAAATCCATAGATATATCTTTTAGACATCCATAGATATATCTTTTAGACATCCATAGATATATCTTTTAGACATCCATAGATATATCTTTTATACATCCATAGATATATCTTTTATACATCCATAGATATATCTTTTATACATCCATAGATATATCTTTTATAAATCCGTAGATATATCTTTTAGAAATCCATAGATATATCTTTTATACATCCATAGATATATCTTTTATAAATCCGTAGATATATCTTTTATAAATCCATAGATATATCTTTTATAAATCCATAGATATATCTTTTATAAATCCATAGATACATCTTTTATAAATCCATAGATACATCTTTTATAAATCCATAGATACATCTTTTATAAATCCATAGATACATCTTTTATAAATCCGTAGATATATCTTTTATAAATCCGTAGATATATCTTTTATAAATCCGTAGATATATCTTTTATAAATCCGTAGATATATCTTTTATAAATCCGTAGATATATCTTTTATAAATCCGTAGATATATCTTTTATAAATCCGTAGATATATCTTTTATAAATCCGTAGATATATCTTTTATAAATCCGTAGATATATCTTTTATAAATCCGTAGATATATCTTTTATAAATCCGTAGATATATCTTTTAGAAATCCATAGATATATCTTTTAGAAATCCATAGATATATCTTTTATAAATCCATAGATATATCTTTCATAAATCCGTAGATATATCTTTTAGACATCCATAGATATATCTTTTATAAATCCATAGATATATCTTTTATAAATCCATAGATATATCTTTTAGACATCCATAGATATATCTTTTAGACATCCATAGATATATCTTTTATACATCCATAGATATATCTTTTATACATCCATAGATATATCTTTTATACATCCATAGATATATCTTTTATAAATCCGTAGATATATCTTTTAGAAATCCATAGATATATCTTTTATACATCCATAAATATATCTTTTATAAATCCGTAGATATATCTTTTATAAATCCATAGATATATCTTTTATAAATCCATAGATATATCTTTTATAAATCCATAGATACATCTTTTATAAATCCATAGATACATCTTTTATAAATCCATAGATACATCTTTTATAAATCCATAGATAAATCTTTTAGAAATCCATATATATATCTTTTATAAATCCATAGATATGTCTTTTAAAAATCCATAGATATGTCTTTTATAAATCCATAGATATATCTTTTAAAAATCCATAGATATGTCTTTTATAAATCCATAGATATATGTTTTATAAATCCATAGATATATCTTTTATAAATCCATAGATATGTCTTTTATAAATCCATAGATATGTCTTTTATAACTCCATAGATATGACTTTTATAACTCCATAGATATGACTTTTATATTCCATAGATATGACTTTTATAAATTATTAGATATATCTTTTATAAATTCATAGATATATCGTTTATAAATTCATAGATATGTTTTATAAATCCATAGATATATGTTTTATAAATCCATAGATATATGTTTTATAAATCCATAGATATATGTTTTATAAATCCATAGATATGTTTTATAAATCCATAGATATGTTTTATGAATCGATAGATATATGTTTTATAAATCGATAGATATATGTTTTATAAATCGATAGATATGTTTTATAAATCCATAGATATGTTTTATAAATCCATAGATATATGTTTTATAAATCGATAGATATGTTTTATAAATCCATAGATATGTTTTATAAATCGATAGATATGTTTTATAAATCGATAGATATATGTTTTATAAATCTATAGATATGTTTTATAAATCCATAGATATGTTTTATAAATCCATAGATATGTTTTATAAATCCATAGATATGTTTTATAAATCCATAGATATATCTTTTATAAATCCATAGATATGTCTTTTATAAATCCATAGATATATCTTTTAGACATCCATAGATATATCTTTTATAAATCCGTAGATATATCTTTTATAAATCCGTAGATATATCTTTTATAAATCCGTAGATATATCTTTTATAAATCCGTAGATATATCTTTTATAAATCCGTAGATATATCTTTTATAAATCCGTAGATATATCTTTTATAAATCCCTAGATATATCTTTTATAAATCCCTAGATATATCTTTTATAAATCCGTAGATATATCTTTTATAAATCCGTAGATATATCTTTTATAAATCCGTAGATATATCTTTTAGAAATCCATAGATATATCTTTTATAAATCCATAGATATATCTTTCATAAATCCATAGATATATCTTTTATAAATCCGTAGATATATCTTTTAGACATCCATAGATATATCTTTTATAAATCCATAGATATATCTT
>NC_136518.1:11975843-11998343 GCF_053919585.1 Euprymna scolopes | reverse complement strand
TTCAATTGTGTTCTAAACAGAAATATTAATTTCGAACGCGCCCCTGTCACATCAAAGAACCTACCGTTGATTTTTATATGCGTGTGCAGTCATGAAACTTATCGAATGTACTTATGATATTAAGTTATAATAAGTTATAATAAGTTATATAAGGCGTTAACTTTAGTCAAAATAGCCTGTTCCTTCTTTTATCGGAATGTTTTCGATTATCGATACTTATCGAAGATATTCCGATAAAAAAAAAAATCATGTAAAGAACACTGCCAGGCACATAAAATACATTTGTGTGAATTTTCAAAAAATTCGACCCGGCTGTTTTGGAGTCCATATCAAAAGAACTCAGACAAACAAAGCTCTTTTTATACATGATGTCTAAAAAAGGCACTGAAGGTTTTGAACTAAAATAGTCTTTATTTTTTATATCTTTCTGTAATTTTAACACAATCTGATTAAGACATTGGAAAATTAAAAAAAATAAAAAATAAAAATGAAAAATTCAAACAATTTTTATTTATGAAAAAAAAAATTCTTTTAAATGTTGCCCATTTTCAGCTTCGCATATTTGTGTTCTTTCCAAAACATTATTCATGACAGATTGCAGAATCTCTGGATTGCGATTTAACTCCCTTATTTCGTTCCTGATGTTTTCCTTCAATTCTTGCAGGGTTTGGGATTTGTTAACATAGACTCTTTCTTTAAGATATCCTCACAAGAAAACGTCGGGCTAGTCAAGTCTGGGAAACGTGGTGGCCATTTGGCATTGCCATAGCGAGAGATAATGGTGTCGGCAAAACAATTGACCCCTGGTTTCGGTAAAACAATTTCACAACTTACTATACTTATCCTTAATTAATTTCCAAAATATTACCTGTAAAATATCTGAAATAAAGAAAAAAAAGTAATCTTTAATGATAAAATGACTAAGATTTTCAACCCTTCAGTGACTTTTTGGACACCTCATATAATAGTAGAGATGGAGGTTTAATTAACAGCAACCCGTTTTAATAATAATTAAAACAATTTTTGCATTTATTACTTTTAAACTATGAAGGTGGATATTTCAGGTGATATCTTTTTGTTTATTAAACCGCTTTACTAGCAGTGTCAGAAATTTCGTGAAAACTATTGAATAATTCCACCCGCCATCTTTCGAAGCTTATAACTCCTCGAAAAATGTAATTCAAGCCCTAATTATTTTTCCAATTAAAGGAGCAAAAAACAAGGTCTCATTAAAAAAATAAATAAATAAACGTGTTTTTTTTTTTTTAAAAAAGGTTTAAAACTTCGGACTTTACAGGTAAATTTCTAAAAAACACTACTTTTTTGTTTGTTTTAAATTTGAATATATTAATTATTGATCTTTTATCTTCAATTTGTGATATATAAAACTTTGGTACATGAATTAATTATTTACTTTTTAATAGGCATTTGAAAATGGGGGGGGGCGTGAATTAAAAAAAAAAACGTTTGTCTAAAATATTATATTCGGTTTATTGGAAAGAGCATAAAATTTCACATTGACCCTGAAAATATCGTAAAAATTGAATCAATAGAAATTTTTTTATAGATTTTTAAAGTTTAAAAATTGAAAAATACTGAACTCGTAAAATTCAATTAATTTCATTACTGTTTTTTTTTTAAATAAAAAAAAAATATTTCTATTACTTTTAAAACAACTTTAATAGTTTATTTTGGAAGTATAATCCATAAAGAAAAATAAACAACCCACTTTTAAAAGAGAAATTACGAGTTTTTTATATTTTATTTGCAGTTTCGTGTTAGGGGTGTCAAAAATTCCTACAAAAATTCTGATACACCTACCGCTTTACTTTTAATATTGACAAAACTGTTGCATCATTGTCGCCTTCGTTCAATCTCGAAAGATAATGGATGCCCCTTGTAAGGGTAGCGTGTAATTATGAGGCAAGGCTGCGCAATCCCCAACCACACCTCTCCTGAATCGGAACTGTTTAAGTCCAGTGGCAAGAAATCCAGAACGACCGGAAACAATGTCGAAATAAACAGAGAGCACATACAGCAACTGGAATTCTCAAATGGTCACCCATTTAGTACTGACCAAGCTCCACGTTGCTTAACTTCGGTGATCTAGCGGCAATTGGTGTGTCGATACGATTATGCCGTTGCCTAGATATGGAAAAAATAGGACAGTAAAAACAAAATTAAGATGTCACCCCCCACCCCCACCCACCAAAAAAAAAAACTGATTACATCGTGTAAGGTGTGGGGGGGGCAAAATATGAGATGTTTTTGTATATTATTTTATTTCAGTTAATATGTAGTTCAGCTTTTTAAAAATAAGTTGGTTAAAACAAAAAAAACAAAAAAAAAAAAAAACGAAATTGATCAATTATTTGATTTTTGGAGATAATTTTAAAACTCGTGTCGTTTTCATTATTTTCATTAAAATACGTAGAAATAATATTCAGTTCCATTTTACTCATCTGTAGCTTTTTGGGGAATTATTTTTTATTTATTTATTTATTTATTTTTATTTATTTATTTATTTTTATTTATTTATTTATTTATTTTTATTTATTTATTTTTATTTATTTATTTATTTATTTTTATTTATTTATTTTTTTATTTTTATTTATTTATTTATTTATTTTTATTTATTTATTTATTTATTTTTATTTATTTATTTATTTATTTTTATTTATTTATTTATTTATTTTTATTTATTTATTTATTTATTTTTATTTATTTATTTATTTTTATTTATTTATTTATTTTTATTTATTTATTTATTTATTTATTTTTATTTATTTATTTATTTATTTTTATTTATTTATTTATTTTTATTTATTTATTTATTTATTTTTATTTATTTATTTATTTATTTTTATTTATTTATTTATTTTTATTTATTTATCTATTTTTATTTATTTATTTATTTATTTTTATTTATTTATTTATTTTTATTTATTTATTTATTTATTTTTATTTATTTATTTTTATTTATTTATTTATTTATTTATTTTTATTTATTTATTTTTATTTATTTATTTATTTATTTTTATTTATTTATTTATTTATTTTTATTTATTTATTTATTTATTTTTATTTATTTATTTATTTATTTTTATTTATTTATTTTTATTTATTTATTTATTTATTTTTATTTATTTATTTATTTATTTTTATTTATTTATTTATTTATTTTTATTTATTTATTTATTTTTATTTATTTATTTATTTATTTTTATTTATTTATTTATTTATTTTTATTTATTTATTTATTTATTTTTATTTATTTATTTTTATTTATTTATTTATTTATTTTTATTCATTTATTTATTTATTTTTATTTATTTATTTATTTATTTTTATTTATTTATTTATTTATTTTTATTCATTTATTTATTTATTTTTATTTATTTATTTATTTATTTTTATTTATTTATTTATTTATTTTTATTCATTTATTTATTTATTTTTATTTATTTATTTTATTTTTTTTTTTAAATTTGCCGGTTTTACGGAGAATAAAAAGAAAACTGAGATTTCTTTTTATAATCTTTCTCCTTGAGAAAATGCAAAAATTACGATAAATCAATTTTATTTACAAGTTTTTACTGTTATTTGTTATGAGGGTTGTGAATTACGCATTTATTAGTGTCATACATATATATCACCTTTAATAAAAATGATAGACCTAGAACATAGAACTATCATGATTGTAGAAGATTCATTGACGTATACGTATATATGATAATGAGGAATTCGAAAAGAAATAAATAAACGTTTGATATATCCAAAGGAATTAGAATTGTGAACATAGAGGATAACAAGCTAGATTTCTGTATTTAGTTATAAAAATTGAAGATAGAATTTTTATAAAATGTTTGATAAAAGAAACTCCTTCCCTTTTCAAATAGTTCGTATGCCGCATAAAAATAGTTACTTGTCCTATGTGTATTTTTTACGGGAACATTATGTCCGAGATTTTAAGAATAGCTCGCGTTACTTTAAAATTAATAGATTTTATAACCCCAATCTTCGAAGAGACATTATCTACTAATAGCGGAGGTACCCGACGTTGCCCGGATGTGGAGAGGTCTTATGATAACAGTATTGATCCATGGAACCCTAAAAAAAAAAAAAACTTAACCAACCCCTCCCCCTAAAAATGTAAATAGCAGCGAGTACCCGTGTGAGCGCAAAAAAAAAAAGTAGTAAACAGGCAGGCAGGCTCGAACCTGCAACGCTAAGAGGAAAAGGAAATTAAAAAAAGGTGAACGGTTTAGTCGCCGCGCCCATCGTGACATACAACGTCGCCACCGTTCAAATTAAGCTTAGTCATTGCAAAGCGTATGATGACTTTGCAAAAATGTCGGCAAAAAAAAGGATACCTCCTTGTAATAAACGGCCCAGTTGACGGAAGGAAAAGAAGTCTTTATGTTAATTTATTATTTTGTATTTGTATTATAAGAAAAGTGTTTTCGACATTTAAGAAAAAAAAAAAAGGAGGGGGTTGCCATTTTTGTTTGCAAGTCGATTGTCTGCCCTTGATGATCCTAAATTTCCGACAGGTGTCGTTAGTAGCGTATCAGTCTCAAATAAGATGGCGTGAAGCAATTATTCGCTAAAATTTGTGATATTTGATTTTCTTAAATAAAAAGAACTACTTGATCGATTTACGTGATTTTTGGAATATGACATCTTCATGCAGGGACAAGTACGTACATTATAAAGATTATTTTTCAGATTTTTCTTGTAAAACAAATTTTTTAGGCCCAATTATAGACAAGCACCAAAATTTTTATCGCTGTCTTTTTAGTTATTGACAGTGTAGAGACGCGTTTAAAAGTAGCCATTCCATGCATATCTAAATGTTAATATACACCCCCACCCAACACACACACTGTATAGAAACTTGTTGCGAAAAAGAAAATGAATTTTCTTTCCACATCATTCCAAATCCATTATTTAACAGTTGTCGTAACGTTTATGCAATGTTTACGTCTACTGGAGCGGATAGTTTCCAATTTCGCGTTTCGCTTTCCAAAGAGTCCATTCCGTGCATTTTTCTTCCGTGTGGTTATTCTATCCCCGTTCGTTGGTTGTTATGAAACGAATTTTTTTTTTCTTTTCTTTTCTCTTTTATTAATCCTTCCGAAAGCGATTACTTTCCAACAGAAAGAAATGGCCAACTCAGAAGTGATTCATTTCAAATGAGACGCTTAAAAAAAGGTACGAAAATTAAGGGGGGAAATGCTAATGAACTCAAACAAGGAATATAAAGCACCCGCTTTTTTTATTATTTTGTTTCTCTTTTCTTATTTCACTGTCTGTCTGTCTGTCTGTCTGTCTGTCCAGCGCGCGCAATCTACAGGGTGGGCCAAAATAAGGGTCCTATCTTTAAATTTGAATAACTTCCACAAAATAAAAGTTAAACTCACCAAACTTTATGTGTGTGTAGACTGACCCTTCCGAGATTTTTTTGAAATAAACAAAACAAATTTTGGCCGAAAAACACTTCTTAAAACTTACATGAATTTTTAAAAATAGGACCCTTATTTTGGCCCACCCCGTATATCTCTCTGACAGGTCCTATGTTACGAAAAGATATATGGTAATTTAGCTACACAAAATTTTCCGTTTTCATCCCCATAAGAAACGGTCAGGCTAATTCGTGAAATTGGTGTGTGTGTGTGTGTGTATATATATATATATATATATATATATATATACATATATACATATATATATATATATATATATATATATATATATATATATATATATATATATATATACTAGCCAACCCGTTGTTTCGGCGTTGCTCGGGAAATTAGATTACGTGATGAAATTGTAATGTTACTACGAATGTTGTTAATGATAATACTGATGAAATATAATGCAAATAATGATGGCACCACTGATAGCAATATTCATAGTCATACGAAAAGAATTAACTGTAGCGTTAAATAGTAACATTAAGCAAGAAAAGAAATAGAATACTAAATAGAATAATAAATGAAACAAAATAAAAATGAATACCATTAATGCTACCATCATTACTAATAATAAAATATGAAAATTAAAAAAAAATTGACTTTTACAAGGAAATGTAAATCACCCACTTTTTTACTCTCTCTCTCTCTCTCTCTCTCTCTCTCTCTCTCGCTCGCTCGCTCGCTCGCGCGCAGAATCCATATCTCTGATATCTACGTTATTTCATGTATCCACACAAAATTTCATAAGATATATTATTTTATTATGAACTTCAATAGTGCTCAATACGTGAATAGAGCCAGACAGTATGTTATCTTCTACTATATAATAAAATGATTGCAGAAATTCCCATCTGGACCAAAATACCGTGGGTTTGTAACAGTATACGCCACATAAAAATTTATTATGTCTACATTATTAGCTACTATTTTATATAACTTTAGAACACCATTTTAGACACATTTGATCGTTATAAAAAATCCTACATTACATCCTAGGAGTAACTTAATCACAATCGCAACATCTTTTGACGAGGTAGTTCCTATTTTCCCTCTAAATCCACAGTCCTCTTACTGTCCCTACTCATCACCTTATAACTATTTTCTCCGACACACTTCGTAACTGGTTCATACACTCATACACATGTCATTATCTTTCCAGTTACCGATTACAAAATAATAATTTCTCCGTTCGAAATGTCCGGCTTTTCTCATTGGCTGGGAACTGACAGATCCATTATTCGGAAATAAACAACTTATTCAAAAAACGAAGTGTCAGACCTTCACAAACATGACGTCTCTCTCTACACAAAGCAATCGTTTTATAAACATTAAACTAACTACAAAAAATCTAAACAACTCAAAATCGTAATTTTAATACCCTTACTGTTACCTACACAGACATTGTCACAACGAAACTAACCCCTTAAATAAAAACCATCTCTGATACAAACATAATTAACATTTACGGTTAGTATTTTTTTCTTCGATTCTCCGTATCAAATAGTCAACGATGCTATATTTTTTTTGTTTTTATTTTAGTTTGTTTTTTATTTTAGTTTGTTTTGTAACGGGTCGTTTACTTTTCTGTTTTTCTTATTTTGTTTTTGTTTTAGTTTTTTACTTTGAATTCTTTCCCTGAAAAAAAAAAAAAACATTTATGGTTAGCATTGATTTTTTTTCCTACTTCGATTCTCCTTACCAGACACTCAACAATGCTATTTTCTTTGTTTTTACTTTACACAGTTTATTATAATGCTTGACTCTAACATTTAATCATAACCATAAATTGACATTTTATGTACTTCAAGATCTCTTTGTGTGATTTTAAAGCCTTTAATCTGTCTACGTGTGGGTGCGTGTATATGCGTGTCTAACTTTGTGCGTGAGTTTGGTTGTGTGAGTATGCGTCCGAGTATTTCTGCCTGTGTGCGTTTTTGTGTTTATTTTCTGTGTGTGCGTGTGTGTTTGTTATGATTTTAAAGCCTTTAAGCTGTCTACTCCTTACTTTCGAAGTGTGTGTGGGTGCGTGTATGTGTGCGCGTGCGTGTGTGCATGACTTTGTTTGCGTATGTATGCATGAGTTTGGTTGTGCATCCGTGTGTTTCTGTGCGTGGGTGTTTGTGTTTGTTTTGTGTGTGCGTGAGTGTGATTTTTTTTTTGTGTCTGCCTGAGTTCGTTTGTGCGTGTATGCGTCCCTGTGTTTTGTGTGTGTGTGTTGTGTGTGTGTGTGTTTTGTGCGTGCGTGTGTGCGTGCGCGTTTTTTGTGTATGTGTTTGTTTGCATGTGTGTGCGTGTGCGTCCGTGTGTGTGTGTGTTTGTGTTTTTTTGTCTGTGCATGTGTTTTTTATGTGCATGTGTTTTTTGTGTGTATGTGTTTTTTATGTGTATGTGTTTTTTATGTGCATGTGTTTTTTTATGTGTGTGTGTTTTTTGGTGAGTGATACCATGTGTGTTTGTGCATGGGTGTGTGTGCTTCTTTGTGTGCGTGCGTGTTTGTGTTTTTTGTGTGTGTGCTTCCATGTGTGTGTGTGTGTGTGTGTTTTCCCCATGTGTGTTTTTTAGGGTTTGGGCTTCCGTGTATGTTTGCGCGTATGTGTCTCTAATACTTGGGTCAACCAGACTCAGGCACGGAAACGCGTGGCCGGCCAAGTACAGCTAGTACAAATATATATGACAATTAAGCTACACAAAATCTTCCACTTCTCATCATAAGAACTACATGAATTAAAATATAATCTTTTATGACCGGGCAACGCCAGGTGGTCTACTCATAAAACTATACTGCTAGACCTTATGTTTAGAATCTTTATTCCCATCACAACATATGAGTAAAGAAACTAGACTACAGCCAGAAAGCAGGAGAATGACTCCTCTCTAATTTACATGGAAGCGCGACCTTTGAAGCCTCTATCCTTGTTTAGTCCAGTGGAAGGCACTCAACCACCTGAGAACAGAAATGGGGCGAGCAAAAGCTGCTATGGTCAGATACAGCAAAAAACCCGACTGGATCATCTGTGGATGTGGAAAAAAGTACCGGACGATGTAGTATTGCCTTGTATGTATTTTACGATGTCGCTCGAATAAGTGACTATGGTTCACCTGTGTTTAAGGATAACGAAACTGGTCGTAGTCGGTTGAAGGTACGAGTTAGAAAGGCGAACTCATAGTTAACCATTAGTGGTTTATTTGCCAACTCAACTACCAGTTGTTACGATCCGACACGGATGTCTGCTATTGTACCTATTGGAATAAAACTATTCTGTATAATTATACTTGTGTATTTTCCAATCGACGATGAAACAACTACCTCGCAAGTGAGGCTTAAAAGATGTAGCATCATTCGGTGATAAAGCAAACGACTGCATGAAGAAATGGGAAGCTTATCATATAACGAAGATACAAAAAGAAGAGTGGACCTGGGAGTATGTATATATACATGTCAGCGGCATTCACCTTAGGTGGGTTGTCGGCTTTCTCCTAAGGAGGAAGTGTCAAGGGAATATGAAATCAACAAGTAGTCCCCCCAGTCGTTTGTATATCTCCGTCAGGATTTACGATGCATTAAATGGTAAGAATTTGAATACAGGCTGGAACGATAAAATTGTCGCCTTAAAGAAAACAACACTACAGCTTTATTTTAAAACTTTTATTGAAAAAAAAAATCAATTCAGGGAACTTGATTATGTACCTATTTACTATGCCTCCCCACGGGACAGAGTTAGACACCAGGGTCGTTTTTTAACGTGGAGAAAAGGTACAAAAATAAAAATTGTCTCAGTTGTGAAGGATTTCTCCTCCACCGAAAGAGAACAAGAAATAGAAGTGCAGCATCTGAAGAACAGATACTACACTTTGATCTTGAACTTGATTATGTAGTAGAGCTGCCATCTATTTAATGTAGCCGCTCTCAGCCTCAATCACCGCCTCGATACGGGTCCGGAACTGGGACTATGCCTTTTTCACAAACGCCAGCAGCAGCTCGGCGAATACTTACCAGATGGCAGCCATCTGGCTTTGATGTTGTGGGAGGTTATGCTGGTGATATTTTCGATGTATGACCAAACGTAGTAGTCCAACGTGTTCAGGTCGGGGTAGGAGGGGGGTGGCTAGTGAGAGAAGGATACAAAGTCGTAGCACTCCTTCTGAAGCCAATCTTGGGTCACTTTGGACTTGTGGGCCAGCACCGACCCTTGCTGCCACACTCAGGATCTGCCAAAGGCCACCTGATTGCACCCGGGTATCACCACGTTCTTCAGCACATTCAGGTACACTTTGATGTTGACTTACAAGCCGACTTTGAAGATGTGATGTGGGCCTCACTTGAGACCACACCAAATACGATAATTGTTGCTGGAAACCGTTTTCATCATCCTGTTATTCGTGCCAATCTAGCGATGCATTTTAAGTGTGCTGGCAATGGTCCTGTAAGAATATGGATTGGTGAAAGCATGACTTGTACAGCGGCGCATCTTTGATTTCACTTATTGAAGATTGTATCTCTATCAGACATGATAGAAGGCTCTTATCGGTCTTGGGATGTGTACACAACTGGTCAACTAGTAGATGGTCTGCACAAAAAAAAAAAAGAAAACCGGTTTTCATCAAAAGGACATGGAATCATGTCGTCTCTTTTGGGGCGACAATTTTATCGTTCCACCCTGCAGCTTGGTTGTTATTCTTCCTTGCCATAGATTATCTTTTTTCTTTCTTCATTTTGCCGTACTGCATAGCGATTTAATGGAGATATATATACTCATCAGTGCAGCTAGACAAGCAACTTTCTCAAGCCAGGATCGAAACTCGACCGCCCATATGACAGTCAGAGCTTCTAATCGTTGCGTTATCTGGCTGCTGCTATGCGGGCAATGAATTAACAATGTTTTTGACATTGTCCAAAGTACCTAAGCTCAATTTGTTTACACACAGAGCATTGCTTCATACGCTAATGGTAATTTGTATATCACTTCCCAATATGCTCAACCCAAGATAGGGAGCATTATAGTAATCCACATACAGTACTGTTTCGCTGTTCCACAGCTCATCAGTGCGGCTAGACAAGCAACTACCTCAAGCCAGGATCGAAACCCGACCGCCCATATATATATATATATATATATATAGCAAAAATGGTAATTAGTAAAAACCTGAAGAATGTGCTCAATACTAAGTTAGGTGGAGCCATATATATTATGGTTATATATTATTAAGTAAATAGTTTATGCATAAAATTGTACTTTCGTATATTAATTTATTTGATTAAATGAAGTAGTTATATATATATATATATCTAAAATATATTTTAGTCATCGACATACAGTCCTGTTTCGTTGTTTCACAACTCCTCAGTGCCGCTAGACTAACACCTATCCCAAGCCGAGGATCGAACCTAGAACCGTCGTGATGACAGTCGGCAGTTCTACCCCCTGACTACGGAAGCGGTGGCCGCAATTAATCTGTCCGAATGTCTATTTAAATAAACATCCGTCCGCCACTCGTAAAGTGCTCAAACGTTTAAACCGCGAGCTTCGCATTTTTTCAGCTAAATTAAGTAGCGAGTGAGATTATTTACGATAGTGCTCAACCCAAGAGGGGGGCTTTATAAAATATATTTTAGTCATCGACATACAGTCCTGTTTCGTTGTTTCACAACTCATCAGTGCCGCTAGACTAACACCTATCCCAAGCCGAGGATCAAACCTAGAACCGTCGTGATGACAGTCGGCAGTTCTACCCTATATATATATATATATATATATATATATATATATATATATATATATATATATATATATATATATAAAACGAAAAAAAAAGGTGGGGGTGGATTATTAATCTAATAGTCCTGTTTTAATTATCG
The DNA here is from genome assembly GCF_053919585.1 of Euprymna scolopes. Classification (NCBI taxonomy): domain Eukaryota; kingdom Metazoa; phylum Mollusca; class Cephalopoda; order Sepiida; family Sepiolidae; genus Euprymna; species Euprymna scolopes. The sequence continues at coordinate 11,987,006 of NC_136518.1, read as the reverse complement.
GTTTTTACGATCTGCTTTTAAGCTTCAGTGGTGATATATTTTCATTAATTAAGCCCACCCCCACCTACACACACATGCGCGCGCAGTCCTTTTGTTTTTGTTAGACTTTTGAACCAAACCTTCCTCCTCCATAAAGTGTGCTTAAAAATATATATTTTGGGTATGGGGGTGAAGGGTTCCGAATGGATTTCTCCCGCCCCCACCCTCTTAAGGCACAGCTTTTTAAGGTCAATCGCCTCATACAATAGCGATTACCTTAAACTCTTTTAAACTGTGAATATATCTATTATGTCTATAAAAACGAGAATGCGAGTGCATGAGGATAATTCTCAACCTATATATTCAACGAATTTTAGATATGCATGCTTGAAATTTGGTATATAGGGTATTCAGACATGTAGAAAACTTTTTTAAATCCGTTTTTATCCGGAAAAAAGGGGCTGCTAAGGGGTAAAAATTGTACGTGAGAGTCATTGGTTCTTATCTGTTTCTCAACTGTTTCACGAATGCGCATGCGTGAAACGTTCACATAGCAGATTATTTGTTAAGCATAAGTAGGTTTGAAAACACTGATTAAAGACCGTGTCAAGCTGGCCTAATGGTTATCGTACTTGACTCGCTGTCTTTAGGTTTTGGTTTCGATCTCAGCTCGAGTATTTTTTTTTTTTTACTTACAAGAAATGAATTGTTAAAAAAAAACACATAATACTTTCATGCACATGTCTCACTTTTGTACCTCCTTTTTTTACAGGAATTTAAAGTGACGTTTCGTACCTACGGTATTGCTGTTGATAATAAATAAGAATTCTGCATTGATTAACATATAATATTTATACATATTTTACGACTGGCAACGCCGGGCGGCCTTCTAGTGTGTGTGTGTGTATATATATATATATATATATATATATATATATATATATATATATATATATTGTGTCAGGTCATGTCATATGCTACTGGTACCATGTAACCCAGTACTACCTGCCTCATGGTCGGGTCACCGGCGACTAAACTGGTTGCCCCACTAAACTTATTTGGTGAGGAGGGTGGCTAGTTTCTTTGAAGGATTAAAAACAAGACCTTCCAAAGGGCGAATGAACCCTTTTTCGGGGTCAACGGCCGACTAGCACCGTGCGTGTATGTATGTGTGCGTTGGGGTGGAGAGGGCTCCTGTAAGCCGTAGTGAAGGCAACCTTTCTAGGAGAAGCAAATCTCTGATTTAAAAAACCATAAAGCGGGAGACCAGTACCCGCATTAAGCTGGTCTGCAGTTTAACTTGTTGCTGGCTATCTTGCTCTTGCTTGTTGCTGGATCTCAACATTTTGAACCGAGAGAGAGAGACTTAGCTGTCGTACAAAGCTAAGACTCTGTAACATCATCTGTGTATAGATATTCTCTCAGAGATTTGTCTATAAAAATGGTCCTGTGGCGATGGAAGTCATTTTTTGGCTCATGGAAGTGTTTGAGGGAGTGGCACTCGTCTGACAAGACGTTGCAATCATTATATTATATATACATATATATATATATATATATATATATATATATATATATATATATAGATGAAAATCCTGATCGATATTACTTGAAGAAATACTTTGAAGGAGATCCTAGCCAAAAAGGAAAAGCTCAATATTTAAGAATAGAGCAATATATAAGTTTCGTAGTTTAATTTTAAATTCTGAAAAAAAAAAACATATAGAGGCATATATTCGATTTAAGAATTTATTGCTTGACAAAGGAGTATCTAGGAAGGGTTATTATAATTTCCTTAATCCATGGATTTTCAACAATGGGGTAACGATTTCGGTGAAGTTGTGAAGGTTCATGTGTTTGAGTATGCTTAGGGCATCTATATTTATCATGTCTAATTCATTTTTATGAACAGTTTTATATGATTTATTCAATTCTTTGTACATAAGCTTCTTATATTTCGGATATACTTTGTCAACACCGAGAAAGCATTTGGACCAAAGCAAATAACACACAATCAACGCAACAACGAATAAGACAGCCCGGTATACTTTTCGAAATATCAAGAAGTGGCAGTACGCTTTCGCTATATGGGAATATCACTTTCTCACATGGGCCTATTTTCTGCCCACCCGCATTTGTAACCCCGAATGACATTGGACTCTTTCTGATAATGGACTACCCAGGTTGTATCAACTTCTCTTTTCGTATAATTTTCTCCATATAATTATCCACAACCACTCAAAAACTATTTTCAATAATTGTGCTGAAAAGCAAAATAACGTCCATTCGCAGCTGAACATTTTGCTAACTGCATTTCATTTCCTCTGATGATGTGAGCCATTGTTGAAAATCCATGGATTAAGGAAATTAAAATAACCCTTTCTGTATATTCCTTTGTCAAGCAATAAATTCTTAAATCGAATATATGCCTCTATATTTTTCAGAATTTAAAATTAAACCACGAAACTTAAGACACTGATAGAATTCAGATGAAAAATCCTGATCGATATTACTTGAAGTAATACTTTCAAGGAGATCCTAGCAAAAAAGGAAAAGTTCAATATTTAAGAATAGAGCAATATATAAGTTTCGTGGTTAAATTTTAAATTCTGAAAAAAACAACATATAGAGACATATATTCGATTTAAGAATTTATTGCTTGACAAAAGGAATATATAGAAGGGGTTATATTAATTTCCTTAATCCATCATCTCTGATGATATAAGCCATTGTTGAAAATCCATGGATTAAGGAAATTAAAATAACCCCTCCTATATATTCCTTTTGTCAAGCAATAAATTCTTAAATCGAATATATGTCTCTATATGTTGTTTTTTTTTTCAGAATTTAAAATTTAACCACGAAACTTATATATATATAAGTTGTGTGTGTACGTTCATCTATTATTATGCTGACTTGAATCAATGTTGTTTTTTTCTGTTTATTTTTAATGAAGTGTGATTTGACATGATTAAAATCCGAAAATTGAAAGAGAAGCTGCAAATACCTTTAATATGTTTCCATTACGCCATTTTGAATTTCAATCATGCTTTATTTAATCACAATATTTCCTTTTGACGGATTGATTGTTGCTATTTCTTCTGATGAGTTAAGGGGCATAATAGATTCACTGATTGATATAATAATTAAGTGATTGATTTTGCGATATGAAACAGACACTCTCAGGAATTGGAAATGTAAACTGAATTAAAGGAATAAATTATAAGATGGTCAACATCATAAATTTTGGAATATAGTTTTTTGTCATTTATTCACTATATTGCTTTGTAATTACATTGAGCTTCTTAAATAAGGATTGGTATATATTATAAACAGATATATATATATATATATATATATATATATATATATATATATATATATATATATATATATATATATATATATATATATATATATAAAATAAAAATTATAATTAAATTTACCAAAATAATCCAAGATGGTAAAATTAAAGTATATTATAAATATTAAAGAATTAATATTTATAAAGTAATCTCAACCAGATGTAAAAGCTCGATAAAGCCAAATAGGAGATAGAGCTTATAATACGAGCAAACAGTTAATAAAACATGTTAAAAAACACTTTGAAATGAGTTAAAAACATATTTAATCTGAAAAGGAAACACTAGATAAGTGGATAGTCCTTAATCCACGGAGTTTCGAAGAAAGACTTTCCTTCTCATCAGAGAATATATATATATATATATATATATATATATATATATATATATATATATATATATATATATATATATATATGTTGTTGTTTTAAACGATAAATATGGTTAAATAGTGGCTTCGCCTCGAAGTTTAGTTTTTATTTTTACTTAGAAAGTCGCCCATCATTTGTATGGACGTATATAACATTTTATTTATTTTTTATTATTTTTAAAACAGTAATCTATGTACACGCGTGTTTCAAGGTAACTAGCTCTCATCAGCGTAGCTTGACTGTTTTTAGGAGTCGAACTCCAGAAATGAATATTCAAATAGTTTATTCAAAAAAATTCTACACTGTCGATCAATTGGAAACATTAACAACAATAAATCAAGGGGGTCAATTAATAAATCATACCATTGCTGACACAAAAATCAATAAAATAAAAATCAATAATAATCATTGATCAATGTGCAAACAGTTGTCGATGATCAGCAACAAGTTGAGAAACACCTAGTAATGTTACTATATACTTGCCTCCCCACGAGGGCAGAGTTAGACATAAGGTCGGATTTAAATGTGGGAGAAATCTAGCTCCCCGAAAATGGGTACTCTGGATAGAAACAAAAATTAAAAAAAAAAAACTGCCTCAGTCATGAAGGATTTCTCCCTCACTGACCGAGGACAGAAAATGTGAAATGTAGCATCAGAACAGATACTACACTGTAATTTTGGCATCTAGTGATGTTACTAGAAGATCTCAGTCTTTAACCGCCTTCCTAAAGGATCTCCGGGACCCGCTATGCGATAAATTTGCTCATCGTCCATCTGAAGTCTTATAATGCCTCCCCTTGTGGGCAGTACAGACCTCATTGGGAAACCCTGTTCTAGTTGATTGAAATTTGCAAATAACTCAAGTGAACACCATTCTTTCATCCTTTGTCCGTTTGTCCACTTGGTTTGCCCACCCACTCTTATTTTATACGCCGTCTATTGGTTCCCCTCTCTCTTGTTAACCTCAATCTTTGACTTCATTCTCTCTCTCTCTCTCTCTCTCTCTCTCTCTCTCTCTCTCTCTCTCTCTCTCTCTCTCTCTGGTTTCTCTCCTCCCTCACTCTCTCTCACACACACTTCCTAGTTTTTTCTCCTCTTGTTTCCTCTCACCTTCGCTCTCTCTCTCTCTCTCTCTCTCTCTCTCTCTCTCTCTCTCTCTTTCGCTCGTTTCCCCTCACTCTCCCTCTCACTTTGTCTCGCTCACGGTATCTCTCACTCTTACTCTCCAATGCTTTCTCCCCTTTCTGACTTTCTCTTCCTCTTACTTTCTCTATCATTCTTCTTCTCCTTCTCGTTTTTTATCACTCTCACGTCATCTCACTCTCACTTTTACTCTCGCTTCCACCCCTCTTTCACTCCTACTGTCGATTCTTCTTTGCATTATCTCTCTCTCTCTCTCTCTCTCTCTCTCTCTCTCTCTCTCTCTCTATCTATATATATATATATATATATATATATATATATATATATATATATATATATATAAAGAATCCAGTGATAGTAAAAAGGGAAACAGGAAAATATTGAAATAATTCATTATAAACCAAAGGAAATATCACCAGTGCTGTAATACTATTTAATCCATACTTGGAAACAGATATAAAGGGGGCTGAAAATAGAAAAAAGAGGCTAATTTTGTCTGCGTTTTTTTTAATTATTATTTAACAGGCTTTGCAAACACGTTTTATTTTTTTCTGATTTAAACAATTGTCACCGATCAAGCTCAATGGTTGACACAACGGGTCACATTTTTTTTTTTTTTTTTTTTTTTTTAGTTCTAGTTGGAATTTATCCAAGTATTTTCAATCTCGCTAATCTAGTGACCTTTTGTAAAATCGTAGATTCGCTTAAATTGTAAACCTGCTTTTTGGCCACTACTTTTGAGACATAATTGCCTTCAACAATCCAGCGCCATAATTAGTCGTGACCTTTTTAAATCGTAAATTAAAATGACTTTTTCAAAATTATTACATTTTGATAAGTTATCCATAATTTCACAGGTATGACCTTTGTCTGTGACCTTCTGTGTGAGCGACATGACCTTTTAGTTTGATTCTAAAAAGCTCAAATTCATTAGTTTCAAACGAAAAAAAAATCTATCTCTACTATTGCATGAAAGAAACTTTGTTTTAGAGTTCCCTATGGACTCGAAAACGGTTGGGCCGATTTTTATGAAAATTTACACGAATGTGATTTATTCGTCTGGCAGTGTTCTTAGATAGGTTTTGTATCGGAATATCTTCGATAAGAATTGATAATCGAAATAATCAGATAAAAGAAGGGGCAGACGGTTTTGACAAAAGTTAACACCTTACACATCCTAACATAGCAAGTGCATTTGAGAAGTTTTATTACCACACAAGCCGGATAGGTCCGACATATAATAATCAACTGTAGGAAAGTGAAATTGAAAGACAACACCCTAGAGGAATAGTACTCTAGCCTGTAAAAAATGCCTGGGCAAACCCCGTCGACTTGGGCAGTGAACCTTCTAGAACTGCACATAACCAACAACATTCTATAGTCGACAGGAGAAAAGACATTTCAAGAATGCATACTAAACCCTTTATTAAATTTTGAAATTCAGTTCAGTTTGAAGTTTCACAGCAGAAAGATTCTCAAGTTTAAAAAGATGCAGCTGAAGGTCGAAAGGTTGTATTGGAAACCTTTGACAAGTATCGATAATCAATAATCGAAATAATCCAATGAAAGAATGAACAGACGAATTTAACCAAAGTTAACACCTTATACAGCCTAACATCACAAGTGGATTTGATAAGTTTTATAACAAGATCTGAAAGACCCGACATATAAAAGCAACAGTACGTTCTTAGATATGATGGAAACGCGTTCAAAATGAATGTTTCTGTTTAAAGCACAATGGAAGCATGATACTTGATTTTTGCATTTTAAACTTTAATTCAAGCCATTATATATTAAAATAATTTTATAAAATCAAAAGCAAACTCTCTACAGTGCAATGTAGAGCTCACTGTATTGTAGTCACTGCGGTGAGGAATGTGAAGGTTCCTCTCAAAGAACCGCGACGGGTTCCCAACTAAAGCAGGCAATCAATCAATTTGATTGAAAAAAAATGGGCAATTTCACCGATTTCGATGACAATAAAAATATAGTGAAACATTCATTGATCATCATTCTCGGGCAACGTCTGGTCTCCATGCTAGTATATAATATAATTCTACACTACACAACTAAAAAGAGTATTGCAGTGTGCAAAGTGTCAACTGGAATTTCACCGAATACAGTTGATTTCCGATAACTTTGGTCTGTGGAACACATTACTCCAAGACTGCTTTTCTGTAGATAACGAGAGAGAGAGAGAGAGAGAGAGAGAGAGAGAGAGAGAGAGAGAGAGAGAGAGCGAGAGAGAGAAGTAATATATCCTTATCTTCATTCAACCGGGTTCAAAGTCATCCTTGGATTGGTATCTACTAGCATCTGTCTTTTCTCCTTCTGGCGTCTGGTCCTGGATATGACCTTAAACTATATCCGATGGTGAGGCCCCAGCTTGCGTGCTTTGGGGAGTGTGGAGCCACCCTTTAATAGCCATTGCTCCCAGGTCCACTCTGGCTCGGAGTGGTAGTACCTGTTAGGGTCCCAACTATGGGTTAAATAGAAACCGACTTGAAAAAACCCAAATATATTCTATTAAAAAATTGTTCTTCAAAATCACTGGATTCAGCATTAAATAACGTTATATTCGTCGATTTTTTTCTTCCTCTTTCGTTGTCTCCTCTTTCTTTCCTTTTGCCTCTCTCTTTTTTCTTTGTATATCTCTCTAACTCTCTTTCCATCTCTTTTTCAAACCTTATCTCGGTTTCTCCTTCACTTTTAACCCCTTTCTTCCCTCGCTCCCTATCTCTCTTTCCTCGCTCTCTTTTTCTTTCTCTTTCGTTGTCTTCTCTCTTTCTTTCCCTCTGATCTTCTTTTGTTATCTGATGTTTTCTCTATTTCTGATTTCCATTCCTCTTTCTTTCCATCTTTCTCTCTCTCTTTCTCTCTTTCTCTCTCTCTTTCTCTCTTTCTCTCTCTCTGTCTCTCTCTCTCTCTCTGTCTCTCTTTCAACAAACCCTGAAGACCCTTTAGATTTACACAAGGAAAATCTTCCAAAGTCAACACTTCGCATATTTTTAATTGACTTTCTGTTTGTCTTTCGTTTGGCCCTTCAATAATCAAACAAAATGGCGGAAAAGCCAAAAACAAAAACACAAGAAAACCAAACACTTTGTTTGTCGATTGATCTATTTTTAGATCATACGCGTCATCGACCTGCGATGTGAGGTGTCGTCTGTCAGTAGTTTAGTGGTACCGAAGTTTACTTTCGATCTCTAAAATAATACGCTGAAGCACTTCCTGTTCGTACGTACGTTATCACTTTCCACTCAGATTTAAACAAAAATCATGAGATCGTCTGATTGGTGATTAATCTGATGACGCTAAAGTAAAAATTTCACACTTTACCCATTTTTAAGTGAATTGTTCCCAAATCAAATTATGTCGTCCCATCGACTAAAACAGTGCAATCTTGAATAAATAGATTTTAAAAAGTAATATTCGTTTTATTAGTATGAGGAATATTTTGTTGATAATTGATTTTACATCCAAAGCAATGGGAATTTGGGTAAGGAGCACCGGTTTGTGTAGACACCAGGGAGTGCTTTCCCTGTGGAAGGAAAAAAAAAGGACGGAGATGCTTTTGGCCTGGACATAAATGTAAGGGTTTACCCGGGGGTGAACATTGTCCCACTATGCGACAAAACATCGTCAACCACTTCTGAGTGAGTATTTGTATTTTGATGATTTTACATATTTGTCAACAGGCAATAAAAATGTGTATTTATGTACTTGTGAATTATCTGAGTTTCTGTTTGTAAACCTTTCTAGTTTCAGTGATTCAACTGACTATGAATTCCCTAACGTTAGCAACACATCGAAAGCATACGTCATTGGTTAACCGACTAGGGTATGAAGACCATATGTCAAGGTTTCGATCCTCTTTTGTTGAAGAAAGTCACTTTGCACTATTTTACGTTAGAATGTTGTTCATAGCAATGATATTTTCTAATGTTGGAAGATTACGCTTGGCGCGCGTGATATGAAAGTCAAAGATATGTTTTCCGTGATGTAAGCGTTGTTTACATTTTAAAATAAAATACGTATGAAATGTTATAGTATATCTTGTGATCGTTTGGTCTTACTAGATTTCAGGACAAGAATTCATCTAGTCTGGTGGAGTGTACAGCTTAGTTCTGTGATTATAGACAGCATCATTTGGAGAAAGTGCATCATTCCTCGTACAAGTGATTGGGGAGATGTCTTCTCTTCCTTAGGATCTCTTTCTCACGTAAAAAAAAGATTGCGAGTCTTTCTCTATTCTATCGTTATTTTCATGGCAGGTCCTCGGCTGAGCTCTAATCTATCGTTCACTCTGAAAACATTCACAACAAAAGCTCGTCTAACTACAACCATTATAGATAATTTTCCTTTCTTCCTATGTCTATCTAAATCTAAACGAAACTTCTGTGAGTAACGTTTCTTTCCAAGAATTACCCATCTGCGGAACATGATACCACGGGAATGCTTCTAAATAGATTACAACATGATTGTTTTCGAGTTCAATGCAAAAAAAATCTGGTTGTCGGTTTCCTTATTTTCTATCATAGTTAGCAATCCTGACGATGTTGTCTCACCAGCCACACGACAAACGCATTAACCCTTATCCTCAAGTGGCTATTGAGTCTTGATAAGTGCTGATACGTTAGTACATAAAAAATTAAACCATACCGGAACTGCACACACGCACATTGCAACATCCATTTTTTTTTTCTTTTTTCAAGTTATTTACAAAATATTATAATTGGTCCCACGACAAAAAAAGAGTGGACCTGTAAATTCACCCTTGTTCGTTCGTCTGTCCGCACTTTTCTCAATAGCTACGCCTTGGAAGTTTTGGAAATTTTGCACAAACTTTAAACATGATATGAGTAAAAAAAGTAACAAAACGGATTTTCCGGGAAAACTCCGGTTGCCCCCCCCCTCCCGGATTAAAATGGTTAAAATTGACACTTTTGTGTTTACTAAAAAAATTGATTCCTTGGATTTTTATAAAAGTTTCTGAAAAGTTGTAACTAACTGATTTCTATATAATTTTGTTTGTCTATACTTCGCGATAACTCTTGGGTGTGCCCCAGGGGCTCTTTTAGGGCTAATAAAAACGCTCCATTTTTGGGGACTATTTTACCATATTTGTCCAAAATTTTTCTGTGTATGTGTACTTAGCAGTTTTGCATGATGCTGAACTCAAATTTTAATATTTTAAAGCCTTTGGGGACTTTTTGGGCTAAATGGGGGGGGGGGGCAAATGATGGACTTAGTCATTTCTTTTTTTTTGCATGGTGCAGAACTAAAATTTACATGTTAAGGCCTAAAACTGCACCGTTTGTTCATTTTCACTAGGATTTGACGTCCCTTGGGAACTTTTGGGTCAAATGCGGAAGGGGGGGATGCTAAACTTAGTCATTTTTTTATGCCACGTTGACTATGCACTCACAGGGGACCATGCATGCTTCACTTGTTTTTGTTTGTTTTCTTGTTTTTGTTTTGTTTTTCTTTTCTGAAAATTTATATTTTTTTTTATTTTTGCAGCCAGTCTGGAAAACAACAAGGATCTTTCAGACAGCAAATCATCTAAAAGTGATGTGAGTAGAAATCGAACCATTTTTTATTTTTTTATTTTTATTTATTTTTTTTTTATTTTTATTTATTTTTTATTTCATTTATTTTTTATTTTTTATTTTTTAAATTTTTTTTAAATTTAAAAAAAAATTTTTTTTAATTTTTTTATTTCTTTTACATTTTTTTCATTTTTTCATTTTTCCATTTTTTTATATTTTTATTTTTTCATTTTTTCATTTTTCCATTTTTTATTTTTTTATTTTTTCATTTTTTTATGTTTTTATTTTTTTATTTTTTAATTTTTTTATTTTTTCATTTTTTTATTTTTTCTTTTTTTTATTTTTTCTTTTTTTTATTTTTTCATTTTTTTATTTTTTCATTTTTTTATTTTTTCATTTTTTTATTTTTTCATTTTTTTATTTTTTCATTTTTTTATTTTTTCATTTTTTTATTTTTTCATTTTTTTATTTTTTCATTTTTTTATTTTTTCATTTTTTTATTTTTTCATTTTTTTATTTTTTCATTTTTTTATTTTTTCATTTTTTTATTTTCATTTTTTTATTTTCATTTTTTTATTTCATTTTTTTATTTTTTTCATTTTTTTATTTTTTTCATTTTTTTATTTTTTCATTTTTTTATTTTTTTCATTTTTTTATTTTTTTCATTTTATTTTTTTTATTTTTTTCATTTTTTTATTTTTTTCATTTTTTTATTTTTTTCATTTTTTTATTTTTTTCATTTTTTTATTTTTTTCA
>NC_136518.1:11958343-11970843 GCF_053919585.1 Euprymna scolopes | reverse complement strand
TTTCCGTAAAAATTACTTTAACTATAAATAACTTTCAACTCGAATTTTCGTCATTTTTTTATATATTACTATTTTCGACGTGACAATTAAGTAAATAATATTATTTTTGCTTAAAACGAAATATTTTTAAAAAGTCGATTTGTTTGAATGTGTCTTAATAACCATTGGAAAACTTTACACTTTTTTTTCACAGACTGATCTTATACACTTGTAAGTTTTGTATGTAATCAGTATTTCTCTACTGTATACAGCCTTTTTGTGAGTACACCTCAATAGTTTATAATATGCACCGCTCACACGCCTTTTGCGCTGAATCGATATGTGTATAGAAATGAGACAACGAAATGGAGTTTCATTCTACATTAATAAACAACTTTGTTTGTTATCTCCGTTAGTAGAGAGTGTACAAGAGAGAAACGGGTTAGTAGGTTGAAGTGTTCTTGGGCAAAGATAGCATTAATATGATGCCGGCTAGTTGGTGTAGAGAATAGTTTAGTTCCGTTTACACGTATTTATAGCTAGTAGCCGAAGGAAGCCGGTTAAAAGAAGAAAGAAAGGTCAGTCTTCAGTGTGTTCACGTGTTTTCGTGTATATGTGTGTGTTTGTTCTTTAGCATGACAAAGAAATTTCGTTTGGGTACAGTACGTGGAAATAAATGTTAGTTTGAAGAGAGCCATAGCTAGTTTGTTGTACTCACGTTCTGCCTTGGGCCAAAGCCCCGGGCAAAGTCTGCTCCCAGGCAGGGTCAGGTTGAAAGAGAGTTAATGGTTTCAGATTTTGTCTTTTATATACTCTGTCATGTGATAGAACGTTGGCTTGTGATTGAACAAGCCAGGGAGAAAATGAATTTCAAATCTCGAGTCGTGGGAAGTATCCCTGCCTGTTATGTAGCGAGTGTCGGCTGCTACATGTGACTATTCGCACATTGAAGTTTGTCATGATTAGGGCTAGGACAACAGCATATTCTTTTCATTGTTTTGACTCTCGAGTGTGTATCGGTTGATATCTTATATGCTTTTATATAGAGTTATGTGGTTCTCGGTTGATTAAACGTGTCTAACGGTGTGGGATATGTACTCGAGGGTCAAAACAATGAAAAGAATATTTTGTTCTCATAGCCCTAGAAATGATCCTTCAAACGTTGCTCTACATTCGTAATGCTATTTTCTTGTCTGGCTGACCGTAGTCGACTACTTTGCCCTTCAGTGTTATCGTTAGGTACGGGTAAAAAAAATGGCCGAAAAATACACGCTTATCAAAACAAAAGGAAAGGCCAATAAGAATAAAGCCAACAACTAAACTCATAGGTGGCGCTGGTTTACATGCGACAAAATGGCCACCGGCGTAAAACGTTAAATCGCGGCCATATTGCTTTTAGCCAAACAAACAGATTTTACGATTACAAATTTAAAGCAATTTTTCTTACTAATAAGCTACCACCCACCAAAGCCAATAGCCACTCTAGATTAAAGGTTCACAGAATTACCAGCTGGGTGATGAATAATACTGTGAGAGGATTATCTCTATATTAATACTGCAATACCTTAAACGTATGTGTCACAGTTTTCATATTATCTATATATTAATACGATAGCGTGTGTGCTCTTTTGTATGTCATACTTACATTCGGGTCGTTTAATTTTTATGTTCTTCTATTTCTTGTCATAAATAATTTTACCAAGTATCCTTCATAAGTTTTGGTTTCGGTTTCGATTATGGCTGAAAGAACTCAAGTTATATATATATATATATATATATAGTAGAAATGGTAATTAATAAAAACTGAAGAAAGTGCTCAATACTGTTGTAGAGCAAATATGCGTTTTATTTTATATTACCGTATCTTTCTGTTAAGTTACATTATTTTTTCGGCTACACGACCGTTTTCTTTTTTTTTTTTGCCGTCTGTAGCTTCCTCAGACTTTTACAGAAATGTTCATCCCATAATAACGAACATTTCTGTAAAAGTCTGAGAAAGCTACAGACGGCCAAAAAAACGGCTGAGTAGCTGAAACAATAATGTAACTTAACAGAAAGATACGGTAAAAAAAAATAAAACGTGTGTATATATATATATATATATATATATATATATATATATATATATATATATATATATTAGTTTTTATTTCGGTTTCGATTCAAGCTAATGCACCCAAGTCATATGGATATTTTTTTTTTATTTTTGATATCGCAACTTTATAACATATAAAATCAATAGAACATTAACGCTATAATAATACATACGTACAAAATCTGCAAGAATTAAAATATCATATTTAAGCGTACTTTACGACCGAGCTTTACCGGGCGTTCGTGCTAGGTTAGATAAATACTTTTGCAGTTTTAACAAAAAAGCTACAATAATATCAGAGCGTCTCCATTTACACTGAACACCTACAGAATGCCAACATCAATATATTACATGTGAATGAGTCCCCTGTGGAATTTCCACAGGTCCCGCTAGTAAATTATTAAACCGGGATATCCTATTTATTAAAAAAGAAACTACGAACATTAAATTATTAGCACATAGATACGCTAATTTAAGGTTCGTAGTATGTTATCACTTTCCATTCTCCTTTTTAATAAATAGGATCTCCCGATCACCGAAAACGCAACGTAAAAATAAATAACTAAATAAAATATACCTTTTTGATCTTCTGGCTACGATCCAAGTTTAGTAATTGTTTTGTCTAAAAATGTTATGATATCGTGAGGTTTCTGTTCACGCCGGGCGTCCACATAATGAAAATATGTCATAGACTCCTATAAGGATATTGGAGATGAACCGTAATAACAAGATATATTCTACACTACATTAACCAGGTTACTTTGATAAATATTTTTACAGTTTTAACAAAATGACTACAATGATATCGTGGAGTCTCCATTCACGATGAACGGCCACAGAATGCCCAGTAGCAATATATTACATACGAAAAATGCCACCGTGGAATTTCCACAGGTCCCATTAGCCATATATAATTCCAATAGAAAAATGGGAGCATGAAAAGTAATATGGTTAAGCTTAAACATGGAAAAGTAAAGGACTAGTTGTTAAAACTGGAAAAGAAAAGGACATGATATTCTAGTAAAAAATATAATAAATTTATAACTTAAAATATTGCCGCATTAAGAATTGATTATATAATGTTATACATTGAATTATAAAAAAGAATTCTTAATGCTGCAATATTTCAAGTTATGAATATATCATATTTTTTACTAGAATATCTTGTCCTTTTCTTTTCCAGTTTTAACAACTAGTCCTTTAATTTTCAATGCTTAACCATATTACTTTTCATGCTCACATTTTTCTATTGTAATTCATGATTTTTCCGGGCTTCCAATAAATTAACCTGTTCTTTGTTTAATTTCAGTCATATTTTTTTTTGCCCCATAAAATAATAATATTAATTAAATAAATATATAATAATATTAATTAAATTGTGAACAAACACGAATACAACTTTATTATAATAGATGTACGTACACGTGTGTGTGTGTTGTTGTTTCTCAACATACACATATTTAATAACAATGTACGGCACTCGTCTGCTTCAATAAAAATTCCCCCAATTATCTCCCTTTCATTCTTTCGTTATGTCTGTTTCACTGGTTCCTTTTTTCGCAACAGCAGTAAATTAGTAGCAACATTAGTCGCTGAAGCGACGTGGTTGCTATGGAAACCAGTCATAAAAACGTCGCTCACCTCCTTACGCTTTTTTTTACGATTTTGAATACCAGAAAATTAATCATAACTTTTTTTTTACTGAACGAAAATTGAAAATTATTTTTATTTTTTTATTCATTTATTTATTCACAATATAGCTGAGAAGGTGATCTATAAACTGTAATAATTGTTTCAAATTTGATCCAGAAATGAGTGAGCGGTGAAGCTTTAAAGCAGTTCTAAACGACTAAAACTGCCACTTAACTATATATTCAAACACGGTAGTGTCAAAGACGGTAGTGTTTGAATGATTCGATAAGTTTTCGTGAATTTTTTAGTGAATAAGAAAGGATAAAAAGATTATAAATTTTGGGAATCGGGCATTCCTTTTGTCCGTACCTAATTATCGTTCCTGCCTCCTTGAACGTGTACAGAGGGCGCTGTGTTATGAGTCTGGTTGAATTGTTTACTATGATTGAGTTTAGACAACCGATTTTGCCGCAATCTTGATCTTCTACTGCACGGAATATCTTGTTTGCCCGTTCCATTTCATCTTAAAAATAAGTATCACGAGAACATTCGATTCGTCGTTGAATCATCTTCAAATATTTGCTAAGATTTCGAATTTATAATATCGCCAATAAAGGTGGTAGGCACCATGTTTTCATTTAGACAGACATTGTTGATTAAATTAAAAAAAAAATAGCTGCAAATTCCATACCATTTTGTAAATCACACTTTGAAACCATTGTACATTTATTTTAGACACGTTCCTAACACGTTAAAACATTTTTTACACGCGAGACGTTTCACTATTTCAAATAATTTAAATGTAATTTGAACTGAAGCATATAAAAGCATCCAGATTTTAAATGAAACAATAATCAAAAACTACCTGAAGACGACTGAAGAAAATCAGTTGAAAGTACTTGCAAAAAAAATAAACAGATGGACGAAAACGAATATAGAACATTCTTACACAAATTCGAGATATTAGAACGACCATACGCAAAATGCAGAAATTACAAAAACAGACGATTAAGCAAAAACATTCCGTGCTTTCCAAAATGCCTGTCTGTCTGTCTGTCTGTCTGTCTCTCTCTCTCTCTCTCTCTCTATATATATATATATATATATATATATATATATATATATATATATATATATATACACACACTCGTAGCCAAATTGAATATTGAAATGCTTATATCTTTGGTTCTATGGTATGAAACTAAATTAAATTTGCAGGCTTAATACTATTCTATGGTTAAAATTTTATGACAATTGGTAAAAAAGTTTCAGATCAATAAAATATGTCCAAATTTGCATACATTTGTATATATAATGTCATGGCAAGGCAGCTTTACTTTTGTTGCTTTGGGATGAATTTTGCTTAGTTTTTTATTTATTTTTTATTTATTTATTTTATTTATTTATTTTTTTTTTTTTGCTTGCTTGTCTCCCCTGTGGCCTTGCCAGGTCAGTAATATATCTGGCGTTGTTAGGTCGAAACATACATCCGGGGAGAGGGTTTAGTTACACACTATTTAAGATACACCGAATATCCTAACGTGTTACGATTTTCCTGAATGTTGAATTTACGGAAGCGTAACACACATTCATCTTTATCTATAAAAATAAAACTGGAAATAACTCTCATAGCTTAAATATATAAATAAAGCTTACTTCTGTTTTCAAACGCAACTTATATCAGTTGAAAATAATTAAAAACAAATTAAATATTAATTGAATAAATCAACTATAACTAATATTTTTGAACAGAACAATTAAGAAAATTTTATTACTAATAACCATTAATAACATGGAGCTAATTATTAAAATAGATTTTTCTTAATGTAATATGCAAATGAGGTTGCTTCTTGGAAGGTAGATTTCCTTTGAATAAATTGTATATTTAGAAATTATATATATATATATATATATATATATATATATATATATATATATATATAATGTGTGTGTGAAATTGTCTCTGTGTGTGTTTTGTGTGTACATATCCCTACAAGACTACTCTGTCAATTTTCAGTGTACAAACTCAACATTTGACATAAGGGGTATTGAGATTTGGAAAAATCTTTTTAATTGGTTTTCAACCAGAAATTTAGCTGTAAAGGGCTCAAAGGTCAATGATTTGACCTTTGAAAACTCTATCAAGCTCCTCCACTAATTTTGGGTCTAAATTTTAAATGTAGGTTACTTGGACATGGATGAAACATTTTAATTTGATTTGAGCCCAAAACAATAAATGTTAAGGGGTAAAAATTGGAACCAAAGTTTTCAAAAATGACTTCTGCGGTCTCTACCAAATTACTAAAGATAATATCTGGTCTAAACATTTGAAATTTTACATAAAGTGTATTCAGACATAGGGCAAGCTTTTTAATAGGCTTTTACCAAAAATTTGCCTGCCAAGAGGTCTAAGTTTAAAGAATTTTACCTTTGCGGTCTCTAGCAAACTATTCAGCCAATTTTCGATCTGAACATTTGAAATTTTACACAAAGGGTATTCAGACATGCAGCAAGATTTTAATTAGTTTGGGGCGAAAATTGGGCTGCCAAGAGGTCAAAGTTGAAAGAGTTGACCTCTGTTGGTTTTACCAAACTTCTCCGCCAGTTTTGGGTCTAAACACTTGAAATGTTGGATGTAGGTTACCTGGACATGAGTAAAACTTTATATATATATATATATATATATATATATATATATATATATATATATATATATATATATATATGAAATACTAGTAATGGATTAAAACTGTATAAAAGTCCGAATTTGTAAAACGGTGTACCTTTCGTATATATTAAATTGTGAACAGACACGAATACAACTTTATTATAATAGATGTACGTACGTACGTGTGTGTGTGTGTGTGTCTGTGTGTGTGTGTGCGTTGTTTCTCAACTTGACGCATGCTAATATCTTCTGCGGTTGAGGAATATCCGTACGTGTGTCGGGAAATAGAATAGATACCTCATCGAATGGCAGCTGCCTTGAACGGCTACAAAAATAAGAGTTGGGAGACGAGGGTTAAAAAACAACTCCCCCCCCACCCCACCCCATCCGATTACAAAAATAAATTCGGTTAGCTTGCTTTTAGAGTGAAATCAAGGTTAAAAAATTGATGACCCATCCGCAAGAGGCTGTTGCTCACCGTAAGCTACGAGGTGCCTAGAATAAGTTTCCAGATGTTTTGTACAGGAATTAAAATTGTCGTAGACTCTTGGGAATTCAGTCTGTTTTTGCTATACTCAGCAGACCAATTTTTATGATTTCAAATAAACAGCTACAGCAGGAATTGGAATACACTCTACTAAAGCTGGTGAATTTCAAAAATGCAATCTGAACGTGAGGACACTTTAGAAGAACGATATGCCATAAATTTTGGTTTTAAAATTGGAAAAATGTCACAGAAACGTATGGAATGCTTCATGCTTTGGGGCCATCTTGCATGAATCGAGCATCAGTTTTTAAGTGGTATAAGAGATTCAAGGGAGGTAAGAATTATGTGAGGGATGATGAGAGATGCGGGAGGAGTAAGGAAGTGAGAACACCAGAGTTGATTGGCCAAACAAAGAATTTCATGGATAAGGACCATCGTGTGTCTATATAGGCAATAAGTGCACAGATTGATGTCAGTGTGGGAACTGTACACAATTATTTGTGTGGAACTGAAGATGCGAAAGATTTGCGCAAAGTTTATCCCAAGGGTGCTCTAGATGTGTCAGAAATTTTGTGAAAAATAGTGAATAATTCCACCCCGTCTTTCCAAGCTTATAACTCCTCGAAAAATGTAATTCAAGCCCTATTTTTTTTTTTTTCAATTAAAGGAGCAAGGACCAAGGTTTCATTAAAAAAAATTTTTTTTTTTTTTAATTTAAAAAAAAGCACGTGGTTTTAAACTTCGGATTTTACAGGTAAATTTCTAAAAAAAAAAAAAAAAAAAAAAAAAAAAAAAACACTGCTTTTTTTTGTTTTAAATTTGAATATATTATTATTGATCGTTTATCTTCAATTTGTGATATATAAAACTTTGGTGAGTAAATTATTTACTTTTTAATAGACACTTGAAAAGGGAGGGGCGTGAATTAAAAATAAAAACGTTTGTCTAAAATATTATATTCGGTTTATTGGAAAGAGCATAAAATTTCACATTGACCCTGAAAATATCGTAAAAATTGAATCAATAGAAAAATTTTGTTAGATTTTTAAAGTTTAAAAATTGAAAAATACTGAGCTCGTAAAATTCAATTGATTTCATTACTGTTTTTAAAAAATAAAAAAATAAAAATTTCTATTACTTTTAAAACAACTTTTGTTAGTTTATTTTGGAAGTATAATCCATAAAGAAAATAAACAACCCACTTTTAAAAGAGGAATTACGAGTTTTTTTTTATATATTTTATTCGCAGTTTCGTGTTAGGGGTGTCAAAAATTCCTACAAAAATTCTGATACACCTAAGGGTGCTCTAAGAAGTTCAGAAATAAAGACGTTATCATGACCAAGATAGTCATGAAAACAATTTCTAACCCTCCCTATAGTCCAGACCTTGCTGCCTGTGACTTTTGGTTATGCCTTAAACTCTAAAACCTTAGAGGCTGTCGTTATGAAACAATTGAGATGAAAGAGGCTGTGAAAAGGGTCATTAACACGCTCACATAAAAGGATTTCCATGGGGTCTTCCAGAAGTTGTTTGGAACGGAACACGTGCATTTAAGTAATTTAAATACGATAAAATTTCTCCGCTGTAATAAGCAGTTTTATTTACGTAGTCGGCAGAATACTGAATGATAACCATTGTGGTTTTGATGCCAAATCTCGCTACGACAAAGCACGTGTCGGTAGATATTATTTTTTTATATTGATTTCAAGCGGGGTGTGGGGGTGCATGTTTAAATAAAATATTTTTTTTTAGAAATGTAACATGCCTTCGATTACCGACAGACACCAAATAGCCATTGTATTAAGATTGTTACAATACGTAAATGCAACATCTCCGTTATATCATTCAGTTAAAACGAACGGATTTAGCACCACACTGATGCTGACGTCACTCCAACTTGTTAGGTTTGGATGATTCGGTTTACGCCATATCAACAATTTGGGGGCTATTTAATGCCAAAGCATGACACCTGTTAAATAGAATTCTTAAAATATTAGTTGATATTTTGTTCATAGTTGGGTACCAATATCTAACCCAGCTTTATGATGACGTCATTAATATGGTACGATATGAACTCTACTTGCTGATTCCATAGCAGTATCCCCATCCCCATGAATACTTCTATAATAGATTTGACAGTGGTGCTTACTGTTTTATGCGTCATCATCATCATCATATGAATCCGAAGATTCTATTGTTGGCATTGGTTTCCCCGATATTTTTCCAAACCAAATTCTTTCTAGAAAGACATCGAATACCTACAGGAGAAATCACGTGAAGGTTGCCAACATCTGCTGTGAAAGTATTTTTGTAGATCGAACTGAATTCGAACATACACCCAGGTCTTCAGTCTGCGTTGTTAACTAGTTCATCTCCCAATGTTTTATTGGTAAAAACAGGTCTTTTTTCCCCGCGCCTCCTTTTTTTTTTTTTCATTCTTCTCGTTCTCTTCGTGATATTTTCTTTTTTTTTTCTTACATTTTCCCTTTCTGGTCCTTTTATTTCGTTTTCCTTTGCTTTATTCCTTCATTTTCGTCCGTTTTTTTTTTTCTTCTTTCAATCTTTTCCTTTCTTATAATTTGTTTTTCTTCCTATTTTCTTTTTTTTTCGTTTTCTTTCATTTTTGTTCGCCTTGTCTTTGTTTCTTTTTCCTTTCCTTTTTTTTGTCTTTTTTCTTTCAATATTTCCTTTCTTGCTTTTGTTTTCTTTGTTTTCTACCGTTTTGTGTCTTTTTTAATTTTTTTTGTCTTCTTTCTTTCTTTATATTCTTTTATTTCTTTCTTGTGATTCGTTTTTTTTTTTGTTGATTTTTTTATATATACTTCCATCCCCCCCTCTCTCTCTCTCTCTCTCTCTCTCTCTCTCTCTCTCTCTCTCTCTCTTCAATTTGTGTGCGGGGGGGGGGGTAACATCTAAACTTCTCTCTTTGTTTTCTTTCTTCTTCGCCATTTCTTTCTTTCTTTTCATTTTTACTCGCGCCTTATTCTTTCTTTATTTTAAAAACCACCATATCGTCTTCTGATACCTAGGTACATGTACATTCGACTAGCACAGATGCTGCACGAATCTAATGCCGTAGCAACCTACAAGTCATCCCAACCTTAACGCTCTCTCTCTCTCTCTCTCTCTCTCTCTCTCTCTCTCTCTCTCTCTCTCTCTCTCTCTCTCTCTCACGCGCACTCCAGATCGACATAGTGGTTTTCTAGAGTTGCTTCGCATCGAAAATCAATAACCTTACTTCGTATAGAGCTACCTAGCAGTTGTAGCAAGCAAACGCAAATAAACTACACGCCGATATAATTTAAAAGCAGCGCTCTCGCTCTATCTGTGATATTGAGAAGTACGTGCAGATGTAGTAGGTGCGTCAACATCTCCTATTCATAGAGAGGGGCTCCCGAAGCCGCCGCCAACACCACCGCCATCACCCCCTTATGATGAGACATGATATTATCCACTAATACTAATAATAATATAAAAGATATACCGACAACACAAAGGAAGACGCGATACATAAACCTCGCTTTGTAAAGGGGAAAGGATATTGAATATTATATTGTAATCTACGCGTTAAATCCTCCAGCATCCACTGATAACACTTAACAAAAACAAAACCAGCTAAAAAAAAAAAAAAAAAAAAAAAAAAAATTACAAAAAAACTATAAAACGCCCCCTTTCTCCTCTTCTTTGAACGCGGTGGGCAGATAAAGATCAATTACAATATCGTTATCGCCCCCCCCCCCGCCCGCCCTTGAATGGTCATCAAAAAAAAAAAAAAACACTGATACCCTCGTCACTTCTGTTCGTTATTATTGGGAGTGCGTCGAAGCGTTTGGCAGAGGTGACTCCGGACGAACGCGTGCCGAAGATTTTCGCTTTATAAACCCGAAATTGCGGAAACGGACGACATTTACAACGCGATGATGATGCTGAACAACAACAACATGTACACCCAACAGGTAACATGCCAACGATTTCTGTCTCCTACACCAAACTAGCACCTGCTTTGTATTTACATAACTTATATATTTGTAGTTATCGACATACGGTCCTGTTTCGTTGTATCACAACTCATCAGTGCCGCCAGAGCACCTCTCCCAAGTCAAGGATTGAGCCTAGAACCAGAATGATAGACTTACATGTATAAAACAGTAATATATATATATATATATATATATATATATATATATATATATATATATATATATATATATATATATATATATATATATATATATATATATATATTACTGTTTTATACATGTATATTATTTGTTTATTACTGTTTCGTATATGTAATGTAATATATATATACATAGATATATTGTTGTTTTATATATGTATATATATATATATACATAGATATATTGTTGTTTTATATATATATATTGTTTTATATATATTGTCTTTTATATATACATATATATATATTGTTTTATATATATATATTGTTTTATATATATATATTGTTTTATATATATATATTGTTTTATATATATTGTCTTTTATATATACATATATATATATTGTTTTATATATATATATTGTTTTATATATATATATTGTTTTATATATATATATTGTTTTATATATATATTGTTTTATATATACATATATATATTGTTTTATATATATATATTGTTTTATATATATATTGTCTTTTATATATACATATATATATTGTTTTATATATATATTGTTTTATATATATATTGTTTTATATATATATTGTTTTATATATACATATATATATTGTTTTATATATATATATTGTTTTATATATATATTGTCTTTTATATATACATATATATATTGTTTTATATATATATTGTTTTATATATATATTGTTTTATATATATATTGTTTTATATATACATATATATATTGTTTTATATATATATATTGTTTTATATATATATTGTCTTTTATATATACATATATATATTGTTTTATATATATATTGTTTTATATATATTGTCTTTTATATATACATATATATATTGTTTTATTTATATATATATATATATATATATTGTTTTATATGTATATATATATATATATATTGTTGTTGTTTTATATTCATATATGTATACATAGTTATATATTACTGTGTTATATATATATATATATATATATATATATATATATATATATATATATATATATATATATATATATATATATATATTTGGGTGAGTGTATAACTTATATAAATTCTGTTTTATATGTGTGTGTGTATATATATATATATATATATATATATAGCTGTTTATATGCATTACTGTTTTATGTATAAATGTCATATATATATATGTATGTATGTGTCGTAGTTATATTTATATATATGTATTAAATGTATTTTTTATATTTATATATGTATAATGCATATAGATGTATACATATCTATAATGTGTTGTGTTTAGTGTTTATAAGTGCATAGTTTTAGTTAAATATCTTGCTCAGCGGGGTTTTAAAAATGGTTTTCGACGGGATTTTATATATAATTCGGGATAAGTAGTAGTAGTAGTAGTAGTAGTAGTAGTAGTACCTTTAGCCTGGCGAATTACTTCAATCTATCGTTTTGTGTGTAGCTCACTTAATATAAAGGCATTTTTTATAATTACGAGATCGATTATTATAC
>NC_136518.1:11923343-11953343 GCF_053919585.1 Euprymna scolopes | reverse complement strand
AAAAAAAAAACAGCTGCTAAGTTGTCAAAATTGAAAAAAAAAAAAAAAAAATGGCACTTGGCAGGCGTAAGTCGACTTAAAGTGCTCTTCTACGCATGCGTAAATATGTTTATACTGTTTACAACATTGTTTTTTTTTAAATGTTTTATACGTAAAGACATTGTACAAATGGTAACGGATAAGGATAGAGAGAAACCACTTCAATATATTGGGTACAATATAATAATCCAGAGTATTCGTTCAATAATAATGAATACAGAATCTGCATGGGTTAAATTAGCATATTTTACGACCGTGCAAAGTCGTTTATAAATAAACTAGCAGGGCTACCCGGCGTTGCTCGGGACCGTATAAACAATGAAAAAACAAAAGCAGATATTGAACATATGTTTTATTCTTAGGGGAGAGGAATCTTTCATCTCAAGTTTTAGCGTTACAAACAAACATAATATAGATAAAATATAGATAATGACAGGTTTTTTGGGGGCCCCCCTAGAAGATAACTGATCAGTTGACCAACTTCTAGTGGTCTGTTTGACGTGAAATTTCGATATTTGTCATCCGGGTGATGGGGCTTCGATATGATACCAAATTTGTCAAGTTTGGTTCCGTCTTTCAAAAGTTTTAGCGTTACAAACAAACATACATACATACATACATACACACCGATTTTTGCCTTTTATATATATAGATGTAACATCTTTTAATATAGAAAAGGCAAGTGTGTGTGTGTGTGTGTGTGTGTGTGTGTGTGTGTGTGTGTGTGTGTGTGTGTGTGTGTGTGTGTGTGTGTGTGTGTGTGTCGCAAAAATCTTTCAACAGTGGCGACAGACCCTCGCGAGACCGGTATCGTTTTCGAGCTCGATCCTTCGGGCGATCGAAAAATTGACCCAAGACATTCATTCCTTCGCCCTCAACTGGGCAGCTTAGTACAAGGAGGGGTCGCTTTCTTCGTCGACATTTTCGCAAGGCATCGTCTCCGTTGGATTGACTATGCATAATTTCAACGCTTTCGACTTCCGGTTTCGCCATGGACGTATATCGGCTAAGACGTTACGTATTTTTTCCCCTTCCTTCGCGTTATGGATTAGAGCCTGCCTGTCTGCCTTCTACCACTTCTTTATTTCTTTTAACGACACCACTCTCCACCTGGGCTGCTTACTGTTGTTTTGATCCCTCCACCCCCACCCCGCTACTACCCCGCCCTTTTTTTGGGGGGGTCCTTAATACACTACCGCATACAACCGGGCAACGCCGGGTACACCTGCTAGTTATTTCTAAATACATCAATATTAATATTATATTTTATATATATATATATATATATATATATATATAATGTGTGTGCGTGTGTCTTTACGTGCATGTGTATGCACACACACACACACACACACACACACACACACACACATATATATATATATATATATATATATATATATATATATATATATATACTCAAAACACATATAGATACACATAGTGTATTTCTATTTTTAAAATAACCATGTCATGTTTTAGATAGCCTTTATGTAAATAATGATTTTGCAATATTTTTTCCTTGTCATGTGACATTATTGTTAAAAAAAATAAGTGTCATTAAATTATTTCATGGCGCTACATTACTGTTGCTGATTAGAGAATTAATATTTTAACAGCTGCATATATATATATATATATATATATATATATATATATATATATATATATATATATATATATACTATGCACCGGTTAAAACATTAATTCCCTGCTTAGAAATAGCATATATAAAGTAGCTTAAGATAAATAAAATTAGCACATTATTTATCAGTTGCAAGAATTCAAACGCAACAAATATTTGGCGTACGATCGTTTCTAAGACGATTTGGAATATTTTTAGCACGAGGGTCGAAGAGGATACTTAATTGCAAGTATTGTAATGTATTTAAAGTAAAAGATCGAAAAGACGCTATTAAGTTGCTGGAATTATTTTATATATATATATATATATATATATATATATATATATATATATATATATATATATATATAAATTAAAATAGAAAAATGGGAGCATAAAAAGTAATATGGTTAAGCTTAAACATAGAAAAGTAAAGGACTAGTTGTTAAAACTGGAAAAGAAAAGGACAAGATGTTCTGGTAAAAAATATAATAAATTTATCACTTAACAGTAGCCCTCAGGTTTGTACATCAGAATGTTCCTTCTCCTAGATGCACGTCTTAAGGGAGACTGAGGATGCATCTCTCCCAGTGAATTAAACGCGCCCCAGATACCAACCGTGTGTTTATGTGTTAACACAGATATAAGAGACCTCTTCTCCGGTCCTTACATCTCTCTAATATCCGGGTTTCTTATATCCGGGTTTCTTATATCCGGGTTACACTGTACATTAACATAGGCTCTAATTTGGGACCAGAGAAAATCTCTTATATTCGGGTTTCACTGTATATATATATATATATATATATATATATATATATATATATATATATATTATTAACTGAACAACCTTTATTTTAGAATGGTCTTTTATAAGTACTAACTCGTTTGTAAAGAAAGAAAAAAATAAACAAAAGATGTTTCATTTGTTTGTTTGAATTTGCGATTCAAAATGGCCGACCTTGTAGATTCGTGAGGAGAAAGGATCTATTTTTGTCGTTTGAAATATGTATACAAAACGGATGACAATGGCGAGGGATGTTCGCATTTCCATTTTCTGCGGAGTGTTTGTTGGCAAATCAACAATAATAGAAAGAACGACGGCGACTGCTATAGTTGTACAACGCGATTTCGTTCACACAGTTAGATTCATTTAAAAAAAAAATTTAATTTTTATCTACTTTGTTTATCATTCCTAAACTAATAACCGATCATTGTAAGCTTTCGAACACAGTTGATAAATATAATACAGTATATTTAGTTTGATTTAGTTTAATCTAAAGATGTCAAAGAAGAGTCGAAATTCAAATATATACGAGATTTGTAACATTTTTACAATATTCCGCAGTTTCTTTGGGGTGTTTTAAAGGAATTTTAGCGAGTCATAATATGGACACGGTACTTTATTTGCAAATTCAAATATTTCAGATTTGCATTGAATTTAATCAACAGTCATAACTAGGGCTATGACAAGAGAATATCCTTTCCGTTATTTTGACTCTCGGGTATATATCAGTTAATATCTTATACGTTATGTGGTTCTCGGTTGATTAAATGTGTCTGTGTCGGATATATACCCGAGAGTCAAAACAATAATAAGAATATGCTGTTGTCATACCCCTAGTCATTAGACACCAATAAAGCAAGATTCCCTTATATTTAATTTATTAAGACTCTTTAAATGTTAAACATATTTTGGTTCAAAACCGAGTAATTGATTTTGATAAAAATTTACTTTTTTAAGGACATAATATAGACACAGGTTCTGATTCGAAAATTCAGATATTTCAGTTTTGCATTAAAGCTGAACCATAGTCTTTATACAACAAGTAAATGAAATTTCTTAAACTCCAGTTTCATCTTAGACCCCTTATTTATTTATTTATTTATTTTTTAACATTTTCTAGAATCAAAATCACTCAATTTTGATCAAAATTGGAATACGGATTCAAGTTTAGTGTAGTTATATCTTGATTTTTTTTTCTTTTTTCCGACGTTCAACGATAAATACACGTGGATACGATGTGCAAAATTTTCAATAACTCTGCGCACCCCTCTCTTGGCACCGGTCTGATTTGGGATATGATTTCTTTTTTTTTTTTTTTTACTTGGGAGTCATCACTTATCAAAGCCCGAAGGCCACTCAAGGATAAAGATTAATGAATGTAAAGTGGTAGTTTAGTACTCGTTAATGGTATACTTTGGGTAGAATTTGCATTATTTAACGAGACGGCTCAAAAAATACTTGTTTACATTGGTCTTGAAGAATACCATATTTTAATCGGCTAGGAAGCAGACCAATGGAACAGTGCTCTACGGGTGGGCAATTTTAGGAAAGCAGCTTTGTTCCTGAAATCTGCGTTTAGATTTAGGCACACATGGAAAGTGGGGGAAATTGTCGATAGTGGTTGTAGCTAGTCAAGTGTTTTGTGAATGTTTGGCAAGGGGGCAAAAATTAGAGCTCAGACGAACACTTGCCATGAAAATAATAAAAGAGCAGAGACAGGCTCGCAACATCTCTTCTGTGGGAAAGAGGTTTGCAGGAAAGAGAAAAATATATGATGACCCTACTGTAGTTCATGAATAGTTTGGGAATTGTTTTGATAGACATTATCTTAGAGACAACACCACAGATAAAAATCTGGGTTGTTATGGTCCGATGAGTGTGAAACCTATTCAGGATCACAACTCTTACTGATGAGACCATCACCACTTTCTATCATTGAACGGTGATCAAAGACTGTGGGGCATTTATCATTGAAACTTTGTGGACAAGTCAGGCACAGACTGATGTTATTTGTCAATAACTCTGACACATTTCCTGGTATTACTATGATTTTGTCTGTGACAGTCCTTCAGTTCAGGAATAATCTGGGAATCTCCTGGGTAGGTATGAACTATTTTATTTTTTTAAATAATCCCACAGATAAAAAAATAAATAAATATGGGAGGTTGCGGTTTGGTGAGTGTGGAGCTCATTCAAAACCATCCCCCTTAATCATATCATTTCAACAAGTTATTTGAAGTGTGTGGAATTGTCCTACTCTGTTGCAGCTACTACTCTTTTCCCACAACCCTCTTCGCCTGCCTAAGATTGTCCAAACGCTTCTTGATGACCTTTGGATAGTGCTTATCATCATCATCATCATCATCATCATCATCATCATCATCATCATCATTATTATTGAATAATGCTTATTATTATTATTATTATTATTATTATTATTATTATTATTATTATTATTATTATTGTCATCTATATATTAATACGATAGCGTATGTGTTCTTTTGTTTGTCACGCTTTCCGGCAAATTTCATTGGTTGGCATTTAATTCTGGAATACACATTTATGAACGTTCCAGGCGACATTCAATTAGCGTGTTCTCACTGCTATATTTTTTTTTTTTGATTCAATAAAATTTAGGGTTTTATCTTTTTGGTAAATGGAAAAGTTGTTAAGAAATAATTGATTTTAATAGTTATTCCGTAGTAAAAAAAAAAAAAAACGATAACACAAATCTCTCGGCCGGCGGGCGCTATAAGTTTTCTAATTTAAGATATTTGGGGCAAAAACTGATGTATCACTACAATTCTATATTTTGTAATAATATCTACAGCAGCTATTTGTTTTGTTTTTTGTTTTTTTGTTTTTTTACATTTTTTATTGTTTGAGAGAGAGAGAGAGAGAGAGAGAGAGAGAGAGAGAGAGAGAAATACTTTTGCGGTTTTAATAAAAAAGCTACAAGACGTCTCCATTTAGGCTGAATGCCAACATCAATATATTACATATGAAAGAGTCCGCTGTGGAATTTCCACAGGTCCCGCTAGTTATTATTATTGGCTCACATGGAGCTTTCACACAAGTCAACAAACGATCTGATTGGAAACCTGTGGTATTCTCTGGAAGCTGAGTGACAACAAGTCTCCCTAGACGTCCAGCTCTCTCCACCTCCTTCGATAGCATTTGCAAATGAATTTGCATCATCGCAACAGCCGATTACCATTGATTTCTCGCTGGTAGTGGCCATTGGTTTATACTGGAATTTGAGTGGCACTCAGCCTCCCCAAGGTCCCAGTTCTCTTTGTACTTGTCCAGCCGAGGTCTGGTTGGCGCTCGCTCCTCGGTCTTTCAGTCCTTATTGACCCTTCTCGGACCTTTGGTATCATTTTTTTGGCGGGGGGAGGGATCGGTGATGAAACAATGGGGGGGGGGCATGATGGGTGGTGTAGAACTTGTAAATATGCAGTTTCGGTGTTCTTCATTCCCTGTAACGCTTATTCATTATATTGTCTTGTATCATCCTCCGCATCAGTAATCATAGACATTTATGTTCAATGCGTTAGATCCATTGCTCTTTCCGCTTCTCGTAAAGTCGGTTCTCTCTATCGCCTCAAACACTTTCTCACCTGACACCATTCTCTATTTCCAATAATCTACTATCAAATATTACTTGGGTGAGTGAATTTCTATCCCACTTGAGGGTCTTGATGAGATGCAGAAACGTATCTGTAATCTGATTGGCTCCACCCTTTCTTCTTCTCTGCAATCTCTCTCTCTCTCTCTCTCTCTCTCTTTCTCTCTCTATCTCTTTCTCTCTCTATCTCTTTCTCTCTCTTTCTCTCTCTATCTCTTTCTCTCTCTTTCTCTCTCTATCTCTTTCTCTCTCTTTCTTTCTATCTCTTTCTCTCTCTTTCTTTCTATCTCTTTCTCTCTCTTTCTTTCTATCTCTTTCTCTCTCTTTCTTTCTCTCTCTCTCTTTCTCTCTTTCTCTCTCCCTCTCTCTCTCTCTTTCTCTCTCCCTCTCTCTCTCTCTTTCTCTCTCTCTCTCTTTCTCTCTCTCTCTCTTTCTCTCTCTCTCTCTTCTCTCTCTCTCTTTCTCTCTCTCTTTCTCTCTCTCTTTCTCTCTCTCTCATAAACATGATGTTGCTAGTCTCATTATTTTTCGATGAATACTTTTATTGCACGCTTTCTTTAGAATTGTCTTATCCATTCCCTGCTCCCTTTGGTCCAGCTCGTTAGACTCGTTGGTCTAGTGGTCTCCATGAATTTGCTGTTCAGAAACATCTTTGTAACACAGCTTCCTATTCCAGTAGCTTCTTTCCAAGAACTACAGTCTTGTGGAACTCAGTTCCTGCTGACTGTTTTCCTCCTACCAATAGCCTTGTCTTTTTTATTTTTACTTTTTTCAAGACTAAGACCAATAGGCATTTCTTGTCTTTGCAGTAATCATCATTCCTTCTGGTTAGCTCCTTACATAAATGGCTTCGTGTCTTGTCTGGAGCGATTTTCATAAAAAATAGATAACCCCGCTGATAAAAGAAAATCTAGAGGAGGATTATGGTCTGGTGAGTGTCAAAAATCATATCTTCTATTGATGAGACGAGCACCAAAGTGCCCATGCAGTCATTCTAACGAGTCATTTGAGATACGGGAGTTTGTCTCATCCTGTTAAAACGACTATGCATCTCTCAAACCTCCCTCCGTCTGTTCAAAAATTATTAACGGGAGCATTTGGGAAGGGGGGGTCACCCTGTATATTAATTTTTCAAATTTTAATCAGCATTTTGTTGCATTCCTCTGCAGTTGTATGGTTCCGTATAATTATACGCGCCTCGTCTTTGTATGAATTATTTTTTCTATCTATAACTATATTAATTTATAATATAACTATATTAATTTATAATATAACTATATTAATTTATAATATAACTATACTAATAAAAAAAACGGATCTATTAAATCTCACACCGCTCTTGTCATTGGAACATTAAAGGACGCTAATGTAACAAAGCACGTATGAGAGTTTGGGTCAGCACAGCTAGCAGTGTCAGAAAACGCCATTAAAAATGCGTGATAAAAAATTGAATAATTCGACCTCCTATCTTTCGAAGCTTATAACTACTTGAAAAATGTAATTTAAACCCTAATTATTTTTTCAATTAAAGGAGAAAAGGCCAAATTTTTAAAAATAACAGGTTTAATAGCAAATTATGCAATATGTTTTTTTTTAAATCGGTTTTCTTTAAAAAAGATTTAAAGAAAATCAACGAATTTTAACTTACTTTGATAAAATATATGTATATATAAATTCCAAAAAATCACTTACCTATAAAAAATACTATTCAATGGGTACTTCCATTCTTAATTGTTAAGAATTTATCCATATTTATATTTTATATTCCATGTCCGTTTTAAATAAAATAATTTTTTAAGCGAGTATTAAAAAAAACTGCGACTTCAGCTCGTCATATATGGAAAAAGGGGAGATAACCGTCTCCCTTTCTTAGAGTTATGAACTAGGGTGGCCTGTAAGCGACAGAATTAATGTCTCTTTCTATTGCTGGCTATAAACGAAAGTTAGTAAATATGGGCCACCGTAATTAAAAAATAGTCCCATTTTATAATATAAACTATATAAGAGCCAGATACGTCCAAGGATGGAATACTGTTGCCACATATGGGCAGGAGCTGCTAGAAAAGACTTGGCCTGCCTTGATAGACTTTGTGGCCTGGTGGGAGATGTCCTTTTCTCTTCGCTGCAACCTCTATCTCACAGAAGAGATGTTGCGAGTTTGTCTCTGCTTTATCGCTATTTTCATGGAAAGTGTTCAACTGAGCTTCAATCTATGGCCCCCCCCCTCGCCAAACTTTCACAAGAAACACTAGACTAGCTGAAAGCATTATCAATAATTTTCCCCACTCTTTATCTGTGCCTAAACCTAAACATAGATTCCATGATCAAAGCTTCTTTCTTAGAACTGCACGCCTGTGGAATTGTCTTCCGTTTTCCTGCTTTCCAGCTGTCTATAATATGGTTGTCTTCAAGTCCAACGTGAACAAGTTTCTGATGAGCCGTTCCACTTAAGTTAACAAATTTACCGAACTTCCATTACTATCGATTACTATATT
Source organism: Euprymna scolopes (assembly GCF_053919585.1). Lineage (NCBI taxonomy): Eukaryota > Metazoa > Mollusca > Cephalopoda > Sepiida > Sepiolidae > Euprymna > Euprymna scolopes. The sequence goes on along the minus strand of NC_136518.1, from coordinate 11,944,770 downwards.
GTCCTTTTGACTACTGTACATTCTTTAACCCTTATCCTTGAGTGGCCTATCGGCCTTGATAAGTGGTGACGCCTATGTAAAAAAAAAAACAGTCGAGCGATTCTTTATTTATTTTTTATTCTCTTAAAGAAATACATGAGTTTTTGATTTAATATAGTTTATTTCTTTATGGAGTGATTTTTTTTTTGATATCTAAAAAAAACATTGAATGAAATAGAAATAATTGTCATAGTTAAACGAAACTTTCTGTGCAATATAACAAGATTATAAGGTTTCATTAAAAAAATTCAACGTGGTTTTAAAAAAAAAAGGTTTTAAACTTTGGACTTAACAGGTAAATTTGCAAATAACTGTGTTCTTGTTTTTGTTTTAAATTAGCTTGTTTTATTTATTGATCTTTTATCTTCAATTTGTGGTATATAAATTTGAGGTGAGAAAATTGTTTTCATTTTAATAGATATTTAAAAAGGGGGGCATTTTTAAAAAACCTTTATAGAATATGATATTCGGTTTATTGGAAAGAGCATAAAATTTCACATTGAACCTGAAAATATCGTAAAAATTGAACCAATATAAAAATTTTCATAGATTTTTAAAGTGAAAAAATTGAACTCGTTAAATTCAATTGATTTCATTACGTAAACAAAATGGCTGCATGAACGCGCGCAGGCACTTTGTAAACACTGTTTTTAAAAAATAAAAAATAACATTTCTATTATTTTTTAAACGACTTTAATAGTTTATTTTGGAAGTATACTCCATAAAGAAAATAAACGACCCACTTTAAAAAGAGAAATTATGATTTTTTTTTTTTTTTTTTTTATTCGCAGTGTTGTATTAGGGGTGTCAAAGATTCCCCCAAAATTCTGACACACGTACAGCACAGCTGGCTTGCGAATATATTAGCAGCAGTAGCCGAAAAAGCACATATGCAAATTAGGTAGTGTCGAGACGGTGCAGTTTTGTTAATCGCATGGCAGACAAAATAAAAAGTTAGAAAAAACAAGAAGCGCCATTTGGAAACGGTAATGACTTTTGCTTAAGCAGAAAAAAAAAAGCCGAGTCCAATTTCTTTTTTTTTTTTTGTTTTTTTTTTTTTTTTTTTTTGTTTGGTCGTTCGTTTTTTACTATACCAGACGGCGTGGGGGTCCGAGAGAGGTTCTACCATTTGTCATTTGATTGTAGCAGGAGATCACCACACTCTTCAGCATATCCAAATACACTTTGATGTTGACTTTGAAGATGTGAGGTGGCATGATGTGGCCCTTACTTGAAACCACACCGAAGACCATAACCGTGTCTAGAAACTTTGTTTTCGTCACCCTGTGCATGTTTCCGATATAATACACTACTCCCGCCCCAAAGGAGAAAGTAATGCCTGCGAGGGTGGTTTGGTTATAATGGAACAAATATTAAACTGCCCTCACCCCCCCCAAAAAAAAACAATATAAAAATGAAGTAATGTCTGAAATGATCATCTCATGCAACATAAAAGATACTACAATATTCCTCACTCCTAATAAAGGTAACGCCTGGGAGGCAATAATCATGACAAAAATAAAATATTAGGGAACTGTTCCCCTACTATGAATTGAGCATTAAAAGCTAAAACATTTATCTGAACTAGTATAATAAATAGAATAGAGCATTAAAAGCTAATACAGCAGTGCAATACTTTAATAGAAGTAATCGTGTAGTTTCGGCTTCAGACACACAGATACCAAATCCCAATCAATAACAGGTGTCCATTGTGAGAAAAGCTGGTGTAATTTATCTCACAAGTAACCGCAAAGTTTCTGGTCTTGAAAACTTGGCAACTGATATCATATCACGAAGTAATGCGGCGATAGCGTTTACGAGGGGGGGGGTGCGACTATAATTATGTGCTATTGATATTCCATATCTACTAATTGAAAAACATTCCTACCAATAATATGCGCAAAGAACATAAATGGAAAATTAATTTTTCCCCAAGAATATTTGGAATTATTCTGGCAGTTGTTCAAAGTCAGCATTGAACACTCCAAACCATATTGACACACACACACACACACACACACACACACACACACACACACACACACACAGATATTTATGAATATATAATCAAAATATATAAATATTTAATATATATTAGTGGTCTGGTTAGGCCACAGGGAAAACAACTGAAGCAGCAAAACCGAAGCTGCTTGCCAGGACACTATACATACAAATGTGGGCAAATTTAGGTATATTTTATTCGTTTGAAAATATAGGTTCTTTTTACCAATTGCCATAAAATTTTAACCATAGAATGGTATTATAATCTTTAAAAAGCCTGCAAATTCTCATGTAGTTTCGTCCGATACAACCAAAGATATGAACATTTCAGTATTCAATTTGGCTACGAGTATAGATATATCCATATATAGATATAACGAAACGGATCTGTAAAAGAAAATATAACGAAATTTTAACATGCTGGGGGAACTGTTTTGCATGAAAAATAAATATTTGGATCCTGGAATATTACTATACTGTTATTCTGTTATATATATATATATATATATATATATATATATATATATATATATATATATATATATATATATATATATATATATATATATATATATATATATAATGAAAATTACAATTAAATTTACCAAAATGATCCAAGATGGTAAAATTACAGTATATCATAAATATTAAAGAATTAATATTTATAAAGTTATCTCAGCCAGATGTAAAAGCTCGATAAAACCAAATAGGAAATAGAACTTATAATACGAGCAAACAGTTAATAAAACATGTTAAAAAACACTTGGAAATGAGTTAAAAACATATTTAATCTGAAAAGGAAACACTAGATAAGTGGATAGTCCTTAATCCGCGGAGTTTCAAAGAAATACTTTCCTTCTCATCAGAGAGTAGGAATTAGCAAAATGCAGGATCGGATTTTGCATTCAAAAGTATTTGATGAAACAAGTAAGTCAAAGATCTTACTTGAAAACATTTGGATTTTACCGTCACTGAATTATTTATCTTCCACCAGACTATCCATTCATGTGTAATCACCTTTTTCTTCACCATATTCCCTCTGCTTCACTTTTTTTGTTTTCAAGTAAGATCTTTGACTTAATTTTAAATCCTTCTCGTCTATCTATCGATCGCTCAAACGATAAGGAACGCAGCTAGAGCGCTAATTGTTTTGGTTTCGATTTTAGCTCACTATTTTTATTTACCTTTTTAAATCCGTACTATATATTAGGTACAATATAATATTCAATAGAAAATTGTCTTTGTAATAATAAATACGAAATCTGAATTAATTAAAATATATGTAAGCATATTTTACGACAGTGCAAGGGCCGGGCGCTAGCAGTGTCAGAAATTTCGTGAATAATTCCACCCGCTCTCTTTCGAAGCTTATAACTCCTCGAAAAATGTAATTCAAGCCCTATTTTTTTTTTCAATTAAAGGAGCAAGGACCAAGGTTTCATTAAAAAAAAAAATAAAAAAATAAACAAACTACGTGTTCCTTTTCTTTTTTTTTTAAGTTTAAACTTCGGACTTTAAAGGTAAATTTCTAAAAAGCACTACCTTTTTTTGTTTTAAATTTGAATATATTATTTATTGATTTTTTATCTTCAATTTGTGATATATAAAACTTTGGTACATGAATTAATTATTTACTTTTTAATAGACATTTCAAAATGGGGGGTGCGAATTAAAAAAAAACTTTTGTCTAAAATATTATATTCGATTTATTGGAAAGAGCATAAAATTTCACATTGACCCTGAAAATATCGTAAAAATAGAATCAATAGAAAAATTTTGATAGATTTTTAAAGTTTAAAAATTGAAAAATACTGAACTCGTAAAATTCAATTAATTTCATTACTGTTTTTTTTTTAAATAAAAAAAAAATTCTATTACTTTTAAAACAACTTTAATAGTTTATTTTGGAAGTATAATCCATAAAGAAAATAAACAACCCACCTTTAAAAGAGAAATTACGAGTTTTTTTATATTTTATTTGCAGTTTCGTGTTAGAGGTGTCAAAAATTCCTACAAAAATTCTGATACACCTAGCGCCCCCTTGCTAATATCAAATATAATTGGAGAAAAAATGATTTTCTTTCCATTGCGTTTTTAGAAAATCTGTGATAGGTGATACAAACATGCTTTGATTTTTATTACCTATATATTAATACGACAGCGTTTTTTTTTTGTTTTTTTTTGTGTGTGTGTTTTTTTTACACGGTGGTCACCACTTATCAAGGCCCGGAAGCCACTCAGGGATAAGGGTTATTGCAAGTACAGTACGTTAGTGTGGATATTTGATGAAGTGTTTACTTAAGGGGGCGGTTCATTAGGAATTTGTTAACGTTGGACTTGAAGACATCCAAGTTGTAGTCAGGTGGGAAGCAGGCAGGTGTGTTTTTGTTTTGTGTGTGTGTAGGGGGGTGTTTGTTTGTTTTTGTGTGTGTTACGCTTACATCCGGGTCGTTTATGTTCTATTTCTTGTCAAATAATTTTACCAAGAATTCTTTATAAGTTTGGATTTCGACTATAGCAGATGGCACTTAAATCATCTATTTTATATATATATATATATATATATATATATATATATATATATATATATATATATATATAATCATTTGATCAAGAATTCTTCACAAGTTTTGGTTTCGGATATGGCTGAAAGAACTCAAGTTATATATTATTCATAAGTTTATTCCGATTTCGATTCAAGCTAATGAACCCAAGTCACATGGATATATATTTTTTTATTTTTGAAGTCGCAACTTTATAATATTAATATATAAAAATTGATAGAACATTAACTCTATGATAAGTCTGCAATAATTAAAATATATTTAAGCGTAATTTATGATCGAGCGTCCCTGCTAGCTTAGATAAATTCTTTTGCAGTTTTAACAAAAAAGCTACAATAATATCAGAGCGTCTCCATTTACACTGAACATCTACAGAATGCCAACATCAATATATTACATATGAATGAGTCCCCTGTGAAATTTCCACAGGTCCCGATAGTTACTACTACTACTACTACTACTACTACTACTATACAACAACGTATTTTTATAACAAAAACGTTATAACGTTATTATAACGTATTATAAAACAATGTCTTATTAAACAAAAACAACGTATTATCACTACGTATTATTATAAAAAAAATAACGTATTATTATTGATCGATTCTTAATCTAAACGCTGCTCCCTGACTTGATAAGCGATCAATTAAAGAAGATAATTCTTCCTTTCTAATGCATACAAATTTTTATTTCGCTTTTTTTTCCTTGAAGAGAACATGTCACAACTGAATATTATCGAATTCTTATGACCTTGAAGCAATGTTTCATCTTTTTTTTTCTTTTTTTTTAGTCGCGTGCAAGCGACTCTATAAGTCACTTCGTCGGTCGGTCAGTCGGCCTGTCGGTCGGTCTGTTCGTAACACTTTTGTGCTTGGCCTTTTTGGCCAGGATCAAAGTGTAGTATCTGTTCCGGCAGATGCTGCAAGCTATGACTAGCTATGACTAGCTATGACTAGCAAAGACCAGATGTGGGGGCAACCCCACATACCTGACCAGTCAAGTCAAGGATTCGTCACTTGACACTCAGCCCAACAGGTGAAGGGCCGGGAATCGGCCCAGCACCTGTTGGACTGAGGTACACCGCCTGGGTAATACCTAGGAGGTCCACCCTCCCAGGCCTTGCCACCGGGCTTTCCAGTGGGGCAAGTTTATTGCTTGCTGCTTGAGGCGCCCCGACCGGGGAATGCCGACGGGGTTACTCAGGCAATTTTTAAAATTGCAGGAGTGCCCCTCCTTTAGGGGAGCCTGCGGAGTTCCCACTTTCCGGCCTTGTGCCACATTTTGCTGATGTGGGCAGCAAATAAATATCAACCCCACATGCCTGACCTTTAACCAGCTCCCATTTCCCACCTCTCGGGAGCTGGTCCCCTTTTCCCTTCCCCCTCCCTTCACTCCTCACATTAAAAATTGGCCTTGTGCCTAATTTGCTCGGTGGGGGAGCAAATAAATACCATCTGTTCCGGAAGATACTTCAAGCAAAGACCATATGTGTGGGCAACCTCACATACAAGACCTTGGTCAATGTAGGGGCAACCCTTCATACCAATTGTCACTATCCAACTCCCCTACTCCCCGGGGAGTTGGTCCCCATTTCCCCTTCACTCCTCACATTAAAAAACGGCCTTGTGCCTAATTTGCTCGGTGGGGGAGCAAATAAATACCATCTGTTCTTCAGATGCTGCACTTAAGATAATTTGTACCAGTCAATAGAGGGGAAACCCTCTATACTGGGACAATTATTATTTTTGGTAACCAGAGTGCCCCCTTTTTGCCTACTTTTAGGGGAGCTGGTTTTTACCTCACATTAAAAACGGCCTTGTGCCTAATTTGCTCAGTGGGGGAGCAAATAAATACCATCTGTTCTTCAGATGCTGCAGGCTATGACTGGCTATGACTAGCAAAGACCGGATGTGGGGGCAACCCCACATGCCTGACCATTAACCAGCTCCCATTTCCCACCTCTCGGGAGCTGGTCCCCTTTTTCCCTTCCCCCTCCCTTCACTCCTCACATTAAAAATCGGCCTTGTGCCTAATTTGCTCGGTGGGGGAGCAAATAAATACCATCTGTTCCGACAGATACTGCAAGCTATGACTAGCTAGGACTAGCTATGACTAGCAAAGACCAGATGTGGGGGCAACCCCACATGCCTGACCTTTAACCAGCTCCCATTTCCCACCTCTCGGGAGCTGGTCCCCCCTTTCCCTTCCCCCTCCCTTCACTCCTCACATTAAAAATCGGCCTTGTGCCTAATTTGCTTGGTGAGCGAGCAAATAAATACCATCTGTTCCGACAGATACTGCAAGCAAAGACCATATGTGGGGGTAACCCCACATATCAGACCTTGGTCAATGTAGGGATCACTCTACAGACCAACAGTTACTATCCAGCTTCCATTTCCCACATCTCGAGAGCTGGTCCCCTTTTCCCTCCCTCTCCCTCTCTCTCTCCACATTAAAAAACGGCCTTGTGCCTAATTTGCTCAGTGGGGGAGCAAATAAATACCCTTTTCTTGGCCTTTTGGCCAAGATCAAAGTGTAGTATCTGTTCTTACTACCTGTTGTACTTATGTTTGTAACTTTGTGATATAAAGTGGGGGATCACTTTTCTGTGTTAACTTAATGTAAAATGATCACCCATTTTACAACCAGTCAGTCTCAAAGCCATTCAAGTCATTCTCCAGATCATTCAAGTTGTTCTTGAAGGATTCCAGTTATTTTTTAAGCATTCAAGTCATTCTTAAGGTCATTCAATTCATCCTTAAGTTCATTAAGGTCATTCTAAGTCATTTACTTTTTATTTATTTAAGTCATTTCAGCCCATTTTTCGGTCATTTTTGTTTATCTTTAAGAATTTCATGTCAATTCTACATTCACGCATTCATTCATTACACGAGAGCACGCGACTAATGGCTATCGGTCTTGTTTTTTTTTGTTGTTTTTTTTTTTGCCAAATTTAATAAACGCTTGAACTGTTACTTTTATGTCTTCTCTCTCCCACCCGGGCAACGCCAGGTAGTCGTACATAAAATTTGATAGATTGGCCATCAAAATATAATTATAAATCCAGATTTCCCTTTCATCAATAATGAATATGGCCAATTTTAATTGGCAGAAGAAAATCACATCTGCTCATTATAATGCATGAAATAAGTAATGAAAATATTTATGTATGTTGAGCGTTGGTATATACAAGCACAGTATATATATATATATATATATATATATATATATATATATATATATATATATGTATGTCATCCACATACAGTACTGTTTCGCTGTATCCCAGCTCATCAGTGCGGCTAGACAGGCAACTACCTCAAGCAAGGATCGCAACCAAACCGCTCTTACGACAGTCAAAGCTTCAAACCATTACGCTATTTAGTAGCTGCCGTGTGGGTAGTGAATTAACAATGTTTTGACATCGTCCGAATACCTAAGCTCGATTTGTTTACACAAAGAGCATCGCTTAATACGCTAATGGTATATCGTGTATCACTTCCCAATATGCTCAACTCAAGATAAGGAGTATTATAGTCATCCACATACAGTATTGTTTTGCTGTATCACAGCTCATCATATATATATATATATATATATATGACTACTTCATTTAATCACATAAATTAATATACGAAAATATAATTTTATGCATAAATTTTTAGTACTTACTTCAACAGTGCTCAATACATAACGATTTCTCACGAGAATGAAACGCGGAATGTTCTTTGTAGCTTAATTGCCATATATATTTTTATAAGTTCCTATATATATATATATATATATATATGATTAATTCATTCAATCACATAAATTAATATACGAAGATATAATTTTATGCATAAATGTTTTAGTATTTACTTCAACAGTGCTCAATACATAGGTAGAGCTAGGTAGTAAGTTATGCAAATATATATTACTACAACGAAAGAATATTTACCCTTTCCATAAGCACACAAAGATAAAGGGATGAACCGGAGGTCAACTGTGCCTTTGTTTTGCAAGTGCCTGCCCATTGGCTGATTAGGATGGGTGCGGTAGCTACTAGAAAGCTGATTGGCTAACAAAAAACTCAATAGCATGTGTGTATATATAAACGCGCGACGACCACAACTTTTCGCATAAGCCTGACGAATTCTCACGAGGATAAAACGCGTCATATCCTGTGTAGCTTAATTACCATATATTTTCATGACTTACTAATTATATATATATATATGTATATATATATATATATATATATATATATATATATATATATATAAGCTGAAATATTATTCGCGGTTTGTTTATGTATATATTATTTAACAATTTATAACTACAATAAATTGCTACTATTTGGGGCCATGTCTGGGAAAGATTAACAAGATATTTGTTTATGTTACATTTACACTTCTGCATATCAGTACAGCCAGGGAAACAGACAGCAGGAAGGGAATTCCAAAGTCTAGCTTTTCGAGGGAAGAAACTATTAGAATAGAAAGCTTTCTGGCATTTAGGGACATCAACAGTGAAGGGATGAGATCTTATTGCTAAGCGGGTTTGTCGGGGATATGTACGTCGAGGGGGTACAAGTGAAACGAGTTCATCAGAACACATTCCATCAAAATATTTGTAAAACAGGCACAGTAATAGGACCTTGCGGCGATGGGACAGAGGTTGGAGCTTAGTTGACAAAGTGGAACCTATTAAGTTGAAACTCTTTTTGGATCCTATCCAAGAGAGAGAGAGACTAGTGGTAAATGCACCAGCCCAGATGTGGCAACAATACTCCATATATGGGCGAATGGTGGCCTTGTAATTGAACAGGATACTCTCAGGCGTGAGTAGTCGATAGAGGGAACCCACCTTCTTTGCAATGTCCTCTATGTATTTGTTCCAGCTCATATGGCCCGCAAATGTTAGGCCGAGGAGTTTGAAGGTAGAATTCTTAGGTAGAGTGCTATTTGTCATGGATATAGAAGGTTGGAATTAATGAATTAACATGTTCAAAGAAATCAAGGCAAAAAACAACTAGTGCACGCTCGTTTCAGAGACGATATTGTGTTTATTTAGACATGATGTGCTGATGAGGTAATTAATATATGTGGTGACCTGGAAGTATACTGCTAGCCTATAGAGTTAAGGTTGGCTTTGTGACTTTGTGACTCTGGGCAAGCAATAGTTATCACTTTCTACGTTGATGATTGTCTAAACATGAAACACTAGTGTCCGTAGGTATAAAATTATTAACATTTATTTTGAAAAGATATATATATAATATATATATATATATATATATATATATATATATATATAGAGAGAGAGAGAGAGAGAGAGAGAGAGAGAGAGAAAAAATCTTACTCTATATATACTAGTGATATGAAGATTCTAATATTTTCCCTGATTCCGATACAATTAGCAATTCCTATTCTTTATAAATCTCTAAGTATTTAACTACTAGCAGGGGGTACTTAGCGTTGCCCGGGTGTTTGGAGGTGGGTGTGTGTGTTAAAAAGAGGTGTAAAAGAAAAGAAAGAATTTTGGTCGGATTGAACCCCGAAGCCTTGACGCGAAGGTGGAAACGAAAGAGGAAAAAAAGCCAGTCACCTAACTATCTGTGCCACGATATTGAAGAACTGATAAGGGCCTTATATGAAAGTTTATGAAGCGAAATGAGCAGGTGTGAGGAAGTCTGCCCTATTTTTGCACTGCAAGCCAAAGCATTCGCGGACATATTGATTCTTACAGGTTTTGGCAGTGAACTCTCACCAGAAAAAATGTAGGAATGTCCGGTTATCGAGGAAGCGTAAGGGTAATAGGCCTATAGTACACCTCAGATAATGTGCTGCAGTTTGTGCACATTACATTTGCATGAAATGTCTTGAGTTTAAATCCTATTAAAGTCAAACTCAGAGGGTAAAAATGACTTCATTTTATTTATATAGAGATAAAATGTTAAATGTGCATATATTTTCTCAAACGTCAAAATACACATGTTGAGGGCAGGGCGGCCTGTGGATCTTAATTTTACTGGAAGTTAAAAATCAATCAATATATTAATACGATAGCGTGTGTTATTTTCTGTATCGCGCTTACATCTTTTTTCTTCCGAGTGACTGTCATTTAATTGTTATGACCTTCCATTTCTTGTAATAAATAATTTTACCAAGAATTCTCAATAAGTTTGGGTTTCGATTCCAGCTGATGCACCCAAGTCATATGGATATATTTTTTTTTATTTTTGAAATCACAACTTTATAATAATCGAGAAAAAAATGCCTCTAAATAATATCTACGAAATCTGCATAAATTAAAATATCATATTTAAACGTATTTTACGACCGGGCTACGCCGGGCGTCAATGCTAGCTTGGAGAAATACTTTTGCAGTTTTAACAAAAGAGCTACAATAATATCAGAGCGTCTCCATTTACAATGAACATCCACAGAATGCCAACTTCAATATATTACATATGAAAGCGTCTGCTGGGGAATTTCCACAGGTCCCGCTAGTAAATATTTATTTTGTTAGTACTCACAAAAGTGAAAGATTTTGTTAAAAACAAAATTAAATTAAAGAAAAAAAATTAAATTAAAAAAATCGTTTTTAGCCTAGGCACAAAAATTCCCGATTCCGATACCCAAAAAAGTTCCGATACCGATTTATCCTCCGAACACAAATATGCACGTGAAGTTATTCACGGAATTGTGAAAGTTCACGGTATTGTCGAACGACACATGAGGATTTGTATTCAAACAATCAGATGGGAAAGCTTTTTGTAGGTGAAGCTCTTCAGTCGTGAATGTGGAGCAGATGAAGAAATGTTCTCAAGTATTTTCGTTGGGAAAATAACGGTAAGAATAGAAGCAAAAAAAAAAAAATCCCACGGTCTTTGAAGAGTTCGATGCTTTGACGGCAGGTGGCGGGCAGGTCGACTGAATTAAATAACGCGGTGGCAGGGAGGTGGGTCAGTTCGTGTTTATAAGACTGGCGTGAATAAATCTCATGGATGCCCCCACTCTCTCTACCACTCACCTCTCTCTCTACCACTCACCTCTCTCTCTCTCTACCACTCACCTCTCTCTCTCTCTACCACTCACCTCTCTCTCTCTCTCTCTCTCTCTCATATATATATATATATATATATATATATATATATATATATATATATATATATAAAGCTGAACGTGTGTGTGTGTGTGTGTGTGTGTGTGTGTGTGTGTGTGTGTGTGTGTGTGCCTGGTCACGAATAGGCTTCTATATGGTTGACTATTGTCAAAAACTGATTACATATAATGATAGATGTATCTCAAGACAGAGAAATGGGTATGTTTGATCTGGCAGAACGGTGGTTCATTTAAATTGTGGGGTCTGCGTTCACGCCTGGTCCACAAAGTATGGAAATAAAAAATTAACAAATTAAAAAAAAAATGTTTACAAATGTTTTTGATATAGATGAACATAAGAATACTTTGATAAGTATGCTTTAACTTAAATAGAGATAGTATGGTACAATTGTGGGGTCTGCGTTCACGCCCGCCCTCCATAGAATGGAAATAGGCACAAACATTAATAAAGACTTTTCATATTTATCTGCGTAAGTATACTTTGATAATCATGTTTCAGTTTGAGGAAATATGGTATAATAAAATTATGGAGTGTTCGTTCGCGCCTGACCTCCATAGAATGTAAATATGTCACAAAGTTTAACAAGGTTTTTTAATATAGATCCACAGAATATTGTGATAAGTGTTTCAGTGTGTACAGGTATGGTATAATAAATTATGGGGTCTATCTATTTTATTTTTACTTTCATCATATTTTGCTTTGGTTTTAATGCCCCCAAATTCAACCCAAATTTACAACCCTTCCTTTTCATAACCTATCATACTTTCATAAATCAGAGTCCATTTTCTGTAGGCTCTTTTTGAACCCAGTCAACGATGGGTACTTTTGCTAGTGTATATATATAAAACTCGGCAACTATTCACATCAGACAGTGACTAAGATCAGTCTCTCACTCACTCTGTCTGTCTGATTCTCTTTCTCTATTTCATTCTCTCTCTCTCTCTCTCTCTCTCTCTCTCTCTCTCTATATATATATATATATATATATATATATATATATATATATATATATATATATATATATATATATATATATATATATATATATATAATGCTCCCTATCTTAAGTTGAGCATTTTGGAAGTGAGCGTATGAAGCGATGTTCTTTGTGTAAGCAAATTGAGCTTAGGTACTTTGGACAATGTCAAAATATTGTTAATTCACTACCCGCATAGCAGCAACCGTATAGCGCAACAGTTAAAAGCTCCAACTGTCGTTTGGGCGATCGAGTTTCGATCCTGGGTTGAGGTAGTTGCTTGTCTAGCTGCACTTATGAGCTGCGAAACAGTATGTGGATGACTATAAATACTCGGCAACTAATCACATCCTCGATATTAGTCTCTGTCTCTCTCTCTCTCTCTCTCTCTCTCTCTCTCTCTCTCTCTCTATCTATCTATCTATCTATCTATCTATATCTTTATTTATATAATCATTGTGCCTTTTCTTCTAAACTCGCATTTCTCTCTTTTCCTTTCGTACAATAATTGTATTTTCTATTCAGCTTTCTTCTTCTCCTTTCACCCCATTCACTCTTCTTCACTGATCCCTTTTTTCTGCTCGGAATTATTTAACGAGCGGGGGGGGGGGCTAAAAGAAATCGATAATCACACTCTGTGATTTACATGAGCAACAAGTCTGGAATAGTGTTCACAATGTACATACTAAATATGCGGCGCCATTGTCGGCTGCCTCTGCGTTTGCGCATGCTCTACCAAGCACTCCCTCCCCCCCCATCTTCACTACCTCTTATGACCGCCATGTTCGTATGGAACAGCCGTCAACACTCATCTCAACAACGAGTAAATTGTCCATCACGAAACAATGTGTTTCTCTCTGATCCTCCTCGAAAAACAAGTCTTATGATTGCGAGTGTTTTCATTCTCAACACTTTAAAATTGTTCAATCAAAACAAATTCGACGTTTACATCAAATTATTTATTCTCCTTCGGGCATTCCGTACCTGTTTATTTTCTCTGGCCAACACAAAAGCGCTTGTCCAATACAAATAAACGCGTCAAGTTGCCGCCAATAACAACTATGAACGGACAAAAAGTGATAATAATAAGATGTACAATAAAATTCAATAACTGTACTATAGGTACCTCCAACGCGCACCACAGTTTTAATCCCTGCTGTATGTAACACGATGTAACTGTAATTTAATTTAATATTATCATCCTAACATTTTTACCATTTAAAAGAAGAAACTTCAAATAAACTAATATTTTTTGTAATTTTTACAGCATACAAAAATAATCGTGTTTACATTATCGACGCTTTAAAACAACGTTCCTATGTACTGACATTTTTGAAGCCGTAGGCCTACTCATGTTTAAAAAAATCTAACAAAAATCAATTAATCAAATTTTCCTGAAATTTTCGATATTTATTCATTATTGAATAAACTTACATAATAAAAGTAGGTTTTGTTAAATATATTAGAGGAAATATTTTTTAGGTGTTCTACCCCCCCCCCATTTCATGTTACGAAAACTAAACAAAATAAATGTGGGTCGATAAAAATTTCAATATTTTTTAAAGCTGAAAAGATCAAATTAAAAAAGTTTATATATATATATATATATATATATATATATATATATATATATAAAGCTGAACGTCTGTGTGTGTGTCTGGTCACGAATAGGCTCCTATATGGTTGACTATTATAGAAAACTGATCACATATAATGATAGAAGATGTATTGAGACACAGGAATGGGCATGTTTGATCTGGCATAACGATGATTCATTAAAATTGTGGGGTCTTCGTACGCGCCTGGTCCACAAAGTATGGAAATAAAAAATTTAAAAATGAAAAAAAAAAAAACGTTTACAAGTGTTTTTATATAGTTGTGCATAATAATACTTTGATAAGTATGTTTTAACTTAAATAGGGATGGTATAATAAAATTGTGGGGTCTGCATTCGCGCCTGGTCTCCATAGAATGGAAATAGGCACAAACTTTAATAAAGACTTTTCATATCTATCTGTGTAAGGATAGTTTGATAATTGTTTTAGTTTGAAGAAATATTGTATAATAAAATTATGGGGTGTTCGTTCGCGCCTGACCCCCATAGAATGGAAATATGTCACAAAGTTTAACAAGGTTTTTAATATAGATCCACAGAATATTGTGATAAGTGTTTCAGTGTGAACAGGTATGGTATAATAAATTATGGTGTTTATCCATTTTATTTTTACTTTCATCATATTTTGCTTCAACCCTTCCTTTTCATAACCTATCATACTTTCATAAATCAGAGTCCATTTTCTCTGGGCTGTTTTTGAACCCAGTCAACAACGGGTACTTTTGCTAGTATATATATATATATATATATATATATATATATATATATATATATATATATATAATGTATATATAATGTATATATATATAATCCCTTTTTATTTCACGTACCTTCAAGTTGTAAATAAAATTGATATGAAATCAATCTTATGCTTAAAAAACACTTTTTCTTGATAATTTTTTTCTCTGTAATATAATTATTTGAATTACAACAACAAAAAATACAAAATCCTTAAAAATAATTATTTTTAAAAGCTTTAAATTATATTAAATTCAAATATTCCGCGATATGAAGTTTAGATAAAGATTTTCTTATAACAGGTTTCCAATACTAAAAACATACATTCATATAATAGAATATATGACTCTTGAGATAATAAAAACTGTAAATCCAAAATCGACCTAAAACATTTTGTTTTTATTCTTTAAAATGGTAGAGGGTGATCTTTATTTTCTGGCGCTTTTTTCCAGAAAAGTACGGAGGCCTGTAAGCAGCATTATCATTATACATAAGTGTCAACAGAAGACGTTAAAATTAATTTTATTTTATTAATTCTCGTCTGTGTAGTTCGTTAAAAAATCTATTTGTTTTACAATGGAAATATGAAAATCCGATAACAAAAAAAAACGTCACTTCCATTAACACCAACCAATGCCTATCCGTAGAAATTGACTCAGAAAATAGTAAACACGAAATGGTGACGTTGTTGTTATTGTGTAAAACGCTAACGTTTTACACGCGGCTGTGGTGTTGTTTACTGTACAATCTCTCTTATCTTTATATATTCATTGGTAGAATACCTGTCCCAGGACGGGTAAAATATATAATGATATTGAACTTCATATCTATAATCCTTCCTCCAATTTTTTATCAAAATGTATTACGTGATTTTGATTTTAGAAAATGTATAAAATTTCAAACTTAGGCTTAAGCGGTCTTAAGAAGAAGTTAAAATTCAAGGAATTTTGCTTGATTGGTGTTTAATAAACTATCAATCAAATGAAATGCAGATCTGAAATATTTGACTTTTCAAACGGAAAGTTGTCTGCTATAATACGCCGGCCACCTGTAAGGGTCTTCTTTTTTTTTTTTTTTTTTTTTAAATCGAAACTGAAATTTAGGGAAATATTAATTAAATGATGTTTAATATTTATTATAAAATTTCATAAAACTCGAAGGCATATGAATTTTTACGAACGACATCTGCCTCTTCCTTTATCTCCTTTGCATAAACTAAATTGAACTAAATATAGCTCACATTTGGATCACTTAAATTAGCAGCTGCGTTCTAAAATTCATAATGATCGGTTAATTAGTTCAGAAGAAATAAATAGACCAGTAAACTCAAATAGGCCCTTTTCTTGCGCAATATCGAAATGTTTACTTCCGGGTTGAATTGTGTGTTTTTAAACCATAGGCATCACATGACTATTAATTTTGTATTTGTATTGCATTATTTATATACTTTTGCGCGGCGTTGTCCGGTTGTCGTAAAATGCGCTTAAATACGATATTTTAATTTCTACATATTTTGAATTTATTTATATAGAGATATGCACTAATTTAATGTTTGTCGCATGTTATCACCTTCTATCCCCCTTTTTAATAAATAGGATCTCCCGATCACCAAAGATGCAATGCAAAATAAAAATAAAAAAAATCGCCTTTAGACCGTATGTGAAACTAAATTATACCTTCTTGGCCTTCTGGCTAGGATTTAAGAGTAGTATCTGTTCTGTCTAAAGATGGTATAATGATATTATTGGGTTTCCGTTCGCGCCCGGCGTCCATACAATAGAAATAGGTCACAGACTCCTATAAGGATATTGGAGATAAACCGTAATAACTAGATATATTCTGATTTTACATTAAACAGATTACTTAGAAAAATACTTTTACAGTTTTAACAAAATGGCTACAGTAATATCGCGGGGTCTTCATTCATGCTGAACGTCCACAGAATTCCCAGCGACAATATATTACATATGAAAGATGCCGCTGTGGAATTTCCACGTGACCCGTTAGGTATTATTATTTGGTACTTTTTTATATATACTTTGTCAATGGTCTTTAATTTTCTTTTTTCTGCAATTTCGTCATTTGTTTATTTCATTTTTTTTTTTTAAAGAATTTTATTCATGTCATTGTCGCAAACAAGTTTCTTTTTCAATTAAATCAACCAGCAATTGTGGATGTTTTCGTTTGACAAGTTTGCAGACGACAATTTGCACCTAATTTGCTCAGAAAACAACAACAGCAACAACAATCTCGCTTTAATCGTGAGTGATTACATCATCTTTGAGTAGAGACACATTATAAATGATGAAGAAAGGTGATTCTTCAAGAGGACATGTTAGGATGCGGGCGGATGGGATGGGGGAATCTAAATACCGGGACTCTGAGACATTTTCATTTTTTTTTCTCCTTTATTTTCTTTGGTTTATTATTATTATTATTATTATTATTATTATTATTATTATTATTATTATTTATTTTTATAAATTTTCTTTTCAGAATAAACACACACACGCGTAAAAAAAAAAATTGAAAAATAGCATGAAATGCAATTAGACAATTCAGTAAATTGACGTTAAAAATGATGCAAAAAATACAACAGGAAAAACATTTTTTTTTCTTTCAAACAGGAAGACAAAAACAAATTGGGGGAGGAGCGTCAGGCTATGATCAAAGCGTAGTACGTGTGCTAGACGCGAGTACAAGTATGTGCACAAGACTACGTATTATGTGATTTTTAGAAAGTGTTGAGAGGGTTTTACTAACCTGCTTCTGTATTGCCATTATATATATATATATATAATATAATATATATATATATATATATATATATATATATATATATAATATATAATATATATATATAATATATAATATATATATATAATATATATATATATATTATATATTGAACTTCTTTTAGTATATATATGTCATGAGTTCGATCCTGACCTGTGCTGACGAAGGCTAAAAAGCCAGAAACACGTGTGTCCATAGGTATACTTTTATGAACATAAAAACATTTAATAATAATAATAATATGTAATATATATATAATATATATATATAATATATATATTATATATATATATACATACATATTATTATTATTATTATTATTATTAAATGTTTTTACGTTCATAAAAGTATACCTATGGACACACGTGTTTCTGGCTTTTTAGCCTTCGTCAGCACAGGTCAGGATCGAACTCATGACATATATATACTAAAAGAAGTTCAATAAAAAGTATGTGCCCCTTCCCCGAGCATGACGCGCAGGGTGCTTAGTTCCGTTGGATCCCAACGTGATTAAATTAGCCCCTTAATCAGCTGAGTGAATGAGTTCTGTCCCCACGTTTTTATGTGAGCAAAGGCGTAGCCAGCTGTTATTTCAGTACTTTTTCTCCCCCTCCTCGGAGAAGTCGATCGAAAAAATTTCTCCCTAATTTAAACCGCCAATACGGCAGCCAGACTTAGACAGGCAGGCATTTGCCTTGTCGTAAATAATTTGCCTGCTAATGGGGAAATTATTTACTGCTTGCGAATTTTGTAATTGAAAGACATGTTTAATTTTAGAAGAGTTTGTGGTGGGTAGCTAATCTGCAGACGTTCTGGAGATGAAAAGAAGTTTTCGGTGGATAGCTGATCTGTATAAGCCGTAGATCTTAAAATTTTGCAGGCAAAGAGCAAAGATCTTTTTCGTGTGAACACGAACAAATATGTGCGGGAATTCAAAATTATCCAATATTTTTGTGGAGCAATTTCGGTTTCTGATTGGTTGCGAGCAGAACGTGGATCCATTTGATTGGTCAGTTTTTATCGCCAGTGTATATAAGTAGAACCTTCCAATTTTCTTTAACATTCATTTAATAATAATAAAAAAATATTGCAACAAAACAATTTTCCCCTAATTAAAAGTGGCAGTAGGACAGCCAGAGATAGGCAGGCATTTGCTTCGTTGTAAATAATTTGCCTGCTAATGAGAGAATTATTTATTGCTTGCGAATAGATCTTGCCTGCCAGTTCACAATAACGCCTTAAAGTTTACCTACCTACAGGGGAATTTTGCAGGGTTAGATTTGTTTTGTTTCGTTCCGTTTAGTTCAAATTATTTACTAATTTATTTTCATTTTTGATACAAAAACGGTACAAAACTTTTTTTTCCGATGTAACGCAAAATATTCCCCTGTAAATATTATTCCTTTTTATCTATAAGAGAGAAAAGCTACTTTTACAATCGGATTCTTCTCGATTTTCGATACTTATCGGGTGATTTTCTGTACAAAACATATCTAAGAACACTGCCAGACATATAAATTACCTTTGCCTAAAATTTGCACAAGAGAGGTTCAGCCGCTTCGGAACCTATGAGAAAGGAACTCACGCACACACATACACACGCACAAAGTGATTTTTATACACTAATAGATATAAATAATACAGGTAAAGTTTACATACACTAAGGAAAAAATCCAGAGAATCTTTACTGGTGCGAAGATTTATTCATACAGACATTTTGCTACACATTATCAAAACATGTTTCAGTAACAGTTTTAGCAAATGTATTTTCTTTACAGCTAGATGTAGCTAAATATTTGTAAAAGTAAAAGTCTTGTATATATTTCCTCCAAATCTCTGGGCTTAATGAAGGGAAGAGTAAAACTTGCTGCTATTGTTTCAAATAATCTGAAATAATAGCAAGGGGAGACTTGATTCCACATATTTTTCATGTTATACCTCCCCTCTTTTGGAATTAGCGTACGATTATGAATATCTTCAGTATCAAATAATCCTTATACACTGTGAAATGTACTTTATGTATGAAAACCAAAAGGATGAGATATAACATGGGACATCTTTGGAATCAAGTCTCTACTTGCTGTTATTTCAGATCATTTTAACCCATAGCAGCAAGTTTTAGTTTCCCCTCCATCAAGGCTAGAAGTTTGAGGAAATATCAGATATTTTGTAATATATAATAAAAAATAGAATACAAATAACTATTATTGAAACGCTTTATGGCTGTAAAAGAGTGCCAAAATAGGTTCTGGATGTTTACAACGGAATTTTATTGCATATCATTCTTCTGACGTGCCCTCACATCCAGGTTGCATTTTTGAAATTCACCAGCTGTGACAATCAGGCTTTAGTAGAGTGTATTCCAATTCCTGCTGTAGCTGTTCATTTGAACCTTAAATCATAAAAATTGGTCGGTCGTCTCATAAGATGTATAGCAATAATATACTGGATTTTCAAGAGTCTACGACAATTCTCAATACCTGTACAAAAAAAGGTATCTCGCAAACCTGAATGAATTGAAAAATGTTAGTTTGCTTGAAACATTGAGTGTATTGTATAAAGAGTTTTTATTCTTTTAATATTTTGTAAAAGTTAAAGGCCGCAGCCAGAGCAGAATCCAAGAAGAAATTATGTATAAGCATTAAGATTAATGTTGTTTTTGTTAAACATTTCGAGTTAAAATCTATCCTGCATTATGAACGTAAACTTGAAAAGAAAATACGTATTATATACGTTTAGAAAGCCGCATTAAAAGTAGAAAATAAACAATATTTTACTTGTTTGAAATTAAAACAATTTCAGAATTTTTTCTTTTTTTCTCTAACTTAACAACGTGGCGAGAAAGAGGGGCGGGGAACAAAAAAAAAAATTCTGAAGATGGAGTTGCTCCGAAGTATATAAATTTCAAGCAAGTAAAATATTTGCTTATTTTCTGCGTTGTGATTTGACTTTCTAAACGCATATGATACGTATTTTCTTTTATTCAAATGTAATCAACGCTCATATAACGGAACTCAAACCACTTAGTAATAAATGAATTAATCATTTCGAGTTAAAATCCATTCACTATTATGCATATACACTTGAGAAAAAGAAAACGATTGAAACGTATCAACATTATGCGAATAAATGAAACCAAATAAAGACGACAAACGAATTTGGCTTGATGTCGTGTGATTTCGCTTATTCAGATAATATTGACAGATTTCAAAGTGCTCTTTTTCAAGTTTGCATGCGTAATACTAACTGGATTTTAAAACGAAATAAATTTTCCATTTAATAAACTATATATCTATAAAAGTGAGATTGTATCTGTGTGTGTGTCTGTGTGTGTACATTTTCCTTCCAAACTACTCTGTCAATTTTCAGTCTACAGACTCTAGATTTGATATAAGAGGTAGATTTGGGAAAATCTTTTTAATCGGTTTCCGGACAGAAATTTTGCTATCAAGGGGTCAAAATTCAACGATTTGACCTTTGAGAACTCTACCAAACTCCTCCGCCAATTTTGGGTCTAAACACTTGAATTTTAGATGTAGGTTACTTGGACATGGATCAAAGTTTTTACTTTGAGTCCAAAACAAT